>NC_092336.1:196456000-197061500 GCF_046630445.1 Rutidosis leptorrhynchoides
GATGACGCCGCACTAGTAGCGTCAGCCGGCGTCACCATCTCCAACTCACCGTCACAGGAACTTCTGACGCCCAGTTAAAGATGGTCTAAATGCATGTGTATGATAGATTTATCAAAAACTGTGGTGAATTATCACTATCTATATATTTTATATTTTACGATATATGTGTGTGTGTGTGTGTGAGGGGTGGTGGTGGGAGGGGGGGGGGGGTGTAGGGGGGGGGGGGGGGGTACTGTCACCTATATAACTTTGTATGACAACCCAACAAATATTACGTCGTTTTTCCATAAAACTTAAAAACCTAATACACTATTATGAAGTAGTCTGTTCATCCCGCAACTCACGTTCTCTTCATCCAAACCCAATGCATCTAATTCTTCTTCCATGTTTACGATTATCTTACTATCAATCCAAATTTTTAGGGTAATGAGTAACCGATTTCCTTCGTTAACTATTTGACTAACAGTGTATTATATATATATATATATATATACATATATATATATATATATAGTGATAGGATCAAGAGGGAAGTAACCATTCGGGGGGAAACGGGGGGAAGCAAAAACTTTTTTTTTTTTTTTTCGTTTTTTGAAAAAACTTTGTTCACGAACATTATAGATGGGATGAAAATATGAACATTTAGTAGAGACACTTTGTGATAAATGTTTTTATTTTGGCGGGAAAACGCTCGAAGAAGTAACATATAACAATTATCGTGTTTTTCGAGCGTATTTTGAGGTTTTAGCTATTGGGGTTTAGATATTAGGGTTTATAGGGTTTAGATATTAGGGTTTAGAAATTTAGGGTTTAGGGTTTAGATTTAGGGTTTAGATTTAGGATTTAGATTGAGTTTTTAACACGAACGGTTTAGGGTTTAGGGTTTAGGGTTTAGGGTTTGGTGTTTTGGGTTTATGGAATAAATTCAAAACACCAAACCCTAAACCCTAAACCCTAAACTCTAAATCGGGCTAAATTTTACTTCACAAAACATGAAAAAAAACGTTCATATTCTTCACGAACAATATTTTCTTGAATGTTATTTTTGTCGACCGTTTTCCCGCCTAAATAATAACATTCATCACGAAGTGTCTCTTCCAAATGTTCATATTTTCGTGCGATCTTGATGCCGGAAAAAATTTTTTCAAAAAAAACGGAAAAAAAAAATTTGCTTCCCCCCGCTTTCCCCCGATTGGTTACTTCCCCATTGATCCTGCCCACATATATATATATATATATATATATATATATATATATATATATATATATATATATATATATATATATATATATATATATATATATATATATATATAATCAAGAGAGAAACACTTTTTTGGAGGGAAGTAATTTTTTTCGAATTTTTTTTTTCGGGCATCCAGATCACATGAAAATATGAAAATTTAAAAAAGACACTTTGTGATTAATGTTATTATTTTGTCGGTAAAACGCTCGAAGAAAAAAAATGAAAATATTCAATGCATTGAATGTTTTGATTCTGAGTTTTTTTAAGGGGTTAGAAATTAGTGTTTAGAAATTATGGGTTTAAAAATTAGGGTTTAACTATTAGGGTTTAGAAATTAGGGTTTAGATTGAATATTTTAATACGAACGGTTTAGAATTTAGGGTTTAGGTTTTGGGTTTTGGGACTAAACTCAAAACACTAAACCCTAAACTCTAAATCGGGCTAAATTTAAAAAAAAAACACTTCACACAAGATGAAAACAAAACGATGCAAATAAACTTAGAGTTAAAACATTCAATGCATTGAATGTTTTCATTTTTTTCTTCGAGCGTTTTACCGCCAAAATAATAATATTCGTCACAAATGTCTTTTTTAAATTTTCATATTTTTACCTAATTTTGATGTCTGAAAAAAAATTGAAAAAAACCAAAAAAAAATAAAATAAAAAATTACTTCCCCCCACTTCCACTCAAAAAAGTGCTTCCCTCTTGATTATGACAATATATATATATATATATATATATATATATATATATATATATATATATATATATATATATATATATATATATATAGTCAAAATCAAGAGGTAAATTCTTTTTTGGAGGGAAGGGGAAGTAAATTTCTTTTTCCATTTTTTTCGAATTTTTTTTCCAGCATTAAGAGCACACGAAAATATGAATATTTAAAAAAGATACTTTTTGATTAATGTTATTATTTTGGCGGAAAAACACTCGAAGAAAAAACTGAAAACATGCATCATGCGTAATTTATTCTTAAATGTTATTCTTTGAGCGATTCTTTTTCCATCATATGTGAAGTTTTTTTCAAGATTTAGCCCGATTTAGAGTTTAGGGTTTAGGGCTTAGTGTTTTGGATTTAGTCCCTAAACCCAAAACCTTACCCTAAGCTAAACTTCAAACCCTAAACTCTAAACCGTTTGTGTTAAAAATTCAATATAAACCCTAATTTATGTGACGACCCGTAAATTTCCGACCAAATTTAAACTTAACTTTATTTGATTTCGACATGATAAGCAAAGTCTATTTATTTGAGTCTCAAAATTTGTGGAAACAGTTTACATGAATTCATACCTTCGACCAGTTCTGACGATTCACGAACAACTATTTGTAAATAGATGCCATATAAGTTTATATTTATATATATATATATATATATATATATATATATATATATATATATATATATATAATAATAATAATAATAATAATAATAATAATAATTTGAAAGAGATTATATGATTTAGTTATTAAAAGTAAGTATGTGAAATAAAAAATAAAAATATGATATTATGATAATTAATATTTAAAACATATGTATATATATATATATATATATATATATATATATATATATATATATATATATATATATATATATATATATATATATATATATAAGTATATTAAATATATATTTTGTGATTTCGAATCTATTTAGTAAACGACAGTAACACTCAATTGTCATTCGATTGATATTAAGCAAGTTAAAATTCAAACTTATATGATTTTAAAATAAATGGTGATTCGAAAATGAGTTTTATAAACTTGAGGCTTACTAAAAAATGTATTTAGGATCTAGTTATTAAATTTTAAAACTTTTTATATTTTACTTGGGGTTGGGAGTAAATAATTAATGTAATTTTTATTTAATAGTTAATGACTAAATTTTATACCATAATGATCAAAATAAATAAATATAATTAATGTAAAAATTTGGGGTTTTTCCGAATACTTTTATCCGTCACTGATTAGCAACGAGGTACGAATTACTACCCGAATAATCTAGGTGTCGACTACTAACATCCAAATATAAGGACACTATTCTATATTGAACACGTTTTTATTCTGATTCTATACTATAATATTACTTTAGGTATTATTAACATATATTATATATACAAACGTACATTCACGGATGTTATACTGTGTCAAATTGAATTATGAAATACTGTTGCCCTTGTTTTCATCATCTTCAATTATATTATATATACACATTAATATGCATATGAGAGACACATAAATATATACATATGCATTCAACGATCTCCTGCAAACCCTCACCTCCTTCCATCACTGAATCATCACCACCATAACCAAACTACCTTGACCTCGCCACCGTCACATTTGATGAAACCACCACCATCATTTTAAGTTATACAAATCATCACCCTGGTAATTCATATCACCGTTCTGTTTTTTATTCGATTCATGAATCCCCACCATAACCCATTCAAGAACACCCCACTACAATACCATCGAATCACCATACTTCCCTATTAAACACCATCTCAAACCCATTTAGAATATCATTACCATCACTTTCTTGATCGACATCACAAACCCACCATCCTCTACATCGCCACCCAAACAACCACCATAATCATCCTTGATCAATCACTGATAATGCTAAAAACGAGCATATATTTCATAGCATTATCCCTCAAGAAAGACAAACTTTTAGCTGCAATTGTTCTATTTACAAGTGATATTCGTTTAAATAATAAAAGGTGAAGACAAAAGACAGATTCGACGAATTGAAGATGCAAACGACCAAAAAGCTCAAAAGTACAAAGTACAATCAAAGAGGTTCCAATTATTGATGAGAAACGTCTCAAAATTACAAGAATATAAGATGCGAAATGCAAAGTACAAGATATTAAATTATACGCAAGGACGTTCGAAAAACCGGAACCGGGACCAGAGTCAACTCTCAACGCTCGACGCAACGGACTAAAAATTATGAGTCAACTATGCACATGAATATAATATAATATATAATTAATTCTTAAAATTAATATATATATTATATTATAAACGTCGGCAAACAAGAAAACAAAGGAGTGTGAGCTGATACCTACCTCCATGCGATCGCATGACCTGTAGGCTTATTTTCCATGCGATCGCATGGCCCTGAAATCCAGGCCACATGCTATAAATTTGCGTGTTTTGGCTCAGTTTTTAAAAAAAATATCCATCCATCTCTCTATCTCACTCACGTATGTATATATATATATATATATATATATATATATATATATATATATTTATATTATAATTTTAATTTTAATTTAAAATTCTAATAACAAGGGTATGTTAGCGAATGTTGTAAGGGTGTAAGTCGAAATTCTGTCCGTGTAACGCTACGCTATTTTTAATCACTGTAAGTTATGGTTAATGTTATTTTTAAATTAATGTCTCGTAGCTAAGTTATTATTATGCTTATTTAATGCCGAAGTAATCATGATGTTGGGCTAAATATCATAATTGGGCTTTGGACCATAATTGGGGTTTGGACAAAAGAACGACACTTGTAGAAATTAGACTATGGGCTATTAATGGGTTTTATATTAACTAAATGATACCTCGTTGATTTAATATATAGACTTATAATTTGACGTATTTATATATAACCACATACGCTTGACTGGGTACGGTGGGCGGGATATCTATAAATACCAATAATTATTCATTTTACCGGACACGGAACTGGATTAATAGTTAATAGACTTGTTGAAATAGGGGTGGATTACATTCAAGGGTAATTGGTGTAATTGTTAACAAAGTAGTAAAACCTTGGTCTACACGCAGTCGATAACCTGGTGTATTCATTAAACAAAGTATTAAGACCTTGTTACAATTCGAATCCCCAATTAGTTGGAATATTTGACTTCGGGAATAAGAATAATTTGACGAAGACTTCCTCATTTTATGATTATAACTGATGGACTATTATGGACAAATCCGTATGGACATATCGAATAATCCAGGACAAAGGACAATTAACCCATGGGAATAAACTAAAAACAACACGTCAAACATCATGATTACGAAAGTTTAAATAAGCATAATTTATATATTTCATATTTAATTGCACTTTTAATTATCGCACTTTTATTTATCGTCATTATATTTAATTGCACTTTTAATTATCGTACTCTTTAATTATCGCACTTTTATTTATCGCAATTTCATTATCGTTATTTACTTTACGCTTTAAATTAAGTTATATTTATATTTTACATTAGGTTTTAACTGCGACTAAAGTTTTAAAATCGACAAACCGGTCATTAAACGGTAAAACCCCCCCTTTTATAATAATATTACTACTTATATATATTTTTGTACTTTTACAAATATAGTTTTTAAAAATATAGCGTTAAGCTTGTTTAAAAGATCCTTGTGGAACGAACCGGACTTACTAAAAACTACACTACTGTACGATTAGGTACACTGCCTATAAGTGTTGTAGCAAGGTTTAGGTATATCCATTCTATAAATAAATAAATATCTTGTGTAAAATTGTATCGTATTTAATAGTATTTCGTTGTAAAAAAATAATACTATTTCATATACACCTCGCATAACATCAAGTATTTTTTGCGCCGCTGCCGGGGACAGTCAAACGCCGGAAGCGAAACGCTATATATATAAAAAAAAAAGATTTTTAGTTTACTTTTGTAAAAATACGTTTTTGTAAAAATACGTTTTAATACAAAAATATAAAAAGAAAAACAAAATAAAGTATATTTTTAATAGTTTGTTAAATATATAAGTTTTATAAAGTTTTTTTATTTTTATTTTAGTTTGTAAAAATATAAGTTTTATATAAATATTTTTATTTAAACAGAAAAAAATAAATAAATAGATAACTCTCAGCCTGGTACTGTAGCAGTCCAAAACCTGGCCCGAAACCCTAGCTCATGCGATCGCATGAGCCCGAAGGCAAAACTTCATGCGATCGCATGAGGGTACCTGACACGCCACAGTTGACTGATTCCTGTAATAATTACGGTGTAATAATTATAATTATTATTTAATTAAAACCCTAATTAGGGTTATGTATTTAATTATTTAATTTTAAGTTTTAATTAATTTGTTTTATTTAGTTTAATTAGTTTTAATAAATTATAAACTTATTACTTTTATAAAATAAATAATATAAAAATAATGTTTTTATAAAAAATTGTACTTTTTACAACTTTAAGTATATTTTTATATTTTGTATCTTTTTATTTGTTTTAGCGTAATTTTTGTATTTTTCGCTCGTAATTAGTTTTAAGTCATAGTTTTTGCCATAGTTATTTTTATTTCTAGATTTTTAGGCTTTGCCGTAAAATCCCTTAAGTGCTTTTTCTTTAGACTAAGAATTAGGTGCTTTAGAATTTTGCGACGCCGTTTTTATATTTTAGTACCTTTTTAAGTAATTGCCGTTTTTGAATATAGAATTCATTTTAAGCTTTAATATTTATAGACGCAACTTTTATTTATTAGTTTTTAGTTCCTTTTAAGTTTCGACGCGCTACTTCTTATTTTTATTTTTCGACGTTTTTCGACGCGCTCTTTTTTTCTTTCTTATTTTTCGCCACTCTAGTTTTTAAGACTTAGAATTTTCTATTTCTTCTCTAAAATTTCTTTAAATTTCAACGAAAAATTATTTTAAGCGGTTAAATTGATAGACATCCAAATTTTCTGTTTCGTAGTAATAGTTGGATTTGTTAGTGGCTGAGTTGTGAGCTTCCGATTTAAAGGGTTCTGGCTCCCTGCTGTATCTATTGGCTATTCGAAACGTGGGCAAAAGCAGAAAAGTCTGTTAATTTGATAACTTTAATAATTTTTATCTTTTATAACTAATAGGATATTCAGTGAATGCACCCGAGCAAAACGTTCACCACCTTTCGTACGTTCACCACCTGTAACTCGATCAAGACATCTAGCAAATATTGTCGCCGTTGATTTTTCTTTAGAATCGTCATCCAGTCGACCAAGTACTCCAATTCAAATTTCCGATAATCCATTTTTTGAACCTGACCTCACAATTGAGAATCCGGAGAATATTCAGGAACAATTCATAGATCCTGAACCAGTAATCTTTCCTCCAGAACCACCAATCATTCAAACAGAAATTGTTGAGGAACCAACCATTAAATCAGAATCCTCTAGTGATTTAGATTCAACAAATTCAATTATGGAGAATCTGGAACCTCTAAGTATGGAAGACCGAATGCGAGCTAAACGCACTGGCCAAGGTCACGCAATTACTCAACCTAACATTAATGCGCCAGATTATGAAATCAAAGGACAAATCCTACACATGGTGACAAATCAATGCCAATTTAGTGGTGCGCCGAAGGAAGATCCAAATGAACATCTTCGTACCTTTAATAGGATCTGTACACTATTTAAAATCTGAGAAGTGGAGGATGAACAGATATATCTCATGTTATTTCCCTGAACTTTAAAGGGAGAAGCCAAAGATTGGTTAGAATCGTTACCTGAAGGAGCGATTGATACATGGGACGTTTTAGTTGAAAAATTTCTTAAACAATTCTTTCCGGCATCTAAAGCCGTAAGACTTCAAGGAGAAATTGTTACGTTCACACAGAAGCCAAATGAAACTCTATATGAAGCATGGACAAGATTTGGAAAATTATTGAGAGGATGTCCGCAACATGGTTTAGACACTTGTCAAATAGTACAAATATTCTACCAAGGATGCGACATCACTACAAGGAAAGACATCGATATAGCACCTGGTGGTTCCATTATGAAGAAAACAGTAACTGACGCTTACAAAATTATTGATAACACTGCTTCCCACTCACATGAGTGGCACCAAGAAAAAGATATCGTTAGATCATCTAAAGTAGCTAGAGTCGATTCTAGCCATGATTTAGATTCCATTTCCGCAAAGATAGATGCTGTCAAGAGACGAATGGAAAAGATGATTAAAGATATTCACTCAATAAGAATTAGTTGTGAGCAGTGTGGAGGACCACATTTAACAAAAGATTGTCTCAGTATTGAACTAACAATGGAACAAAGAGAGAATGTTTCATATCTAAACCAAAGCCCTGGAAATAATTATCAGAATAATTATCAACCGCCAAGACCAATCTACAATCAAAATCAGAATTATAACCGAAATGTTCCATACAACAACCAACAAGGTCCTAGCAATCAACAAGTATCCAACAATACTTACAATCAGCAAAGACCTAATTTTCAAAATAAACCACCACAAACAGATGATAAAAAGCCAAATTTAGAAGACATGGTGTCAAAGCTAGTTGAATCTCAAACTCAGTTTTTCACATCTCAGAAACAAACCAATGAACAAAATGCTCAAGCATTTAGAAATCAACAAGTTTCTATTCAAAATTTGGAACAAGAAGTGAGCTACCTAGCAAGGTTAATAGGTGAAAGAAAACCGGGAAGTTTTCCAAGTGATACAAATGCTAACCCCCGGAATGAAACAGCTAAAGCCATTACCACAAGAAGTGGTATTACACTTAAACCACCTGAAATACCTGTAATTTCTGATGAAGCTATTCCTACTCCACAAGAACCACAATCTGATCAAGATAAGGAAAAAGAACCGGTAGTTGAAAAGGTTAATGAAGATAACACAGTTAAGGCTAAACCATATGTTAAACCATACCAACCACCACTTCCTTACCCGAGTAAAATGAGAAAAGAGAGACTTGAAGTCGAGCAATCCAAATTCTTGGATATGTTTAAACAAATAAATGTCAATCTTCCTTTCATTGATGTGATTTCAGGAATGCCTAGATATGCTAAATTTCTGAAAGATCTAATCACAAATAGAAAGAAAATGGAAGAACTCTCGGCCGTTACTATGAATGCTAATTGTTCAGCAGTGCTGTTGTATAAGATACCAGAAAAACTCTCTGATCCAGGAAGTTTCACAATTCCATGTTTTCTGGGTAGTCTTAGTTCAATAGAAGCATTGGCAGATTTAGGTGCTAGTATAAATTTAATGCCGTATTCACTATACGCTAAACTAGACCTTGGAGAATTGAAACCAACACGAATAAGCATACAACTAGCCGATCGATCAGTAAAATATCCTAGAGGGATAATGGAAAACATGCTAGTTAAAGTTGGTACTTTAGTATTTCCAGTAGATTTTGTTATTCTGGACATGGAAGAAGATTCTCGAGTTCCTCTCATATTAGGAAGACCATTCTTAAACACGGCTAAAGCAATAATAGACGTGTTCGATAAGAAACTGACCCTAAGTATAGAGGACGAGAGTGTTACCTTTTCAGTTGATAGAGCCATGCAACAACCGCAATCTGCAGATGATACATGTTATTATATTCAAACTATAGATTCACATGCAGAATTGTTAGAAGAATTTCTAGAATTACAAGGAACAGGAGAATGTTCTTTAGGAGAAGGTACTGAACCAATTGATGAAACTGAAATGTTAGCTACACTTATGGCTAATGGATATGAACCAACAATAGAAAAATTCAAATGCTAAAAGAAGAAGACAGATATCGATACAAATCATCGATAGAAGAACCACCGACATTAGAGTTAAAGGCACTTCCAAACCATTTGGAATATGCTTATTTACATGGTGAATCTGAATTACCTGTAATAATATCGTCTTCTCTTACTGAAAATGAAAAATCTAAACTCATTTCTGTGCTAAAAGCTCATAAACCAACTATTGCATGGAAAATTCATGATATTAAAGGAATAAGTCCTTCGTATTGCACACATAAAATCCTTATGGAAGAAGGTCATAAAACGTATGTGCAACGCCAATGAAGACTAAATCCTAATATGCAAGATGTTGTTAAGAAAGAAATTATTAAACTGCTTAATGCAGGTTTAATTTATCCAATCTCTGATAGTCCATGGGTAAGCCCAGTTCAATGCGTACCTAAGAAGGGTGGCATGACTGTCATCACAAATGAAAAAAATGAGCTTATTCCTACTAGGACTGTAACAGGATGGCGTGTTTGTATTGATTATAGAAAATTAAATGACACCACCAGAAAAGATCACTTTCCCTTACCTTTCATTGATCAAATGTTGGAAAGATTAGCCGGAAATAGTTACTATTGTTTTCTTGATGGTTTTTCCGGATATTTTCAAATTCCAATAGCACCCGAGGACCAAGAGAAAACCACGTTCACATGCACTTATGGTACTTTTGCTTACAAACGTATGCCATTTGGACTTTGCAACGCCCCTGCAACCTTTCAAAGGTGCATGATGGCGATTTTTCACGATATGATAGAAGAATGCATGGAAGTTTTCATGGATGACTTTTTAGTCTTCGGTGATACTTTTGAAACATGTCTAATTAATCTTGAACGAATGCTTATTAGATGCGAACAATCAAATCTAGTACTTAATTGGGAGAAATGCCATTTCATGGTTAAAGAAGGCATCGTTCTTGGTCATAAAATTTCAAAGGAAGGAATTGAAGTAGATAGAGCTAAAGTAGATGTAATTGCTAAACTTCCACATCCCACCAATGTTAGAGGAGTTAGGAGTTTTCTAGGGCATGCCGGTTTTTACTGACGTTTCATAAAAGATTTTTGTAAAATTGCCACTCCTATGAATAAACTCCTAGAAAAGGATGCTCCATTCATCTTTTCAGATGAATGCATCAAATCTTTTAATATTCTTAAAGAAAAACTCACTAATGCGCCAATCATGATAACTCCAAATTGGAATCTACCATTTGAACTTATGTGCGATGCAAGTGATTTTGCAATGGGAGCCGTTTTAGGACAAAGGATTGAAAAATGATTTCAACCTATTTATTATGCTAGTATGATGTTACAAGGAGCACAAACAAATTACATAACTACTGAAAAAGAACTCCTTGCTATTGTCTTTGCTTTTGACAAATTTCGTTCATATCTCGTTCTAGCAAAAACGGTGGTCTATACTGACCATTCTGCTCTTAGATACCTATTTTCAAAACAAGATGCTAAACCACGATTAATCCGTTGGATCATACTCTTACAAGAGTTCGATATTGAGATCTGAGATAAAAAGGGAGCAGAAAATCTCGCCGCTGATCATCTTTCTCGTCTTGAAAATCCTGAATTAGAAGTTCTAAATGAATCGGCCATACAAGATAACTTTCCTGATGAATATCTATTGAAGATAGATTATAATGAAATTCCATGGTTTGCAGATTATGCAAACTACTTAGTATGTGGATTCCTTGAAAAAGGGTTGTCGTACCAAAAATGAAAGAAATTCTTCAGTGATATAAAACACTATTTCTGGGAAGATCCACATTTGTTTAAAAGTTGTCCCGATGGAATAATACGCCGATGTGTATTCAGAGATGAAGCTAGTAAAATATTAAACCATTGTCACACAGGACCAACAGGAGGGCATTATGGGCCTCAACTCACAGCAAGAAAAGTTTACGATGCTGGATTCTATTGGCCTACAATTTTCAAAGACGCCTACCTTCTTTGAAAATCCTGTGATGCTTGTCAAAGGGCTGGAAAAATAAGTCAACGTGATGAAATGCCACAAAATGTCATTCAAGTATGTGAAGTATTTGACATTTGGGGTATTGACTTTATGGGTCCATTTTCAAAATCTCATAATAATCTATACATTCTCGTTGTCATTGATTATGTATCTAAATGGGCGAAAGCACAAGCTCTCCCAACTAACGATGCACGAGTTGTAGTCAACTTTTTAAAACGTCTTTTTGCAAGGTTCGGAACAACGAAAGCTTTAATAAGTGATCGGGGTACTCATTTTTGTAACAATCAACTTGAGAAAGTTCTCAAAAGATATGAAGTAACTCATAAAATCTCCACTGCTTATCATCCACAGACAAGTGGACAAGTTGAAAATACAAACCGAGCTTTAAAACGTATTCTAGAGAAAACCGTAGGATCAAATCTGAAGGAATGGTCCATGAAATTAGAGGATGCACTATGGGCTTTTAGAACAGCCTACAAAACTCCAATTGGAACCACACCTTTTAAACTCGTTTACGGAAAAGCATGTCATCTTCCAGTAGAAATTGAACACAAAGCATTTTAGGCTTTGAAGACATGTAATCTTGATTTACATGAAGCCGGACGTCTACGGTTAAGTCAATTAAACTAATTAGAAGAATTAAGGCATGAAGCATACGAAAATTCGTTAATCTATAAGGAAAGAACGAAGAAATGGCATGATAAAAGAATCAGAAGTTCAAAAGAATTTAAAGAAGGAGACAGAGTTATTCTTTTCAATTCACGATTCAAGCTATTTCCTGAAAAATTGAAATCAAGATGGTCTGGACCATTCATAGTTAAAAGAGTTTTCCCGTACGAAACAGTAGAATTAATAAATTCAAATGGGATTGAATTTAAAGTTAATGGACACAGAGTTAAACATTACATACATGATCCGATGGAAGTTGACAACGAAGTTAATCACAATTTCAACACCACAGCTAACTAAGTGTGGGGAGAATCAAGTCTTTTAAGGATAATATGTATTTCTGTTAGAGTTAGATATTCTATTTTTGTGTAGTTCTCGAGAATGGAATCCGAATGGTCTTTCCCTAGCAGACCCTAAAGAACTAGTCTTCTCCCCCCATTCTGAATTTTTATTTTTTTTAGGTTTTACAAGATGAAGACTTCCTGCGAACTAAACCATGGTCTAATTCTACACGCTTTGATCACTAAACGTAATAATGACACCCTTCCAAGTGAATTGGTATCATTAATCAGAGGTAAATTGGACGGAGTAAGAAAAGAATCCAGGAACGAAAATAATAAGTTACATTTTGGTAAAGGAAAATCAAAATCCGCAGCGAAAAGAAGAGCACGACACCTTGAAAGATGTCACAAATGCGGAAAATGGTCACACGAAGGAAAATGCTCGACGAATCAGACATATTCCAATACCGAATTCGTTACTTTATGCAGAGATGGACCGTTCATATGTTTCGAAGAAAAAACGTTGAATGCTCGAGGTTACGCCTATGTAGCTATGGAAAACCAATTAGTCCGACTATCTTATGAGTGGGCTAAAGCAGGTCACTGAGAATTCTATTTCACAGGTAAGTATGTATATTTTTTATTTTTATTTTTATTATTTTTAACCTTTTGATAATAAACGCTAAATTGTTTGCTATAAAGTATTAAATTGGTATTCAATAAAATTAAGTATGCGTAACCGAAATTATTGATATCATACAAAAATTTATTACATCACTGCGAAATTTACCGTTTATTCTTAAGGTATAAATATCTTTAATCAATCAACCCAAAATATTTCAAAAATTCGTCAGGAGTAAAACTAGGTAATATAGCCGAAATTACTTTACCGAAAAGAGGGGCGTATATTTTTGATAATATTTGATTGATTAAAGTGGGATAAAAGACCAAAAAGATTTTTAATTTTATTTTTACTTTGTTTTAAAATTAATATTAAAATAATATTGTAAACTTTTTAAATCAATATATTTAAGTTTGTAAATATTTGAAAAATTAATATTTTTAATATAAGTTTGTATGTATAAAAACAAAAATATAATTTAAGTTTGGTGTGAATTTTTAATTATTATTAATATGAATTTTAATTTTATGCATTTTAAATTTAAGTTTGGTGTGAATTTAAAAACAAAAATTTACTTTATTTCGCTAAGTTAAAAATTGATTTCTAAAAATTCATCGTGAGTTGAAGACTAGGTCGTTGAACCGAAATTGCTCTACCCAAGGGAGGGACGAGAACTTTTATTATCATTATTTTTAATCTTATTGAATTAAAGTATGCCAAAAATATTAAAAAACCCAAAAAAATTTACTTTTAAAACCGCGCTTTGAATTGACATATTTTAAAATTTTGTCGAGGGACGGACTAGGACATCGTTCCGAAACACCCTCACTCCTAAAAAGAAATAAAATTTTAATTTTTAATTAATTATATGTTTCATTAGTATAAGGTTTTTATAAATAAAAAAAAAAATTCAAATGTTACTGTACCCGGCCCCCATGCGATCGCATGGGATTTAAACTACACCTCCATGCGATCGCATGGAGGCAAAAATCTGGTCAGATACAAGAGCAGCTCGCTGTTCTGTCTTCACCATAAACACACACACATATACGAACCTACTCCCAAATCACCTCTAAAATTCACAATTTTTCACCATAATTCGTAAAATTTCTCGCTCTAATCATGAAATTGTTCAGAAGTTTATCAAGAAAGGTAACAATTACATCCCTAAACCTCTTTAAATTTGATTTTTAGTGTTCTTGAGCTATATTTTTCCTAATTTGATTTTGTTAGTTTCTAGTGTAATTAGAGTTAAATTGTTTGTATTTTATGCATGTATAACATAGATTGATGCTATTTAACATGATTTGAAGCCAAAAACTTCAAAATTTTTAGAAATCTAGGGTTTGTGTTCTTGAGCAATTTGGGGCTTTGATATAAACAGGTTATGGCCGATTTTTTTCATGAATTATTGCTAAATTAAGTAGTGTAACATGATTAGGTAGCTAAATGATCCAAACTTTGATCCTAAACATGATTTTTGAGAATTAAAGTGGACTTTTTAAGTCCAAAATTCATGAACTTGATTAATTTGATATAATTGCCATTTGAGACTTGTTTAATTGTTAGTAATGAATGTTTTAACATGTTATTTGAGTTAAATGCTTATGAACTTTGTATACATTTTCATATATGCTTATTTGAAAAAGTGTAGAATTGTTAAAATTATGAAAATGTGTATAAGTTTAATTTTGATTTAACATGTTATTGTAATTGTGTTAATTTGTTATTTTGCTAACACTAATGCATATTTGGATGCACAAATTTTGTGTTTAATGTGTTTTGCAGAGATTTACATACACTGATGGTGCTTCATCATCATCCAGGCGACCTGCTCCAGAACCTGAACCAGAAATGCAATATGAACCTGAACAGGAGCAACAACAGGAACCACAACAACAGCTTGATCAACACGTACCTTATTATGATCCGCTACAATTTGTTGATGCCTTCACAGTATTTCCGATGCATCCACCAGTAGAATACCCAACAATTCCTGAACACACGTTGCATCCTAATATGAGATTTGATAGAAGCTGGAGAGATTACCCATCATATCAAAGTAACAAATTCAAACTGCTACTGAAAAATGTAGAGGTGCCAAGAGTAATCGATTGGGATCCTTTGGAAAGGGTCCAACTAGCTAACTCAGTTAGGGAGCATCTGATCCAAAGGTATGGCAGTTCTTCTTTTACCGATTGGGAACGTCTATTCACCATTCGTAGGCCTGTATATAAAGAATGGTGTGTTGAGCTCATGAGTACTATAGCGTTAAATGTAGATGTAGATAGATTAGATGATAGAAGTTTTCTTAGATTTATACTTGGCCGTAGGATGTACAGGATGTCCATGTTGGACATGGCCAGGGCATTACAGATTTACACTCCTAGTGAATTGCTACTACCCGATTGTATGAATTTGATTTATCGTGGTGAAAGGGTAGATAGGAATTTTGACGCGAACGCCGTCTGGAGGCGTATGTCAAACTATAATGTTTTTACGCTAGGAGGAAAACACTCCTACTTACATATTAACAAAGCCGAGCTTCGTATAATTCATAGATTTCTGGCTAACTCGATTACACAGAGAGGTCACAACAAGGAGAAAATGACCTTACATGATTTATTTTACCTAAAGTGTATTCGAGACCCAAGAAGCTTTGTTAATATCCCCTACTGTGTTGGTTTTTATTTGTCTAAGATGGTGGAAGGAATACAGGAAGGGGGGATAATAGGAGGAGGTATTTTTGTTACTCTCATTGGAGAGTACTTAGGTGTAGATAGGAACCAAGGGGGTCTACTTTTGGAATGTAGGGAACAGGTTGAGCCTTTAGGATTGAAGGTTTATGCGGGTGCTAAGGTATTAAAGAGTAGACGCAATCAGCCAGTACCCTATGAAGGTAATCATCCTCAGGTAGAGAGAGGTTCAGACGAGGAAATGGAGGAAGCATATGAAATTAGGGATGTCATTCGGGAGGCTATGACTGACGTCTACCAGCATATAGATGAGGTAGATATGACAAACGCGGAGAGATTTTGTTGGATGGAGCAGTGGCAAGCCCGAAATGATTACGAGCATTCCAGGCAACGACAGCATGATAGATGGGACTATCATCAGCGTCAGATTATGAGCCGGCTGTCACCTCAGGATCACTATGTTCCGACCCGACCCGCTTACTATCCTCCACACCAGCCCGAGATGAGACCACCATATACTCTCTACGACCCTAACCAAGCCTACCAGTACACCTATCACTAAGCATGGAACCCGGACGACGACATGAACTGGAACTCCTATCCAGATTGATATAGTTCCTGTTGGTGATTTATATGATTTTTATCTTTTTATTATTTTTATTTATTTATGTTTAAACATATGATATTTTGATACTTTTATGTATTGTTTAATATTTTTATTTTGTACTAATATTTCATATTTGATTTGAAAGTGGAATTTTAAGTCCCATTTCAAATTACCATGCATGTTTTTATTTGTATGTATGTATATTGTCAATTGTATACAACAGGGTAAAACAGCGCATTTTCAAAGACTGGCATTAAGTTCAGCTGTAACAACCCAACCCGTATTAAAACCGGCCCATAAATTTTTTCCTTTTAATACGCTTTAAATAACACTTTAGGTCCCAATTGTGTTTCCATAAACATCTTTAATACAATAGAAGGTTTAATAAACCTTAAAACATTTAATATATTGATTAATTGTCCAAACGGACATACACGACCCGACTAGTTTAGTTTCCAATCAAAACCGAGCATGGTGATTTGGGACTACGCTACCCAAATCCTAATCGATCCAAAAGCAAGCCTTCTAAAGCAACTACACGAGTCCACTAGTCCCACGCTTACCCGTGCCACCGCATCCATGCAAATCTATAAAAAGGTAAACAACGAGAGGGTAAGCTAACGCTTAGTGTGTGAGAATATACTACATACATATATATGCATAAAATGGACACGCCACACAAATATCAAATACCGCATACTGAAGCATCCATATATAAGGTAACTACACTAAGCATACCGTACGATCTCTAAGCAACAAGCTAAAGATATCAACAAGGTATAAGTTCACCAACAACGATGTGAACAATGCCAATAAGCTACACACGGAGGGTTAGCTACATCACGACAATACAACATTATATGTATACAATATATATATATATATATATATATATATATATATATATATATATATATATATATATATATATATCTCGAATAACATAATTTGATTACGCTTACTACACAATAACCATGGTTAACCTAGTACAAGGGAATGGTACTTCGAATTTCCCATCGGTGTTCCCAACAACCGTTAGTGTACAACGAAATATAACACTAACCCCTGGGTGGTATCGATCGCCCAAACTTAAAACCCACCCGTCACGTGTAATGTGGTATCGAACGCCCGAACTTTAACCCACACTACACGCCCACACACACACACACACACACACCTATATGACATGGTATCGAACGCCCAAACTTTAAACCCATATCATATATTGACCCGATGTGGTATCGATCGCCCAAACTTAAACCCACATCGAACCTCGTACAAGTAAATACATTATATACACACATGTATAATCATTCCACTCACTATATTAACCCTTCATCATTGGGGTTACATAAGTCCACATCGTACGCCCATGTGATAACGTACACACAAAGTGTGCACCTCGCCAAAGTGGTCAACCAAAACGCACAACCGTGCCAATTGGACCTATACACAAGTCCAACAATTCCACCTATACGAGAAGCGAGCTCTACAAGCGAGAACCCCTTCACCGACCCGCACCCATCCTACACATACATATGCATATAGGATATTAACACTCACCTTGTCGCCTTGATGAATGCTTCCAAATAATCCGTAACTCGTCAATGGAAAGTACCTATTCCATTATCACAAATTCAACAACACACTTAGATTGGATTTACAAACCAACCCAATTTGACACTTAGTGCAATTTCGACCCAAATGCACTTCCAAGGACAAATCGCGCCCAAACTAACCAATAATCACTAACACAAGTGATAATGGTCCTAATATGCCAATTAAACCCGAACACAAGTGTTAAACACTTATCGTTCACAAAATCGCCCAGAAACCCTAATTTTGACTCTAGTCAAAATTAGTCAACCCCATGAACCCTAATTGCTTCCAACATCTCAATAATCACTAAATGCTATTGATTTCACCCAAATTGCAAGTCTCACAAGCATGAACTTGTACACCAAACCCAAAACCCACCAATAACAACAATAAACCCGAATATTGGTGTTAATCTCCAATTAACAACTAAATGGGTTCTATCTATGAATCATACAATCAAAAGCCCCAAAA
The DNA here is from genome assembly GCF_046630445.1 of Rutidosis leptorrhynchoides. Classification (NCBI taxonomy): domain Eukaryota; kingdom Viridiplantae; phylum Streptophyta; class Magnoliopsida; order Asterales; family Asteraceae; genus Rutidosis; species Rutidosis leptorrhynchoides. Next base: position 196,474,712 of record NC_092336.1, read on the forward strand.
TTGAATGATGAACACGAAAATGAAATTCAGAGTTAGAGCTTACCACTAGTATCACCGTGTAGCTAAGAACGAGGAGAACAAGCTAGTCAACTACGCCAAAGATCAAATCCTGCTTCTTCCTTTCCAAAAATCCCTTTGAAATCAAATGGGTGTTTGAGTTTGAGAGGAAAAATGAAAAGAAAAGGGAAATTAAAATGAGAAATGAAATGGGTGGATGAGGTTAAAGCCTCAAATCTGGCTCAAACGCGAAAAGACCAAATTGCCCTTGAACTTCATTTAAAATTACAAGAATCTGGTGCAAGTTCGTGCAGTATGCCGCGCCGCGGCATCAATGGTCGCGCCGCAACCTTTGCCTGAGTCTGGTGCCTTCTTTACCACACTTTCTGATCTGGATTTATTCGAAACGCCGCGCCGCGGCTCCCTTTGTCGCGCCGCGACACTCAACGTGTCCTGACTCATTTTCTCGCATACAAGACTTTAACACCCGAACATGTATCGAACCCTTCATACGTCTGTCGTACATACACAATACACCTATAAATCATATACGGGGAAAACGGGGTGTTACAACTCTCCCCCACTTAGATTCGATCACGTCCTCGTGATCCTAGTCACGAACCCAAACGGACCACACTTCACGGTCCTCAAACATAAGTCCCAACCGACTTTCCTAAGCAATTCTTCCCAATGAATTGCCTTTACCAACTAAATCGTCACCCGCGATTTATTAATTCCACAATCCGAGCACTAAAACTTGCTCAATCCCTCACATCGGGAAACCCAACCAATCTCTTACTAAGATATCGATCCCTTAGCGTACCCTTACCGAGTACAACGCTAAAAGCAACCAGTCTAAACCTAAGGTCAACAACCCGAAACAATGAAGACCGAACCAAACGAATCCTTACGGATAACACCAATCACTAAACATCCCTTGTAATGCGCACTACTACCAATACGCAACTACCGTACAACATCACAAGCAACGGCTAAAACCGTTAGCGCCCAAAACGACCATGGCAACGCTAATCCATGGTGTACAAAATCGACTATCGTCACACCCGTAGCAACAGGTGATCGAAACTCGGCTATCGCATCACTAATCATACAACATGGTCCTCACGACCCCACCATTGGCGTATAAAACACCCAATAGATCACACATCAACAACAATACGCAATGTCGACATTCGACTCGATGTTGGTCGACGAAGAGCGGTAGGTCAAATACGTTAACCACTCACCAACCATCGCAACGCGCACGTGACCGACGAGGCCGACGAAAAGTGCCACTGAGACGTTAACACTTACCTCAATCACACATGTGGCCGACGAAGAGCGATAGGTCAAACGTTAATCACTCGCCACATAACCAACTACCTACATGTGACCGACGAAGAGCGATAAGTCAAACATTAATCACTCGTCACATGCCTCACACATGGCCAAACCAAAGCGATTCCTAACGGAAAACGCATTCCACATACCAACTAGTAGCAATCGAAAAACGAATCCTAACGGATAACACTTACTACTTATCACATTCCAACCGTGGTCAACGAAAAGTGAATCCTCGCCATTGGATAGCACTTGCCACAATACAACAAGCAAACTAAGTATATACGCATACATAGAATCATTCCACTCAACTTGGAATTTCCCGCACACGAACCATACGCAGGCATAAAACATTGCTAACAAGATCGAGCAAGAACCACCTATCATGCCCATAGGCACAAAACAATATTTCTCTTAGAAGAGAACCCGACACACACATCCCTTAACCGAGGGATTTCACCTTGCTCGTCAAATACGCCCATTATCTCCCAACGAGATTCACCACATTTCCACCCCCGGTGATATTTCAAATCCAAATTCATAAGTACAATTTAACCAAAATTGTACTCTACTACAAATCGACCAAAAATAGGTCCCGACACGAATTCCGGATATATCAAAAGCATCATCCGCAATCTCACACTAAAATTTCCTCGTGCGGGAGTGTAACTCCCCCACTTGGAACTACGTTCCATAATCGCATTTTGTACAACCGTACATTGCTACCAAAGGTAGACTTTACCAACAATTGGGTTCACATAACCCATCACTACATCTCGCTCCAATCTTCAGCACATGAAGGATTTCAACCAATCCTTAACACTTCGAACGAAAAGTGTACTGCAAATTATATAACTCTACCCTCGCAATCATCCAATTGCTATAGCTTGTCAAACTTCACCCGATCACTCATGTACTTAAGGGTTTCACTTCGGTACCCTAAGTACAATGTAACCGCAACACAATCGGAGTCGAACACTACGCTAGTAGGTATAAAAGAGGCACGTAATGTCGCGTCACGTAGACTCCTTTACCAACGTACATCGAGATCCTAAACACTCGATTTCAAGGGTTTCATCTCACCCGTCGAACCTCATGGTTCATCAACTCCAACACACAAGCGAACACGCGCTTAACAATCGAACACCAAAACCCATTTCCATGGCTTGGTAGAAACATTTCCCAAATACTAAGGAATGCTTGGTTGCACCAAGTCTTACGCCCTTCACCCGACAATCAAACGTCACCATTGGGTACTTCCATTAGGAACGTCACCCATAACAACAACATGCACAACACAATGCATTTAATAAACACAAACTCAACGGCGCATAATAAATAATCAAAGGGCATATTTATTAAAACGAAACGTACCTTAACGTCTCCTTGCCGCCCCCGTCCCCGCTAACTTGGGACATTCCGACTTACGATGTCCTTCTTCTTGGCAGTTGAAGCACAACATGCCATCACCCTTTTGTACCGAACATTCCCAAGACTTGTGACCCCTCATGCCACAATTGTAACATCTAGATGCACTAGAATCCGGTATACCCGTCCGCGTACCACCCGTGCTCACACTCGGACCCTTAGTCCTCTTACTCGGAGCACTATACGAAACAACCCTTCTCTCACTTGAAGGTTCACCAATCTTTGATCGCGTATACGACTCGAAACCTCTAGCCACGGCGAATAATTCCGCAAACGATTTTGCGTGACCCCGGCTAATCTTATTCTTCAAGTCATCATTCAAGGTTCGATAGAAATCTTGCATCAACAAATTATCATTCCCCAAATACTCCGGGAAAAAACGAGCCTTCGCCATAAAGGTCGTCTTGAGAGTATTCAAATCCATAGAACCCTGTTGCAAATTTCGCAACTCATTACGCATTTCCGATAAATCAGCTGAAGTCCGGAACTCCTCGAAGAATTCCTTCTTAAACCCGTCCCATGATAACGCCATAAACGGTTCACCACCGACAAGATCAATCTTACCATCCCACCAATCCTTTGTCCTATCCCACAATAAACTAGTAGCGAGTCTCGTCTTCTTCTCAGGAGGGCATTCAATAGTACGAAAACACCCTTCGACATCCGAGATCCAAGTTGTGCTTACCAAAGGATCCGGTTTCCTGTCATACATCGGGGGTTTAGTCCTCATGAAGCTCTTAAGGCAACGCTCCATTTCACTACTACCCCGAAATTCAGAATACTTCCTAACCATTTCTTCTCGAAATGCACTCATTTGCTCCGCAACGGCGGCCGCAACTCTAGAGTTTAACTCCAAATCGTTCGTCTCGATCCCGTTTCCCGTCGCCATTCTAAGGAATGCAAAACGATTAGATCACAAACGTATAAAACAACATGCATAACACCGCCCCATCTTGCTCAACACTCATCGTACATGACTTGTTAGACACGATTTGCTCCCGTAATAAGGTTTGCAAGTCCTAATTACGCACACACGTCGTCTCAACTCGTTAGTACAACGACCGCCTCGCTCGATGATATAACCAACACAACGACAATTCCACGCGATATAAACACACGCAAGGGAATAACATCACAACACAAGCCAAAAATCCTAGTTAGTCCACCTACAAACAAGGCACTAACTATATCCCGTTCCGACCCGTTCACCTACAAGTCCCGCAACAAATAAGCACACACAAAAGTCTAAGTCTAGGCACCTATCTCAAGTCGCCTAAATCCCTTAGACCATGCTCTGATACCACTTGTAACAACCCAACCCGTATTAAAACCGGCCCATAAATTTTTTTCCTTTTAATACGCTTTAAATAACACTTTAGGTCCCAATTGTGTTTCCATAAACATCTTTAATACAATAGAAGGTTTAATAAACCTTAAAACATTTAATATATTGATTAATTGTCCAAACGGACATACACGACCCGACTAGTTTAGTTTCCAACCAAAACCGAGCATGGTGATTTGGGACTACGCTACCCAAATCCTAATCGATCCAAAAGCAAGCCTTCTAAAGCAACTACATGAGTCCACTAGTCCCACGCTTACCCGTGCCACCGCATCCATGCAAATCTATAAAAAGGTAAACAACGAGAGGGTAAGCTAACGCTTAGTGTGTGAGAATATACTACATACATATATATGCATAAAATGGACACGCCACACAAATATCAAATACCGCATACCGAAGCATCCATGTATAAGGCAACTACACTAAGCATACCGTACGATCTCTAAGCAACAAGCTAAAGATATCAAAAAGGTATAAGTTCACCAACAACGATGTGAACAATGCCAATAAGCTACACCCGGAGGGTTAGCTACATTACGACAATACAACATTATATGTATACAATATATATATATATATATATATATATATATATATATATATATATATATATATATATATATATATATATATATATATATATATATATATATATATATATATATATATCTCGAATAACATAATTTGCTTACGCTTACTACACAATAACCATGGTTAATCAAGTACAAGGGAATGGTACTTCGAATTTCCCATCGGTGTTCCCAACAACCGTTAGTGTACAACAAAATATAACACTAACCCCTGGGTGGTATCGATCGCCCGAACGTAAAACCCACCCGTCACGTGTAATGTGGTATCGAACGCCCGAACTTTAACCCACACTACACGCCCACATACACACACCTATATGACATGGTATCGAACTCCCGAACTTTAAACCCATATCATATATTGACCCGATGTAGTATCAATCGCCCGAACTGAAACCCACATCGAACCTCGTACAAGTAAATACATTATATACACACATGTATAATCATTCCACTCACTATATTAACCCTTCGTCATTGGGGTTACATAAGTCCACATCGCACGTCCATGTGATAACGTGCACACAAAGTGTGCACCTTGCCAAAGTGGTCAACCAAAACGCACAACCGTGCCAATTGGACCTATACACAAGTCCAACAATTCCACCTATACGAGAAGCGAGCTCTACAAGCGAGAACCCCTTCACCCGACCCGCACCCATCCTACACATACATATGCATATAGGATATTAACACTCACCTTGTCGCCTTGATGAATGCTTCCAAATAATCCGCAACTCGTCAATGGAAAGTACCTATTCCATTATCACAAATTCAACAACACACTTAGATTGGATTTACAAACCAACCCAATTTGACACTTAGTGCAATTTCGACCCAAATGCACTTCCAAGGACAAACCGCACCCAAACTAACCAATAATCACTAACACAAGTGATAATGGTCCTAATATGCCAATTAAACCCGAACACAAGTGTTAAACACTTATCGTTCTCAAAATCGCCCATAAACCCTAATTTTGACTCTAGTCAAAATTAGTCAACCCCATGAACCCTAATTGCTTCCAACATCTCAATAATCACTAAATGCTAGTGATTTCACCCAAATTGCAAGTCTCACAAGCATGAACTTGTACACCAAACCCAAAACCCGCCAATAACAACAATAAACCCGAATATTGGTGTTAATCTCCAATTAACAACTAAATGGGTTCTATCTATGAATCATACAATCAAAAGCCCCAAAATTGAATGATGAACACGAAAATAAAATTCGGAGTTAGATCTTACCACTAGTATCACCGTGTAGCTAAGAACGAGGAGAACAAGCTAGTCAACTACGCCAAAGATCAAATCCCGCTTCTTTCTTTCCAAAAATCCCTTTGAAATCAAATGGGTGTTTGAGTTTGAGAGGAAAAATGAAAAGAAAAGGGAAATTAAAATGAGAAATGAAATGGGTGGATGAGGTTAAAGCCTCAAATCTAGCTCAAACGCTAAAAGACCAAATTGCCCTTGAACTTCATTTAAAATTACAAGAATCTGGTGCCAGTTCGTGCAGTATGCCGCGCCGCGGCATCAATGGTGGCGCCGCGACCTTTGCCTGAGTCTGGTGCCTTCTTTACCACACTTTCTGATCTGGATTTATTCGAAACGTCGCGCTACGGCTCCCTTTGTCGCGCCACGACACTCAACGTGTCCTGACTCATTTTCTCTCATACAAGACTTTAACACCCGAACATGTATCGAACCCTTCATACGTCTGTCGTACATACACAATACACTTATAAATCATATACGGGGAAAACGGGGTGTTACATCAGCAAAAGCTACTAATTTTGACGACAAAATGAAAAACAAATGTGATGTAACAACAAGACGGAATGAACAAATGATGTTCACCATTTATCATTCAACAAACAAACGCCAATATGTTTAGAAACTTTGGTAAAATTTAATCATTTTTCTACGCTAATCACCCTCAATAATTTAAATTGTTACTGATTTCTTGCAAATGAGGGCATTGCAAGATCTTAAGTGTGAGAAGGGGTTAAATTCTTTCGGATTTTTAAAATTTTAAATTTAAACACTTGGTTACCATTAGAAATACTAGTAACGCAGTAGTTGTATTAGAATCTAGTGCTCTCTGATAATAAAGAACAGCCCTAATCTTATATACTGACTACCCAATTCTAGTAAAATTTTTCAAAATTTTCAATTAAATGAATTCAAAATCATGTTTATACATATTTATGAATGATAAAACTAGGTGTTAATACCGAAATTATTGTTTTCTCGGAAAGGACATAAATTGAGAAACAAACCAAAATGTTAGAATTCATTTAAAATGGAATAGAGGACAATAAAAAGGCAAAGAAAGGAAAATAAAAGCCAAGTGTGGGAAAAATTTATCAAGTTATTTAAAACATATATCACATATTTTTGTAACAAATAATTGAAGATACTTTTGCTTTAGACTAAACTAATCAGTTTTACTCAATTTACTGTAATATATTTGAAAGAAATATGGATCTACACGATGAATCAATTCCATCATTAAAAGAAAGTAAAGTCTTCCGAAAAAGAAACGCGCTTCTTAATTTAGGTCATGAAGTTGTCGTCCAGACCAGCTGTAGGTTGACGAAAAATCTAGAAAAGTCATCTCTAAAATCAGTAGGAAATCCACGGACCTCAACATCAAACAGGGTCGCCAAGTGGTCAGACTTATCCTAACCATGAGAGGATCTGTCTCGTAAAATGGGGAGGACGCCGTGCAAATTAGCTTGATAAAACTAATGAATCAGACCCCCAGAAAGGATAATCTCCTTAAAAGATCAAAAATCAGCTTTTAAGCCTGATATTACTCAATCCTAGAGATTGACTTTAAAGATTGAGAATTACAAACTCATGGAATTCGATGATATCTAAACTCGAGCTTGAACGAGAAAATATTTTGATCAAAATTACAAATCGATTTGTTTTCTAAAAACCCTATTTTCAATGCGTTCATTACCATTGAACGTAAAATTCTAGGAATTTAACTGGAATTCATTAGGTCACCTGAACCAAATCGGGTGTCAACCGTAAGAACGGTGGTTGCATAGCATGGTCGAAGACAGGACCCTATGCCAGACCGAAAAATTATAAGGGTGAGCTTTACTATTGCTCCTACCAAGGATAGTAATTGCATCCGACACGTTATAGACCATAATTAAAAGCATGTCAGGGGACATTGCCTTAACAGTTGCTTATTCAACGCTTTCCTTTACAACCGGACGGTAGTTTACCGAAAGGTAATATACGGAGCAAGTATACTGGACGTGTTGCTTTCCTAATACAAGGTTAACAAATGGATGACACAAAACCATAAGTTTTGAGCTAAAATTTTCAAATCTGAAACCCACCAAACCCACAAAAAAATTTGCAAAACACCGGTGAAGGGTTATTCTGAAAAACTTATCTACGGTAAAAGCTAGATTGAATTTTCAAAAGATCAAATGTTTTCATAAAGATCCAATTTCCTTAAGGATATAAATTTTCATAGTCATGTGGGACTGTAAACCACATCATTACTACCATTGTTCATACCGCCGTATAGAAATCACTGATGTACAAAGTGTGAAGAATAAAGAAGTGATTCTAGTATTTTTATTTCAAGACTATATTACTTGAGGACAAGCAACTCTCAAGTGTGGAAATGTTTGATAATGCTAAAAACGAACATATATTTCATAGCATTATCTCTCAAGAAAGACAAACTTTTAGTTGCAATTGTTCTATTTAAATAATAAAAGGTGAAGACAAAAGACAGATTCGACGAATTGAAGACGCAAATGACCAAAAAGCTCAAAAGTACAAAGTACAATCAAAGAGGTTCCAATTATTGATGAGAAACGTCTCAAAGTTACAAGAGTACAAGATGCGAAATGCAAAGTACAAGATATTAAATTATACGCAAGGACGTTCGAAAAACCGGAATCGGGACCAGAGTCAACTCTCAACGCTCGACGCAACGGACTAAAAATTATGAGTCAACTATGTACATGAATATAATATAATATATAATTAATTCTTAAAATTAATATATATATATTATATTATATATTATAAACGTCTGCAAACAAGAAAACAAAGGAGTGTGAGCTGATACCTACCTCTATGCGGTCGCATGGCCTGTAGGCTTATTTTCCATGCGATCGCATGGCCCTAAAATTCAGGCCACATGCTATAAATTTGCATGTTTTGGCTCAGTTTTTTAAAAAAATATCCATCCATCTCTCTATCTCACTCACGTATATATATATATATATATATATATATATATATATATATATATATATATATATATATATATATATATATATATATATATATATATATATATATATATATATATATATATATATATTATAATTTTAATTTTAATTTTAAATTCTAATAATAAGGGTATGTTAGCGAATGTTGTAAGGGTGTAAGTTGATATTCTGTCCGTGTAACGCTACGCTCTTTTTAATCACTGTAAGTTATGGTTAATGTTATTTTTAAATTAATGTCTTGTAGCTAAGTTATTATTATGCTTATTTAATGCCGAAGTAATCATGATGTTCGGCTAAATATCATAATTGGGCTTTAGACCATAATTGGGGTTTGGACAAAAGAACGACACTTGTAGAAATTAGACTATGGGCTATTAATGGGTTTTATATTAACTAAATGATACCTCGTTGATTTAATATATAGACTTATAATTTGACGTATTTATATATAACCACATACGCTTGACTGGGTACGGTGGGCGGGATATCTATAAATACCAATAATTATTCATTTTACCGGACACGGAACTGGATTAATAGTTAATAGACTTGTTGAAACAGGGGTGGATTATATTCAAGGGTAATTGGTGTAATTGTTAACAAAGTAGTAAAACCTTGGTCTACACGCAGTCGATAACCTAGTGTATTCATTAAACAAAGTATTAAGACCTTGTTACAATTCGAATCCCCAATTAGTTGGAATATTTGACTTCGGGAATAAGAATAATTTGACGAAGACTTTCGCATTTTATGATTAGGACTGATGGACTATTATGGAAAAATACGTATGGACATATCGAATAATCCAGGACAAAGGACAATTAACCCATGGGAATAAACTAAAAAAACACGTCAAACATCATGATTACGGAAGTTTAAATAAGCATAATTTATATATTTCATATTTAATTGCACTTTTAATTATCGCACTTTTATTTATCGTCATTATATTTAATTGCACTTTTAATTATCGTACTCTTTAATTATCGAAATTTTATTTTATCGCACTTTTATTTATCGCAATTTCATTATCGTTATTTACTTTACGTTTTAAATTAAGTTATATTTATATTTTACATTAGGTTTTAACTGCGACTAAAGTTTTAAAATCGACAAACCGATCATTAAACGATAAAAACCCCCTTTTATAATAATAATACTACTTATATATATTTTTGTACTTTTACAAATATAGTTTTTAAAAATATAGCGTTAAGCTTGTTTAAAAGATCCCTGTGGAACGAACCAGACTTACTAAAAACTACACTACTGTACGATTAGGTACACTGCCTATAAGTGTTGTAGCAAGGTTTAGGTATATCCATTCTATAAAAAAATAAATATCTTGTGTAAAATTGTATCGTATTTAATAGTATTTCGTTGTAAAAAAAATACTATTTCATATACACCTCACATAACATCAATCACCAAAACCATCACTCAATCATCTCTACTCGTTATCTCTGTTGTGTTATCTTTATTTTATGTTTTAACCAAACCCAAAGACCACCGTAAAACCTCCTGCTCGATCTCCTATCCTTCTGTTTCTTTTACTATTGTTCCTGGTTACAATTTCACCTCCTCCTCCACCACGGCCGTCATCAACATCACCACCTCTCTCACTTCTTTTTCTATTCTGCAAAAACCACCATCGAACCCCATTATCGGACACTAGTTTTGCTACGGTATGAACTATTCGGTTTCGTTTTATTTTTCTAAACAAGCTAAGACGGAAAACCATTTACTTTATGCCATTCCTATTTGATATACACTGCCACTAACAACTACTGCTACCTTTCGAGTTATTCCTAATGCACTGTACAAAAATACAATACCATTGAGTTGTTATGGCTGCGTTTAAAAGAAGAAGAAGATGAATAATGAATGATGATGTGAATCTGTCAACTACATCTCCACTATCTCATTGTTCGGCTTTTATAATATATATATATATATAATATATATAATATATATATATATATATATATATATATATATATATATATATATATATATATATATATATATATATATATATATATATATATATATATATATATATATATATATATATATATATATATATTACATATTGAATGGGGTTGGCCGAAGTGGGGCTGCATGTTTCAAAAGGGTGTTTGCCACTTCTCTTTACCACATCATTAAGCAACATCTTTGTTGTATCATGCATATAGAACCGATGATTTCTTTCCCTCCATTTTGTTATCCCAACAGCCGCGTTTTTTTTTTGTTTTTGTTTTTACTGTGCAACGATATAGATATTGAGGTCATGAAGATGATAAGGGATTCTAATGATGATGAGAATTGTAGTGACCCGAACTTTTCCATGTTTATATATATTAATTGAGATTGATATTTACATGATTAAATGTTTCCAACATGTTAAGCAATCAAACTTGTTAAGACTTGATTAATTGAAATAGGTTTCATATAGACAATTGACCACCCAAGTTGACCGGTGATTCACGAACGTTAAAACTTGTAAAAACTATATGATGACATATATATGGATATATATATATATAGTTAACATGATACTATGATAAGTAAACATATCATTAAGTATATTAACAATGAACTACATATGTAAAAACAAGACTACTAACTTAATGATTTTTAAACGAGACATATATGTAACGATTATCGTTGTAAAGACATTTAATGTATATATATCATATTAAGAGATATTCATACATGATAATATCATGATAATATAATAATTTAAAATCTCATTTGATATTATAAACATTGGGTTAACAACATTTAACAAGATCGTTAACCTAAAGGTTTCAAAACAACACTTACATGTAACGACTAACGATGACTTAACGACTCAGTTAAAATGTATATACATGTAGTGTTTTAATATGTATTTATACACTTTTAAAAGACTTCAATACACTTATCAAAATACTTCTACTTAACAAAAATGCTTACAATTACATCCTCGTTCAGTTTCATCAACAATTCTACTCGTATGCACCCGTATTCGTACTCGTACAATACACAGGTTTTAGATGTATGTACTATTGGTATATACACTCCAATGATCAGATTTTAGTAGCCCATGTGAGTCACCTAACACATGTGGGAACCATCATTTGGCAACTAGCATGAAATATCTCATAAAATTACAAAAATATGAGTAATCATTCATGACTTATTTACATGAAAACAAAATTACATATCCTTTATATCTAATCCATACACCAATGACCAAAACCACCTACAAACACTTTCATTCTTCAATTTTCTTCATCTAATTGATCTCTCTCAAGTTCTATCTTCAAGTTCTAAGTGTTCTTCATATATTCTACAAGTTCTAGTTACATAAAATCAAGAATACTTTCAAGTTTGCTAGCTCACTTCCAATCTTGTAAGGTGATCATCCAACCTCAAGAAATCTTTGTTTCTTACAGTAGGTTATCATTCTAATACAAGGTAATAATCATATTCAAACTTTGGTTCAATTTTTATAACTATAACAATCTTATTTCAAGTGATGATCTTACTTGAACTTGTTTTCGTGTCATGATTCTGCTTCAAGAACTTCGAGCCATCCAAGGATCCGTTGAAGCTAAATCCATTTTTCTATTTTCCAGTAGGTTTATCCAAGGAACTTAAGGTAGTAATGATATTCATAACATCATTTAATTCATACATATAAAGCTATCTTATTCAAAGGTTTAAACTTGTAATCACTAGAACATAGTTTAGTTAATTCTAAACTTGTTCGCAAACAAAAGTTAATCCTTCTAACTTGACTTTTAAAATCAACTAAACACATGTTCTATATCTATATGATATGCTAACTTAATGATTTAAAACCTGAAAACATGAAAAACACCGTAAAACCGGATTTACGCCGTCGTAGTAACACCGCGGGCTGTTTTGGGTTAGTTAATTAAAAACTATGATAAACTTTGATTTAAAAGTTTTTATTCTGAGAAAATTATTTTTATTATGAACATGAAACTATATCCAAAAATTATGGTTAAACTCAAAGTGGAAGTATGTTTTCTAAAATGGTCATCTAGACGTCGTTCTTTCGACTGAAATGACTACCTTTACAAAAACGACTTGTAACTTATTTTTCCGACTATAAACCTATACTTTTTCTGTTTAGATTCATAAAATAGAGTTCAATATGAAACCATAGCAATTTGATTCACTCAAAACGGATTTAAAATGAAGAAGTTATGGGTAAAACAAGATTGGCTAATTTTTCTCATTTTAGCTACGTGAAAATTGGTAACAAATCTATTCCAACCATAACTTAATCAACTTTTATTGTATATTATGTAATCTTGAGATACCATAGACACGTATACAATGTTTCGACCTATCATGTCGACACATCTATATATATTTCGGAACAACCATAGACACTCTATATGTGAATGTTGGAGTTAGCTATACAGGGTTGAGGTTGATTCCAAAATATATATAGTTTGAGTTGTGATCAATACTGAGATACGTATACACTGGGTCGTGGATTGATTCAAGATAATATTTATCGATTTATTTCTGTACATCTAACTGTGGACAACTAGTTGTAGGTTACTAACGAGGACAGCTGACTTAATAAACTTAAAACATCAAAATATATTAAAAGTGTTGTAAACATATTTTGAACATACTTTGATATATATATGATATATATGTATATATTGTTATAGGTTCGTGAATCAACCAGTGGCCAAGTCTTACTTCCCGACGAAGTAAAAATCTGTGAAAGTGAGTTATAGTCCCACTTTTAAAATCTAATATTTTTGGGATGAGAATACATGCAGGGTTTATAAATGATTTACAAAATAGACACAAGTATGTGAAACTACATTCTATGGTTGAATTATCGAAATCGAATATGCCCCTTTTTATTAAGTCTGGTAATCTAAGAATTTGGGAACAGACACCCTAATTGACGCGAATCCTAAAGATAGATCTATTGGGCCTAACAAACCCCATCCAAAGTACCGGATGCTTTAGTACTTCGAAATTTATATCATATCCGAAGGGTGTCCCGGAATGATGGGGATATTCTTATATATGCATCTTGTTAATGTCGGTTACCAGGTGTTCACCATATGAATGATTTTTATCTCTATGTATGGGATGTATATTGAAATATGAAATCTTGTGGTCTATTGTTATGATTTGATATATATAGGTTAAACCTATAACTCACCAACATTTTTGTTGACGTTTAAAGCATGTTTATTCTCAGGTGAATACTAAGAGCTTCTGCTGTTGCATACTAAAATAAGGACAAGATTTGGAGTCCATGTTTGTATGATACTGTGTAAAAACTGCATTCAAGAAACTGATTTCGATGTAACATATTTGTATTGTAAACCATTATGTAATGGTCGTGTGTAAACAGGATATTTTAGATTATCATTATTTGATAATCTACGTAAAGCTTTTTAAACCTTTATTTATGAAATAAAGGTTATGGTTTGTTTTAAAAATGAATGCAGTCTTTGAAAAACGTCTCATATAGAGGTCAAAACCTCGCAACGAAATCAATTAATATGGAACGTTTTTAATCAATAAGAACGGGACATTTCAGTTGGTATCCGAGCGTTGGTCTTAGAGAACCAGAATTTTGCATTAGTGTGTCTTATCGAGTTTGTTAGGATGCATTAGTGAGTCTGGACTTCGACCGTGTTTACTTGAAAAATGATTGCTTAACAAATTTTGTTGGAAACTATATATTTTTAACATGTGAATATTATGTGATATATTAATCTCTTAACGCGTTTGATATTATGTGATAGATGTCTACCTCTAGAACAAGTCCCGTTGACTCACCTAATAATAATGAAGAGTCAAATGTAAATTGGAATGATTCGTGGACTGATTCACAAGTTCCCGAAGAGGAACCGGAAGAAGAGTCGGAACCAGAAGAAGAATCGGAACCGGAAGAAGAGTCGGAACCGGATGAAGAAATAGAACCGGTGGGGGAAATAATAAAACGGTTAAGTAAAAGAAAATCCTCAACCAACCGACCAAGGTTAATTATGGTCAATGGTGTTTCAGCTAAGGAAGCAAAATATTGGGAGGATTACCAATTCTCCGATGAATCGGATTCTGACGAGAATTCCGATGATGTTATAGAAATTACCCCAACTGAATTTAAAAAGGCAAAAGAAAATAATAAGGGAAAGGGCATAAAAATAGAGAAATCTAATTCCAACCCCGATGAACTTTATATGTATCATCAACCCCCGAAGTCCTTAAGTTGTAACAATGACCCGGGAACCTCTAAACCACCAGGTTTTTCTAAACCAATGTGGAAAACGACGACTCGTATTAGGGGAACATCATATATCCCTAGAAACTTGGCAAAACGAACCAAAACCGAAGAAGAAGAAACAAGCGAGTCGGAATAAGATAGTTGTATTCGTGTGGTGTAATATATGTAATATAGTGTGCTTATGCTTTATGATATATGTAAAAATTGCTTGTATTAATAAGTATTTTTTTTATGAATCTAACTCTTGTCTATTTTACAGTATAAAAACACAAAATGGATAGACAACCCAATATTTTAAGAGACCTACCCAGAGACATGATTGATGAAATCTTGTCTAAAGTCGGTCAGAATTCTTCGGCACAACTATTTAAGGCGAGATCAGTTTGTAAGACATTCGAAGAACGTTCCAAGAATGCCTTGGTTTATAAAAGGCTTTCGTTCGAAAGATGGGGGATATCACATTGGGAAATCCATAAGTTACGATGTGTTTACTTTGACGCATATATTGCGGGGAACCCAAATGCTATTTTACGCAATGGGTTAAGAAATTATTTTGACTCAATATATCCGAATATTGGACTTCGTGATTTAGAAAAAGCGGCTAACATGCAACATAAAGAAGCATGTTATGCTTACGGATTAGTAATGTTCGCTTCTCACCAAAGTGAGAACAAGAACATCGGGCTACAACTATTAAACAAAACGTTCCCACAAGTGACGGAGTCGGTAATTGGGGTAAGAAATGAGGTTTTTAGATTGTTACGGGACTGTTGGACATTACGTAACCCTCGTCACTTTGATGACGTTACAACACGCTGTCTTATCAATGGCCATAACGGTTATGTTCCACAAGACCAAGGATGGGAAGTAATCCTAGTAAAACCAGAATGCATGACTTGTTTCTGGACGTATGAATTACGTGTCTTTATTGCCTTTGCTGAACGACTTGTGTACTAGCTAGAATTATCTTCACAACCATCTTGTATCAAATTTATTGTGTGCTATATTTCTTGCTATATGTAAAATAAGCGGTATTGTAAGTTTGTAAAATATTGTGTAAAAGTTTGAACGCGAAATATTATTATAATCAGTTTTTCATATAGAATTGTAGTAGTTGAATTGTATATTAGCTACTAAGTATGAACTTAACGGGTAGGTACTACCCGAATTTAAACTTATAAAATGCTAATATGAAGAAAAAGCTTTTATAAATAAGTTCATATTATGCTACGAAATACTATTAACTACTCTTAATATTCTGTATGATTAACCTGTTCCATTTGACTATTTTGAAGGAAATGGTACCGACTACTCGACACACCGTGAATATGAATGAAGAGGAATTCCGTACTTTTCTAGCTTCAAACATAGCCGCAGTACAGGCTGCGCTACATACCAACAATAACCTTGGATCTAGCAGTACAGGAAATCGTGTAGGATGCACCTACAAAGAATTTACTGCCTGCAAATCTTTAGAATTTGATGGAACCGAAGGACCGATCGGATTGAAACGGTGGACCGAGAAGGTCGAATCGGTGTTTGCCATAAGTAAGTGTACTGAAGAGGACAAAGTGAAGTACGCTACGCATACCTTCACAGGTTCTGCGTTAACATGGTGGAATACCTATCTAGAGCAAGTGGGACAAGATGATGCTTACGCACTACCGTGGTCAGCATTCAAGCACTTAATGAACGAGAAGTACCGTCCCAGAACTGAGGTCAATAAGCTCAAGACAGAACTTAGAGGGTTACGAACCCAAGGATTTGATATTACCACGTACGAAAGACGATTCACAGAATTATGCCTATTGTGTCCGGGAGCGTTCGAAGATGAGGAAGAGAAGATCGACGCGTTTGTGAAAGGATTACCGGAAAGAATCCAAGAAGATATAAGTTCACACGAGCCCGCCTCCATACAACAGGCATGTAGAATGGCTCACAAACTAGTGAACCAGATTGAAGAAAGAATTAAAGAACAGACTGCTGAAGAGGCCAATGTGAAGCAAGTCAAAAGAAAGTGGGAGGAAAACGGTGAAAAGAATCACCAATACAACAACAGCAATTACAACAATAATCGCAACAATTATCCCAACAATCGCAACATCAATCGCAACTACAACAAACGGCCCAACAACAATAACAACAACAACAACAACAACAACAACAACAACAACAACAACTACAACAATCATCCTAACAATAATAAATACCGCAACAACAACAACAATCAGAAGCAGCTATGCCAAAGGTGTGAAAAGTATCACTCGGGGTTCTGCACCAAATTTTGCAACAAGTGTAAAAGAAATGGTCATAGCGCGGCGAAGTGTGAGGTCTACGGACCAGGGGTTAATAGAACGAAAGGAACAAATGGTGTCGGAACGAGTAATGGCGGAGCAAGTAGTGTCGGAGCAAGTTATGCCAATGTAGTTTGTTATAAATGTGGAAAACCGGGCCACATTATTAGAAATTGCCCGAACCAGGAGAACACGAATGGACAAGGCCGCGGAAGAGTTTTCAATATTAATGCGGCAGAGGCACAGGAAGACCCGGAGCTTGTTACGGGTACGTTTCTTATTGACAATAAATCTGCTTACGTTTTATTTGATTCGGGTGCGGATAGAAGCTATATGAGTAGAGATTTTTGTGCTAAATTAAGTTGTCCATTGACCCCTTTGGATAGTAAATTTTTACTCGAATTAGCAAATGGTAAATTAATTTCAGCAGATAATATATGTCGGAATCGAGAAATTAAACTGGTTAGCGAAACATTTAAGATTGATTTGATACCAGTAGAGTTAGGGAGTTTTGATGTGATAATCGGTATGGACTGGTTGAAAGAAGTGAAAGCAGAGATCGTTTGTTACAAAAATGCAATTCGCATTATACGAGTAAAAGGAAAACCCTTAATGGTGTACGGAGAAAAGGGCAACACGAAGCTACATCTTATTAGTAATTTGAAGGCACAAAAACTAATAAGAAAAGGTTGCTATGCTGTTCTAGCACACGTCGAGAAAGTACAAACTGAAGAAAAGAGCATCAATGATGTTCCCATTGCAAAAGAATTTCCCGATGTATTTCCGAAAGAATTACCGGGATTACCCCCACATCGATCCGTTGAATTTCAAATAGATCTTGTACCAGGAGCTGCACCAATAGCTCGTGCTCCTTACAGACTCGCACCCAGCGAGATGAAAGAACTGCAAAGCCAATTACAAGAACTTTTAGAGCGTGGTTTCATTCGACCAAGCACATCACCGTGGGGAGCTCCTGTTTTGTTTGTCAAGAAGAAAGATGGTACATTCAGGTTGTGTATCGACTACCGAGAGTTGAACAAACTTACCATCAAGAACCGCTACCCACTACCGAGAATCGACGACTTATTTGATCAACTACAAGGCTCGTCTGTTTATTCAAAGATTGACTTACGTTCCGGGTATCATCAAATGCGGGTGAAAGAAGATGATATTCCAAAGACTGCTTTTAGAACACGTTACGGTCATTATGAGTTTATGGTCATGCCGTTTGGTTTAATTAATGTGCCAGCTATGTTCATGGACCTTATGAACCGAGTGTGTGGACCATACCTTGACAAGTTTGTCATTGTTTTCATTGATGACATACTTATTTACTCAAAGAATGACCAAGAACACGGTGAACATTTGAGAAAGGTGTTAGAAGTATTGAGGAAGGAAGAATTGTACGCTAAGTTTTCAAAGTGTGCATTTTGGTTGGAAGAAGTTCAATTCCTCGGTCACATAGTGAACAAAGAAGGTATTAAGGTGGATCCGGCAAAGATAGAAACTGTTGAAAAGTGGGAAACCCCGAAAACTCCGAAACACATACGCCAGTTTTTAGGACTAGCTGGTTACTACAGAAGGTTCATCCAAGACTTTTCCAGAATAGCAAAACCCTTGACTGCATTAACGCATAAAGGGAAGAAATTTGAATGGAATAATGAACAAGAGAAAGCGTTTCAGTTATTGAAGAAAAAGCTAACTACGGCACCTATATTGTCATTGCCTGAAGGGAATGATGATTTTGTGATTTATTGTGATGCATCAAAGCAAGGTCTCGGTTGTGTATTAATGCAATGAACGAAGGTGATTGCTTATGCGTCTAGACAATTGAAGATTCACGAACAAAATTATACGACGCATGATTTGGAATTAGGCGCGGTTGTTTTTGCATTAAAGACTTGGAGGCACTACTTATATGGGGTCAAAAGTATTATATATACCGACCACAAAAGTCTTCAACACATATTTAATCAGAAACAACTGAATATGAGGCAGCGTAGGTGGATTGAATTGTTGAATGATTACGACTTTGAGATTCGTTACCACCCGGGGAAGGCAAATGTGGTAGCCGATGCCTTGAGCAGGAAGGACAGAGAACCCATTCGAGTAAAATCTATGAATATAATGATTCATAATAACCTTACTACTCAAATAAAGGAGGCGCAACAAGGAGTTTTAAAAGAGGGAAATTTAAAGGATGAAATACCCAAAGGATCGGAGCAGCATCTTAATATTCGGGAAGACGGAACCCGGTATAGGGCTGAAAGGATTTGGGTACCAAAATTTGGAGATATGAGAGAAATGGTACTTAGAGAAGCTCATAAAACCAGATACTCAATACATCCTGGAACGGGGAAGATGTACAAGGATCTCAAGAAACATTTTTGGTGGCCGGGTATGAAAGCCGATGTTGCTAAATACGTAGGAGAATGTTTGACGTGTTCTAAGGTCAAAGCTGAGCATCAGAAACCATCAGGTCTACTTCAACAACCCGAAATCCCGAAATGGAAATGGGAAAACATTACCATGGATTTCATCACTAAATTGCCAAGGACTGCAAGTGGTTTTGATACTATTTGGGTAATAGTTGATCGTCTCACCAAATCAGCACACTTCCTGCCAATAAGAGAAGATGACAAGATGGAGAAATTAGCACGACTGTATTTGAAGGAAGTCGTCTCCAGACATGGAATACCAATCTCTATTATCTCTGATAGGGATGGCAGATTTATTTCAAGATTCTGGCAGACATTACAGCAAGCATTAGGAACTCGTCTAGATATGAGTACTGCCTATCATCCACAAACTGATGGGCAGAGCGAAAGGACGATACAAACGCTTGAAGACATGCTACGAGCATGTGTTATTGATTTCGGAAACAGTTGGGATCGACATCTACCGTTAGCAGAATTTTCCTACAACAACAGCTACCATTCAAGCATTGAGATGGCGCCGTTTGAAGCACTTTATGGTAGAAAGTGAAGGTCTCCGATTTGTTGGAGTGAAGTGGGGGATAGACAGATTACGGGTCCGGAGATTATACAAGAAACTACCGAGAAGATCATCCAAATTCAACAACGGTTGAAAACCGCCCAAAGTCGACAAAAGTGCTACGCTTACATTAAAAGAAAAGATATAGAATTTGAAATTGGAGAGATGGTCATGCTTAAAGTTGCACCTTGGAAAGGCGTTGTTCGATTTGGTAAACGAGGGAAATTAAATCCAAGGTATATTGGACCATTCAAGATTATTGATCGTGTCGGACCAGTAGCTTACCGACTTGAGTTACCTCAACAACTCGCGGCTGTACATAACACTTTCCACGTCTCGAATTTGAAGAAATGTTTTGCTAAAGAAGATCTCACTATTCCGTTAGATGAAATCCAAATCAACGAAAAACTTCAATTCATCGAAGAACCCGTCGAAATAATGGATCGTAAGGTTAAAAGACTTAAGCAAAACAAGATACCAATTGTTAAGGTTCAATGGAATGCTCGTAGAGGACCCGAGTTCACCTGGGAGCATGAAGATCAGATGAATAAGAAATACCCGCATCTATTTCCAGAAGATTCGTCAACACCTTCAACAGCTTAAAATTTCGGGACGAAATTTATTTAACGGGTAGGTACTGTAGTGACCCGAACTTTTCCATGTTTATATATATTAATTGAGATTGATATTTACATGATTAAATGTTTCCAACATGTTAAGCAATCAAACTTGTTAAGACTTGATTAATTGAAATAGGTTTCATATAGACAATTGACCACCCAAGTTGACCGGTGATTCACGAACGTTAAAACTTGTAAAAACTAAATGATGACATATATGTGGATATATATATATAGTTAACATGATACTATGATAAGTAAACATATCATTAAGTATAATAACAATGAACTACATATGTAAAAACAAGACTACTAACTTAATGATTTTTAAACGAGACATATATGTAACGATTATCGTTGTAAAGACATTTAATGTATATATATATCATATTAAGAGATATTCATACATGATAATATCATGATAATATAATAATTTAAAATCTCATTTGATATTATAAACATTGGGTTAACAACATTTAACAAGATCGTTAACCTAAAGGTTTCAAAACAACACTTACATGTAACGACTAACGATGACTTAACGACTCAGTTAAAATGTATATACATGTAGTGTTTTAATATGTATTTATACACTTTTGAAAGACTTCAATACACTTATAAAAATACTTCTACTTAACAAAAATGCTTACAATTACATCCTCGTTCAGTTTCATCAACAATTCTACTCGTATGCACCCGTATTCGTACTCGTACAATACACAGCTTTTAGATGTATGTACTATTGGTATATACACTCCAATGATCAGCTTTTAGCAGCCCATGTGAGTCACCTAACACATGTGGGAACCATCATTTGGCAACTAGCATGAAATATCTCATAAAATTACAAAAATATGAGTAATCATTCATGACTTATTTACATGAAAACAAAATTACATATCCTTTATATCTAATCCATACACCAACGACCAAAAACACCTACAAACACTTTCATTCTTCAATTTTATTCATCTAATTGATCTCTCACAAGTTCTATCTTCAAGTTCTAAGTGTTCTTCATATATTCTACAAGTTCTAGTTACATAAAATCAAGAATACTTTCAAGTTTGCTAGCTCACTTCCAATCTTGTAAGGTGATCATCCAACCTCAAGAAATCTTTGTTTCTTACAGTAGGTTATCATTCTAATACAAGGTAATAATCATATTCAAACTTTGGTTCAATTTTTATAACTATAACAATCTTATTTCAAGTGATGATCTTACTTGAACTTGTTTTCGTGTCATGATTCTGCTTCAAGAACTTCGAGCCATCCAAGGATCCGTTGAAGCTAAATCCATTTTTATCTTTTCCAGTAGGTTTATCCAAGGAACTTAAGGTAGTAATGATGTTCATAACATCATTCAATTCATACATATAAAGCTATCTTATTCAAAGGTTTAAACTTGTAATCACTAGAACATAGTTTAGTTAATTCTAAACTTGTTCGCAAACAAAAGTTAATCCTTCTAACTTGACTTTTAAAATCAACTAAACACATGTTCTATATCTATATGATATGCTAACTTAATGATTTAAAACCTGAAAACACGAAAAACACCGTAAAACCGGATTTACGCCGTCGTAGTAACACTGCGGGCTGTTTTGGGTTAGTTAATTAAAAACTATGATAAACTTTGATTTAAAAGTTGTTATTCTGAGAAAATGATTTTTATTATGAACATGAAACTATATCCAAAAATTTATGGTTAAACTCAAAGTGGAAGTATGTTTTCTAAAATGGTCATCTAGACGTCGTTCTTTCGACTGAAATGACTACCTTTACAAAATCGACTTGTAACTTATTTTTCCGACTATAAACCTATACTTTTTCTGTTTAGATTCATAAAATAGAGTTCAATATGAAACCATAGCAATTTGATTCACTCAAAACGGATTTAAAATGAAGAAGTTATGGGTAAAACAAGATTGGATAATTTTTCTCATTTTAGCTACGTGAAAATTGGTAACAAATCTATTCCAACCATAACTTAATCAACTTGTATTGTATATTATGTAATCTTGAGATACCATAGACACGTATACAATGTTTTGACCTATCATGTTGACACATCTATATATATTTCGGAACAACCATAGACACTCTATATGTGAATGTTGGAGTTAGTTATACAGGGTTGAGGTTGATTCCAAAATATATATAGTTTGAGTTGTGATCAATACGGAGATACGTATACACTGGGTCGTGGATTGATTCAAGATAATATTTATCGATTTATTTCTGTACATCTAACTGTGGACAACTAGTTGTAGGTTACTAACGAGGACAGCTGACTTAATAAACTTAAAACATCAAAATATATTAAAAGTGTTGTAAACATATTTTGAACATACTTTGATATATATGTATATATTGTTATAGGTTCGTGAATCAACCAGTGGCCAAGTCTTACTTCCCGACGAAGTAAAAATCTGTGAAAGTGAGTTATAGTCCCACTTTTAAAATCTAATATTTTTGGGATGAGAATACATGCAGGTTTTATAAATGATTTACAAAATAGACACAAGTACGTGAAACTACATTCTATGGTTGAATTATCGAAATCGAATATGCCCCTTTTTATTAAGTCTGGTAATCTAAGAATTTGGGAACAGACACCCTAATTGACGTGAATCCTAAAGATAGATCTATTGGGCCTAACAAACCCCATCCAAAGTACCGGATGCTTTAGTACTTCGAAATTTATATCATATCCGAAGGGTGTCCCGGAATGATGGGGATATTCTTATATATGCATCTTGTTAATGTCGGTTACCAGGTGTTCACCATATGAATGATTTTTATCTCTATGTATGGGATGTATATTGAAATATGAAATCTTGTGGTCTATTGTTATGATTTGATATATATAGGTTAAACCTATAACTCACCAACATTTTTGTTGACGTTTAAAGCATGTTTATTCTCAGGTGAATACTAAGAGCTTCCGCTGTTGCATACTAAAATAAGGACAAGATTTGGAGTCCATGTTTGTATGATACTGTGTAAAAACTGCATTCAAGAAACTGATTTCGATGTAACATATTTGTATTGTAAACCATTATGTAATGGTCGTGTGTAAACAGGATATTTTAGATTATCATTATTTGATAATCTACGTAAAGCTTTTTAAACCTTTATTTATGAAATAAAGGTTATGGTTTGTTTTAAAAATGAATGCAGTCTTTGAAAAACGTCTCATATAGAGGTCAAAACCTCGCAACGAAATCAATTAATATGAAACGTTTTTAATCAATAAGAACGGGACATTTCAAGAATGATGTTGCTGTTTAAAGTTTTAAAAACATATTAAATATAAAGGAAACGTATTGATACAGCTTTGTTGTTGGGCAGAAGCTTATAGTTTCTGTTGGGCCAAAGTTTATATTTTTCTGATGGGCCGAGAATTGGTTGTGAAGTTGCGCCAAGATCTAGCTTATGTCTCCTGTTGGGCCAAGACTTGGTTGGATTTTGGACTAGAAATATAAAATTCAAACATTAGTATTTTTGAATATATTTACCGGTGATCGAGCTGTCTATCATAATTATGATTATGATAATGAAAAAGATTTCAGATATGATGATAATAATTATGATGAACGAAGGACGTTGATGATGGAAGATGATGACCGAGAGTGAATATGAATATGAATATGAATATGAAAATGCATATGAATATGAATATGAATATGAAAATGCATATGAATATGAATATGAATATGCATATGAATATGAATATGAATATGAATATGAATATGAATATGAATATGATTATGATTATAAATATGGAGATGATAATGTATACGCTGTTAAAATTGATGATGATGATAAAGTGATGAATGACAGATCCATGGTTTGAGTATGTATCGGGTTAGCGAGAGATTTCGGGTTCGAGACTGGGCAGAAGCATATATTTTTTTTAAAGCTTTTAAGGTAGTTTTAATTATTATTATTATTATTATTATTATTATTATTATTATTATTATTGTTGTTGTTGTTGTTGTTGTTGTTATTATTATGATAATTGTTATTAATTTCTAACATTTAGAAGTATAATTATCATTATCATTAATCTAATTAATAGTATTATCATTATTGTTATTATTAGTATTATCATTATCATTATTATAAGTATCATTATTATTATTATTAATATTATTCCTATTATTAATATTATAACAAATAAACTTTAATTATATAAAAATATATTTAATACATATAACATAATTATATTAGTATTTTTATCTATCTAAAGTAAATAAAGTAAATATACATAACTAAATTATTAAGGAAACCTATAAATTATTAAATATAATTATATCACTAAGAATAATATATAAATTTGTTCGATTACAATTATATGTACTAATATATATATATATATATACATATATATATATATATATATATATATATATATATATATATATATATATATATATATATATATATATATATATATATATATATATATATATATATATATATATATATATATATATAAATAAATAATATAGGTTCGTGAATTAGAGGCCAACCCTGCATTGTTAAGTTCCGTCGTATGAATATTTTTACTACAAAATATTGTATTGTGAGTTTCATTTGCTCCCTTTTTAAATGCTTTTGCAATATATATTTTTGGGACTGAGAATACATGCGCTGCTTTTATAAATATTTTACGAAATAGCCACAAGTACTTAAAACTACATTATATGGTTGGATTATTAAACCGAATATCGCCCCTTCAAGTCTGGTAACCTAAGAATTAGAGAAATGGCCCCTAATTGACGCGAATCCTAAAGATAGATCTATCAGGCCCAACTAGCCCCATCCAGGGTATGGATGCTTTAGTACTTCGAGGTATTATTTAGTATATTCGCTGCGCGCTGTATACTAGGGGATATTCTATATGCATCTTGTTAAGGTCGGTTACTAGGTGTTCAATCCATATGAATGATTTTTATCTCTATGCAGTTTGCGAAATGCCTGATATGAGAATGATGTTTATGAAATATGAAAATCTTGTGGTCTATTAAAATGATGGAAATGGATGTTTACGATAAACTAATGAACTCACCAACCTTTTGGTTGACACTTGAAAGCATGTTTATTCTCAGGTTTGAAAGAAATCTTCCGCTGTGCATTTGCTCATTTTAGAGATATTACTTGGAGTCATTCATGACATATTTCAAAAGACGTTGCATTCGAGTCGTTGAGTTCATCAAGATTATTATTAAGTCAATTATAGTTGGATATATTATGAAATGGTATGCATGCCGTCAACTTTCGATGCAATGAAAGTTAGTCTTTCAAAAACGAATGCAATGTTTGTAAAATGTATCATATAGAGGTCAAGTACCTCGCGATGTAACCAAATGTAATGTATTCATCCAGATGGATTAGGACGGGGCATTAGAGTTGGTATCTGAGTGGTGGTCTTAGCGAACCAGGTCTTGCATTAGTGTGTCTAACTGATAGTTGTTTAGATGCATTAGTGAGTCTGGACTTCGACCGTGTCTGCATGTCAAAAGTTTTGCTTATCATTTCGTGTCGAAAATTACTTGCTTATCATCCTTAAAGTCTAGACACGTCTTACTGCCTCTTTTGCATAGACAGTGTATAGATAAATTCATATCTTAGCGTATCTATTATTATTACCTTTGCCTGACAACTTTCGTAGATTACTCCGTAACTTATGGGATTTTAGTATTATATATGCACATATAAATTGTGATGACCCGGAAATTTCTGACCAAATTTAAACTTAATCTTAATATGGTTTCGACACGATAAGCAAAGTTTGTAATGTTGAGTCTCAAAATTTTTATTTTAAACTGCTTACATGAATTCATATAACCTTTGACTAGTTCTGACGATTCACGAACATATGTTGTAAGTAAATATGTATATATATGTATATATAAATATAAAAATAAGTATATATAATGATTTGGAATTATAGAATGCAGTATAATCATCTAAATTAAATAAGTAAAATAATATAATTAAGTTATTACTAAAATGAATCTATATATATAAATATATATGATTTATGTACATAATTATTATATGTACAATGTATATGCAATAAAATGTATAAGCAATTAATACTCAATATAAGTTATTACATAATGGATATTATATAGTTATATTACATAATCAATAAAATGTAATACCAATATATTAAATTTAATTATAAAAATAAGTTGTAATAATAATATTATTATTACTTTCAACACTAATACCAATACTAGTGTTATTAATATTATTATTTTTAAATATTTAATCTATAGATATAATTTTGATATATATATATATATATATATATATATATATATATATATATATATATATATATATATATATATATATATATATATATATATATATATATATATATATATATATATATATATATATATTGTTATAGTATTATTATTACTCATATTATTATTATCATTAGTAGTATTATTATAATTAGTATTATTATTAATAATAATAACATTATAAATAATAATAATAACATTATAAATTTTATAGTTATTATTACAAATATTTTAATTATTTATATCATTATTATTATTAGTATTAGTAATATTATTATTATTTTAATATTATTATTGTATTATTGTATTATTTGTATTATATTAATAATATTAATGATATTATATTTATTAATATGTTTATTAATTATTAATGTAAATTAATCAGTATTATATATTAAGGATAAATAAAAACGCGTATATCCCTATCCCTATCAGCTTTTTCTTTTTATTTGTTTTTATTCTTTTTTTTTGTTCTACTACTTCCTGGTTACCCGTGATTATATGTCGAGTTCTTTTCTCTTCCTTTTAAATTGATCAGATCAAGTTTATGGGAGGAATCATTCGACTTCTATCATCAAGTAAATGCTTGTAAATCATTGTTCTCAAAATCTAACTCTGATTCATCAATATTTTTTTTTCCTTTCCTTTTCGTGTTCGTCGCTACACCTATGAAGTCTCTGGAATGATTCAATCTGGTTATGATTCAATTGAAGCTCGTTTTAGGTTCATATTCATCAACTAAAGCTTTACGAAGCAACAATTCGGATTGATTAACATCAATTTGGTCTAGAACTCAGAGTCAAACTTCAAACTACTTTGGTCAACGAATCAATTGGAAAAAATTGATGATTTCCAGGTGTTAAAGCTGTTAGCCGTGTATTCGGTGAATGATTTCGAGCAACTATTATGTTTGGATTTCGGCCTGATGTGATCAAATTAAATAAATCGATGTTGAAGGTCTATATATTCATCCTTGTTCTACTCTGGTACAGATATATACATATATTTATTTTTTTTATTTGTGTTCAACCAACACACTTATTTGATGATTGATTATGGTGATGAACCTTTGTAATCTTATTCAAATCCCACACAATCTCTCTAAATTGTTACAACCCTGCTACTATTCTGAAATTCTGTTACTGCTGTTACATTTGTGAATCTGTTTGAATTAAACAAAACCCAACACCACATTACCTAAATTGTTGCGTCTGTTTTGCTATTAAAAAAGTGACTCAAACCAGAAAAACCATATCCATATATTTGTCTTGCAGTTTGGCTACTGCTGCTAAATTTTCTTTCTTTCTTTCTGTCTTACATTGAGATGAGAAGAATACAATAATAAACAGAAGAGGTTGCTGCAGCTCATTTTGGATTATGTCACAGAAATGGAATCATGATGGCATGACATTGATAATAATATTTTAGCAAGATGATGATAGATATATAATATAGATGATGATGAAGTTAGGTTATGGTGATAATGGTATGGGATGGTACATGATTTACGAGTGTTAAGTTAGAATTATGATCATGTTATGATTATGATTATGATAGAATTATGAACATGTTATGATTATGTTATGATTATGATTAAAATCATATTATAACTATGATTATGATGTGGTTATGACTATGTTATGATTATGATTATATTATGATTATGAATAAGTTAATGAAAATGGATATAAAGTTAAGGTGATAATGGTACGATATTGTGGATGATGATAATGGTCATTTGATGATGATTTGGTTATGATTAAGTTATTGATGATAATGATATTAATATATCATATGATGATGATGATGATACTGTGAGTATGATGAAGAATCATATGATGATGATGCTGCCATCGCTGTATACTTTTGTTTTGGGTTCCTGTTGTGAGCTGAAACAAACACCCACTTGATTTTTATTTAAGAAAATCAAGATAGCCCACTTGGTTAATGTGACGACCCGGGAATTCCGACAAAATTTAAACTTTATTCTTAACGTAAATTCGACATGATAAGCAAAGTCTATTAGATTGAATTTTAGAATTTTTGAACTATTTCATGAAAGCATTTAACCCTTGACTACTCTCGATGATTCACGAATAATTATTGGTAAATAAATATGTATATGTATATATATATATATATATATATATATATATATATATATATATATATATATATATATATATATATATATATATATATATATATATATATATATATATATATATATATATATATATATATATATATATATATATATAAGTTACTATCCAATATAAATTATTACATAATATAAATTATAAACGATAACATGTAATATTAATATATTAAAAATTTATACAACAATAATATTACTCTAATTACTATAAGAAGTATTAGTGATAATATATATAGATATGAAGTGTGATAAATTTAAATTATTATAATATTATCATTATTATTAATAATATTATTGTTATAAAACTTATTATTATTATCAATAATATAATTGTTATTACCATTACATTATTATAAAGTGTTATCATTATTATTTATAATATTAAGAAGTATTATCATAGTTATAATTAATAACTAAGGAGACTAAATATAATACATATATGTATATATATATATATATATATATATATATATATATATATATATATATATATATATATCTAAATAGATATATTTAAATACAGTGTATATATATAAATATATATACAAAGAGACATATAGAACTACAAGTTAATATAATTGACATGTTATTATTATTATATTCATTATTATTAATATGTATATTAATATTAGCATTAAAATCAATATTATTATTATTTGTTATTAGATATTATTACTAAGAATTATTATTATTATTATAAATTATTATCATTATCAATATTTTAGTTATTAGAAAATAATACAATTATTATTATCAATAATGCTATTAAAAATCATTTTTTTTATATTTGATAAAGATAATATTAATATTATTATTATTGATTTTATTATTAATATTATTAGGAATTTAATTATTATTAATATAATTATAATCATTAATTATTAATATATTTATATGTACGAAAAAGTATGGATTCAGTGGGATATCTCGATTAACACTGTGTTTATTTGTTTCCTTCCTGATCTTGCTGTACATCGACTTTAAATCTGTTAGCCATTGCTATCACTTATAATTTTTTTTTTGTTAATTGCCTGTACGATTGATTCATTTTGTCTGGTTATAAAATAATTAGTTAATCTGTATTATTAGGGAAAGAATCATTCAGTTTTCTTCTCAACATTATCAACTATCAATATAAACATCTGTTCTTATAGGAAAAATTAAATAGAAAAAAAGACGAACCCATTTTACGCCTCTGTTCTTGAGCCATTTTTCAAAAACTTCAATTTCGAAACAAATTCAAAAATGTATGAATGCAGTTAGGTTAGGAGTTATCTATTCAATCTGTCTTCAAAATCCCACCTTCCAATTCTTCGAAACGAACACGAATTTTTAAGTCAAAGTTTAGTTAAAAAAAAGTCAAACAGTTCATTTTTGGAAAAATTCGAAGGCATGTTAATGTTTTGAGTTAAATTGAGCATGGAGAAGGTTTCTAATGGTGATTTCAAATCTTTTTCATGATATAACCAAGGCCTGAAACGTTCTTAATTACAAAAATCAATTGAGGAGTTCGTCAGGTTTAAATAACGAGCTGTTGAGTTTTTTTTTCTTTATTTTTCTTTGATTTAATTAAACTCAATTGCCACATAACGTTTCTGTATAGGTTCTAAATCCTAAAACTAATTAGTAGATTTATTGTTACTTGATTTGATCCCTGGTCGAAGTGTTTGATTTCAAGATGAAGATGAATAAACAATATGAGTTAAATAGAAATGTGTTTGGTATTAGTTCAGAAAATGGGTAGTAGCCCAGCTGGTTCTAGGGTTTTGACATTGTTCGTGAGGTCTCGGGTTCGAGCCCGGCTAGTGGCATACATTCTTTTTAATGTATTTTTGAGGTAGTTTTCTAATATTTCTATTATTATTATCATTATTATTATTATTATTATTAGTGATTTTTATTAATAAGAGTAATATAGTTGTTATTATTATTATTATTATTATTATTATTATTATTATTATTATTATTATTATTATTATTATTATTATTATTATTATTATTATTATTATTATTATTATTATTATTATTATTATTATTATTATTATTATTATTATTATTGTTATTATTATTGTTGTTGTTGTTGTTGTTGTTGTTGTTGATGTTGTTATATTTATTTAGAATACTTGTTATTATTACTAATACAAATATTATGAGGTTCATTATAAACATTAACACAATTTATATTATTATCACTTTGTTATTAGTATTATCATTATTATTAATATTATTATCATTGGTAGAAAATTTATGATCTTGTTATTATTAATATTGTTATTATTATTATTACTAATACTAATATTACTATTATTAATATTATTATCGTTATAATTAGTATTATTATTATTATCATTAACAGTATTATCATTACAATCATCATTGAAGTTATTAAACTTAATACTAATATTATTATTTTATGATTAATAATACTAAAGCTAAAATATTTTTCTAATATATTAACATTGATAAATTTTATTTTTTTTAAACAATATTAAGTACTTATTTAAATTACTGAAATAAATATATTTAAGTTATGATGAGTTATTATTATTAACATTATATATATTATCATTTATGAAATGATTAGCATTATTATTATTAACATTACAAGTACATATTACAAATATATTAATATAAAGTGTTAATACATAATATAATATTTCTAAACATCAATATAGCATATTTATGATAAATGATATATCGTATACTTTAAATCGGTTTTATATATAAATTTTAATATTTAAAATATATATAATGAATATAGCTAATAAATTTACTAATCTAAGAAGTATATTATTAATATAAATAAAAACTGGTTAATTGTCATCATGTGTTTTAATATAAATATACAAATGATATAGGTTCGTGAATCCGAGGCCAACCCTGCATTGTTCAATGTCGTCATATGTATTTTTACTACAAAATACAGTATTGTGGGTTTCATTTGCCTTTTTACCCTTTATATTTTTGGGCTGAGAATACATGCGCAATTTTTATAAATGTTTACGAAATAGACACAAGTAATCGAAACTGCATTATATGGTTGAATGATCGAAGCCGAATATGTCCCTTTTAGCTTGGTAGCCTAAGAATTAGGGAACATGATGTGCGTAGAGGTGTATACAAAATAGTTATATTTTTACAAGGAAAATACTATTAAAATCCAATACAATTTTACACAAGTTATTTATTTATTTATAGAGTGGATATACCTAAACCTTGCTACAACACTATAGGCAGTGTACCTAATCGTAGAGTAGTATAGTTTTTAGTAAGTCCGGTTCGTTCCACAGGGAGCTGGCTTATTTTACATTATATTTTAAACAACTATATTTGTACAAAATATATATAATTATATATAATAATATATAAAAGGGGGGTTTTTTTACCGTTTAATGACCGGTTTGTCGATTTTATATTTTAAGCGTAAAGATAAATGACGATAATATAAATGACAGAATTTAAATTGCGATAAAGTAAATTGCAGTAATTAAAATGACAGTAAATAAAGGTACGATGAAATATGAAATAAAACAATTATGCTTATTTAAACTTCCGTAACCATGATGTTTGACGTTTTGATTTTAATTAATTGTTACCCGGGTTAATTGTCCTTTGTCCTGGATTTATTTGAGACCTATCTGGTTTTTGGCCATAATAGATCATCGGTCATAATTATAAAATGCTTGGCAAATTTAACCTTATACACGAAGTCAAATATTCCAACTAATTGGGGATTCGAACTGTAACAAAGTCTTAAAACTTTGTTTAACGATTACACCAGGTTATCAACTGCGTGTAATCCAAGGTTTTAATACTTTGTTAACAATTACACCAATTACAGTTGTATGTAATCCACCCCTGTTTCAATGAGTCTATTGACTATTAAACCATCCCCGTGTCCGGTCAAATGAATAATTATTGGTATTTATAGATATCCCGCCTACCGTACCCAGTCAAGCGTATGTGGTTAAATATAAATACGTCAAATTATAAGTCTTTATATTAATTTAACTAGGTACCATTTAGTTAATACAAAGCCCATTAATAACCCATAGCCTAATTTCCACAAGTGTCGGTCTTTTGTCCAAACCCCAATTATGGTACAAATCTCAATTACCCAATCTTAGTATTTAGCCTAACATCACGATTACTTCGGCTCAAATAAGCATAATAATAACTTAAGTACGAGATATTAATTTAAAAAGGAGAACATAGCTTACATTGATTATTTATCGCGTAGTGTTACATGGACAGAGCTTTGACTTTAAAACCCGTAAAATAACCTTTACATAACCCAAACTAATCTAATATAAAACTAAACTAATATATATATATATATATATATATATATATATATATATATATATATATATATATATATATATATATATATATATATATATATATATATATATATATATATATATATATATATATATATATTACAGAGGCAGTATTATTATTATTATGTTTTTAAACTCGATCAAAAGCCTGGTATTTATAGATGTGGCCTGAGTTTTGGCCCCATGCGATCGCATGGATTTTTGCCTTCCAGGCCATGCGATCGCATGGCCAGCTGGATCCAGCCACATTTGATTTGTTTCCTTGCTTGTCGACATTTTATTTAAATATATATAATATATAAATAATTTATATAATTATTTAAATATTATATTATATTCTTATGCATAGTTGACTTGTAATTTTTGGTCTGTTGCATCGGGCGTTGATAGTTGGCTCGGGTACCGGTTCCGGATTTTCGAACGTCCTTTCGTATAATTTAATATCTTGTACTTTGCGTTCTGCGATTTGTAATTTGCTAAAAAAATAATTTTCCTTAACTTCCAAAATCCGTGCAAGTCTTTTAACTCACTTTTAGTGGCACTTTTGAGTGCACTATGGCTTTAGTGACACTTTTTTCAGCTTTAGTGGCACTTTTTCTTCAATTCTTCGTTTTTGCCTTTTGTCTTCGCATTTATTTATTTAAACGAATATTACTTGAAAATAGAACAATTGCAACTGAAAACTTTACATATTGGGATGATATTGCGACTAAATATATGTTCATTTGGAGCACTATCAAATATCCCCACACTTGAACGTTGCTTGTCCTCAAGCAATACAGAACTTGAAATTAAATCACACGAATCACTTATTTATTCTTCACACTTTATACATTAGTGATTTTGATACGGCGGTATAAACAATGATAGTAACGATGTGGTTTACAGTCCCACATGACTATAAAAATTTAGATCCTTAAGGAAATTGGATCTTTATGAAAACATTTGATCTTTTGAAAATTCATTCTAGCTTTTACCCTAGATAAGTTTTCTGTAATAACCCTTCACCGGTGTTTGCAAAATATTTTTGTGGGTTTTGTGGGTTTCAGAATTTAAAATTTTAGCTCAAAACTTGCGGTTTTGTGTCACCCACTTGCTAACCTTGTATTAGGAAAGCACACGTCCAGTATACTTGCTCCGTATATTACCTTTCGGTAAACTACCGTCCGGTTGTAAAGGAAAGCGTTGAACAAGTAACTGTTAAGGCAATGTCCCGTGACATGCTTTTGATTATGGTCTATATCGTGTCGGATGCAATTACTATCCTTTGTAGGAGCAATAGTAAAGATCACCCTATAGTTTTTCGGTCTGGCACAAGGTCCTGTCTTCGACCATGCTATGCAACCACCGTTCTTACGGTTGACACCCGATTTGGTTCAGGTAACCTAATAAATTCCAGGTGAATTCCTAGGATTTTACGTTCAATGGTAATGAACGTATTGAAAATAGGTTTTCAGAAAATAAATCGGTTTGTAATTTGATCAAAATATTTTCTCGTTCAAGCTTGAGTTTAGATATCATCGAATTCCATGAGTTTGTAATTCTCAATCTTTAAAAGTCAATCTCAAGGATTGAGTAATATCAGTCTTAAAAGCTGATTTTTGATCTTTAAGGAGATTATCCTTTCTGGGGGTCTGATTCATTAGTCTTATCAAGCTAATTTGCATGGCGCCCTCCCCATTTTACGAGACAGATCCTCTCATGGTTAGGATAAGTCTGACCACTTGGCGACCCTGTTTGATGTTGAGGTCCGTGGATTTCCTGCTGATTTTAGAGATGACTTTTCTAAATTTTTCGTCAACCTACAGCTGGTCTGGACGACAACTTCTTGACCTAAATCAAGAAGCGCGTGTCTTTTTCGGAAGACTTTACTTCCTTTTAATGATGGAATTGATTCATCGTGTAGATCCATCTATTCTTTCAAAAGTATTACAATAAATCGGGTAAAACAGTTAATTTAGTCTAAAACAAAAGCACATGCAATAAACTTTACAGAAACATGTGATAGATAGTTTTTAATTGAATAACTTGGTACATTCTCCCCACACTTGGCTTTTTTCATGCATCTTTTTATATCTTAATAAATAAATTCAAGTGTTTTAGTTGTTTCTCAATTTATGTCCTCTTTTTAAGGTAACAATAATTTCGGTATTATCACCTAGTTTTATCGTTCATAAATATGTATAAACATGATTTTGAGTTCATTTAGTTGAAAATTTTTCAAATTTTCACAAAATTTGGTAATTAAACCAAGTGTAAACCTGAGAGAATTTATAACCCTTCCCCACACTTGAGATCATGCAATGCCCTCATTTGCATGAAATCAGACTATTATTATAAATTCATGAGGGTGATTAGTGTAGAAAAGTGATTAAGAATACACAGTTTGTAATTTCAAAGCTCGTCGAATGATAGATGGTGCACCTCATCGTTCATTCCTTCTTGTTTTATCACACATTTTTTTCTTCAAAAACGGCTGCTTTTCTGAACTGTTTACTAATATTTGAAAATGCGTCTTTTACCCTAATCGTGCATTTTTATTAACGAGTTATGCACTAACCTGAACCCCTAATTTAACGTTAAGTGGGGTTAGACTTCCCCACACTTAGCTGACGACATGTGAAGTCGGTAGAATAAGTTCCAAGAATTAAAATAGTGAGCCAGTTATTTACATCTCGGGTGGTGTAAAATATATCGATGGGTTTAAAGTTTAGAACCACCCGATCGTCACTACTTAATTCTTTTTTAAGTGTAGCTTTTAGTAAATGGATACGTCTCTTTTCTGGTTCTTGGTCAAATGGATCGATATACACCGACATACATATTTCTATAGGGTAGACAATTCCTAACATTTCCTTCCGTTTATTCTCGGGATCAAAGTTTTCACCTTTATTACCCAATTGGGTGAAATCTGAGGTGTCATTATCTATTACAGCTCGTAGTTCATCTTCAGTAGATGACTTGTCTATTGAGAATATTGGGTTAGAAGGTTGTGGAATGGTGAATTTCGGGATCGAAGCAGATTCTTATTCATTAACGGTATTTATCGGTCCCATCACTTTGGTCTCGAGGGTAAATTTTTCAATGTTATCGTTTTCCCAAGAGTACCAATTTGTCACCCTTACTTCTTCTTCATCCATTAATGGATCAATGATTTCGTCGGTAGAGGCTAATGTGTCGATATGTTGTGAAATTGGTAAAGCTGAATAAAAAGTATCATCGAGATAGTTGATGATTTCGGAGCTCTCGAATTCAACAAAATTCGATGATATGAGATTTTCTTGTACATGACTCCTCAGATCAATAGATGTGTAGTCTGATAGAGTTTCAGCTTGCCTATTTACAAACTCTCTCATTTGTTCATTTTGAGCATCGAGTTCTTCGAGTTTGATTTTCATATTGTCTAAAAGATTTTCAGACACATAATTTTCCTCGTCTTCTGGTTGTTGAGTTTGGAAATATTCTTGGAAATAATCCCAATTTAAATTGTATTCTTTATAATCGTTCTATTCAGGTTCCGTGGGTGCGTAATTTTCCATAGGAACATAATAAAAACATTCCCATGTTGAGTGATAATCTCCACAGATTTCACAACCAGTTATTGTTTCGTCATTCGTGATCCAAGATTGACCGAATGAATTTTCATCAACACTCGTTTGAGAGTATTGATGAAATTGATTTCGGATGTCATAAAGAGTTTCCAAGATATTTTCGAGATTTTCCATAATGCGCTTATTAATAAATTTTAGCTACAATGTGGTGGATTTACTAACAAAAAATTATATAAGTTATCAAATTAATAGATTTTTCTGTTTTTGCCCACATTTCAAATAGCCAAAAGATGTAGCAGGGAGCCAGAACCCTTTAAATTGGAAGCTCACAACTCAGCCATTAACAAATCCAACTATTACTACGAACCAGAAAATTTTGGATGTCTATCAATTTAACCGCTTAAAATAATTTTTCGTTGAAATTTAAAGAAATTTTAGAGAAGAAATAGAAAATTCTATGTCCTAAAAACTAGAGCGACGAGAAATAAGAAAGAAAAAGAGCGCGTCGAAAAATGTTGAAAAATAAAAAGTTGAAAAAAAATAGGCGTCGAAAAATAAAAATAAGAAAGTAGCGCGTCGAAATTTAAAAGGAACTAAAAACTAAGAATTAAAAGTTGCGTCTAAAAATATTAAAGCTTAAAAGGAATTCTATATCTAAAACGGCAATAACTTAAAAAGGTACTAAAAACTTAAAACGGCGTCGCAAAATTCTAAAGCACTTAAATCTTAGTCTAAAGAAAAAGCACTTAAGGGATTTCACGGCAAAGCCTAAAAATCTAAAAATAAAAATAACTATGGCAAAATACTAAGTATAAAACTAAGTACGAGCGAAAAATACAAATATTACGCTAAAATAAATAAAAAGATACAAAATATAAAAATATACTTAAAGTTGTAAAAAGCACAATTTTTATAAAAATATTATTTTTATATTATTTATATAAAAGTATTAATATAAATATGTAAATAATAATAACTAAAACTTAAAATACAAATTATATTAAAACTATATAATAATTAAACCCTAATAATAATATTAATAATTAAATATTTTAACCTAATTTCGTAATTAATGCTGGATCAGAGCTGTCAGGTTAACCCATGCGATCGCATGGTTTTACAACACCCGGCTCATGCGATCGCATGGGCCTGGGTTACAGGTTTTTTTTTTTATATTTTATCTTGTTTTTCTAAAAATGATATATAAATATATTTATACAAATATATATTAAAAATATAGCGTTTTCGCCGAGTCCCCGGCAGCGGCGCCAAAAACTTGATGTGCGTAGAGGTGTATACAAAATAGTTATATTTTTACAAGGAAAATTGTAACAACCCTCACTTTTCGACTTCTAAATTACTGAATTAACCCTAGGGTTATATGTCTGACTATATGTATTAAGGGTTGTTATATACAATTAAATATTGACCGAATAGTAATTTTTAGTCAACAATGTACGCTTAAATAAATAATATATTATTAATTTATATAATAAATCCAATTATATATAAATGTAATAATATTTACAAACTTACTAAAACTATAGTTTAATAATTAAAATCATAATTATTATTAAAAATACAAAATACCGAATTATTTATTATTTTTATGCAAAATTTGTATTTATTAATTAAATAAAAAAATAAAAAAAAATAAAAATAAAATATTATTGACAAATATTCTTGGAAAAGCATTAAATCAATTTGTTTATTTATATAAAAAAATCCTTAAAATAAAAAAATAAAAAATAAAAAAATAAATAAATAAATAAATTACTTTTTAATTAAAAATTATAATAGAAAAACTACTTTTATTATTTATTTTGTGCATTATCCCATGACCTAACATTTAATATTTTTAATTTTAAAATTCCATTAAGAATTAAAATATTTCTTTTTATTTTAATTATTTTATTCTTTTTACCTAATTTTTTCAAGTATAAATACCCCTCATTTCTCATTCAAACTCACACCAAAATTTCTCTCATTCTCTCTTTGAAGAATTACTACTATTAAGTATTCTTTTCTTACTTTTTATTTTTTTTTACTTTTTACTTTTTACTTTTTACTTCGGTTATTATTTTTACCGAAACATGTAAATAATGTTATAAATTATATGCAATTAAAAATAAAATAAATAACATGTATACACTATTACTATTACTAGCACCTATAACCTACTACTTATATTGTAACATAAAAACATTTTGGGATATGTATTAGAGATGTATAGATCTTCGAACTTTCTTGACGAATGGTTTCTATGAGATTCTAGGCAGAGGGTTTGGATTTCCGATTTAAAGGGTCCTATGGCTCAAGCCCCTAGATCTAAATTAGCCATTCGAAGGGAAAGGGGTGATTGGAAGCTTATCTAATATGACAAGTATCCTAAAATGGAAAACACTGATAAAAGTAGAAACTCTCTAGTCATAGAAACTTATTAAAATAAGAAACTTTCTAAAAATGGAAACTTTATAAAAATAGTAACTTTCTAGGAATAGAAACTTAGTAAAACAAACTATACTTAAACACATACTTAAACTTAAACATGGGCAAAACACTTAACTACTCTTAAATGTCAATAGGTTGATTTTCCTGCTCACTCGTTCAACTCTTTATTCCGAGGAATAACTCTCTCTCTACTTACTAAGGTAAATTCATAGCCCCTCTTTAATTGCTAGCTAACTTACTTACTTTTACTTGGGGTGAGACACATGCTGTTTTTACTTTTTACACTTTAGACACAAGTACCAAACTGTTAAACTATGCTATACCCGGCTATGTCCGACTAAGTCCCTACAGTGATATTTTTAATTGCTGCGGCATGCTTAATTATTGGGGGTAGGCCTATCGGGAGTAACGTCCCCGATACATTTGACCAAGTCATTGTATTACTTAATAATGAAATTAAACCGACAAGGACAGACACAACTTGTCATGGGGCAAACTTGAACGTTTAGTCTAAATATCACGCATTGGCATAACTTTTTGATCCTGCAGGAGATCAACTTTACAAACTAAATCTTGTGGTTTAAAATAATGACAAACTTTTTGTTAAACCTATGAACTTCACTCAACCTTTTTGGTTGACACTTTAGCATGTTTTATCTCAGGTGCTGTTTGATTCAAGCTCTTATACTTACTGCTTATGTGATGCTACTTGGGCATAGGATCAAGAGATATCGCATTTATTACTTCTGCATGTGAACATTTACGATATTGTTATTCCTGTCATTGTAACGACATTTCATTTTCCGCTGCGTACTCATTAAAGTTAAATTCATCATTTAGTATTGTTCTCGTTTATTATAATATGTTGGTATGTTTTGATAATAGTGACGTTCCTTCCAGACCCTATTGGGAGGATGTTACAGATTGGTATCAGAGCATAACCAGGTTGTTATAGAGAACCAGGATTGCATTTTTATGTGTGCCTTACTTGTTAGCTAGGGTGCCTTAGCAATCTAGGAAACTATAACCTTTCCTGCCTTAGAATTAAAGTACTTAGGATTGCCCCATAATCTTAAAGATTATGCTTAAAGATTCTAATCAAAATATCCTTCCTAATGTTAGGATGTCTAATTATCATTAAACGACCAAAATGAATCTTTTCAAGCCAACCGAAAAAGATACTGAAAGGTCTTCCACAGAAAGACCAGTCCAAAGTCCACCTTATGACTTTGGTGGTCCTCCCTCACCAAATTATAGCCCAAATACTACTCTAAAGTTACATGGGTCTCCTGAATACTATCCAACCCCATGGAATAAAGACAAGAGGAAATGTCTTGAAGAAACTGGGCCGTCAAAGAAAAGATCCCGATCTCCTTCCTACGATGAAGTTGATGCCAATTACGAGCTCATGAATCTGCGAAAAACTACCGATGACCTTATTCGCCATATTGCAAGGATCGATGCTCAAATGAAGGAAAAAGACCTAGCGATCAAGAAGCTCATGGAGGAAAATGCTGAGCTAAAGAAAGAGATTATATACATACATTTGTTTTATCCCATGACCGATGTGGACTTTGGTTTGCAACCTTACAAGAAATGCCCGATGGGGGAAGCAATATCTCTCCTACCTAAGAGAAGATGTTGACTTTAGATTGAAGATGGAGGAAAACCGCGTGAATAATCAACTTTCTATGAGGGACCACAAGTACCATGTAATCAACAATGATGTTTCCAATCTTTATGATAACATCGAGTATCTTTATGAGGAACAAAAGGAGAAGAACGACAAGTTTGAGAAGTTTATGAAGGAGGTTGAGGACGAGAAGAAGAAATATGAAGACTACTTCAATCTTAATATTTCCTAGTTATTTTCTATCTATGCAAAGGCTAGGCCTTAAACTATTTCTATCCCCGAATCGTGTAATAAGAAGGCTTGTTTAAAGCCTTGTTCTTAATAAAATAAAGTGTTTCATTTATATCATATTCATCTTTATTCCACTTAATTTTTTTTTTCAAACTTATGACCTATCAAGTTTATCAAACTTCTATATGTTATTGAAGATAACGGTTCGTCCACAAGCTCCTACTACTACTTCAAACACTCACGTATCTTATGCCTTTATGCATCGGTTTGCGAACCAGAAAATATTATTGGGTTATCACAGTATACGAATTGAAATTCTTTAATCAATATCTGGTTACAAATCTCAACACGTCATACCACCATTATTACATAAATGGATGACACATCATATCTTATCATATATTATCATGTCTATAAACTTTGTCTACCACTTATCCTAAATTTCCTCCGTAAATTACGGAAATCTTTTTGCTATAAATACGTATTCAAGGAGACGAATATATCATTCGGTATTCAATACCCATTTCATATCAAACCCTATTCCAAACATATAATATGAATTTCTCAAACTCTTCAAGCTCCTACGGCAGCGTAACCGGAATAAACGAACCAATCAGCCATCATCTATTCTGGATGAATTGGGGATGGGTTCGTAGCCGACTCAATCAATGGAGACAAGAAGAAGGTGATCCCTTCCACCAACCGAATTCACCTCTTGGCGAAGAACCTGAAGCGCTTACCGGCGAACCAGTCCGAAACACCATTTTCTCTCTTCTTTCCAGGGTATCCCGTTACGAATATATAATATCGAATTTTCTAGATCTTATTCACCCCCTTGTTCCAACCACCAATAATCTCGGAATAATAGAAGAAGTCAACGAGCTTCGCGCTCGAGTAGTGGTTCTGGAAAATCTGGTGCGAAACCTACGAACACCAGTAGCAGCACCAACAGCATAACCAGCATCACCACCAGTACCATCAACATCACCACTAACAGCATCAGCTTCATCAACAACAACATTCGCATCCCCCGCCTCAACAACACACTCAGTACCTCAAACATCAACATGATACGCCCCATATATACCAAGGAATATTAGCAATAAAGAGTTAAGATGTATTGATTCATTCTTCGTGAAGAATTATATATGTATACCTTATATATATATGATTTGGAACAATAATAAATCTTGTCGTACTAAGCAATTACGTGAGAATCTCAACTAGTATGTACTACTTGGTTAATTCATATCACTAATATGCTATGATGTACACCCTTCGCTAATGACTTAACAATTGTTAATCACTGCTTCAGCACAATAAACTCCATTTCATAATAAATCAAGTATAACGATGAATGTATTGATTCATAACTTCATTAGCGAAATATTTCGCAACAATTATGAAATCTCTAAGATTTTGGAGATTATTTACTCTCGTTCCAAACCGCAAATCAAATGAGTTTAATATATAATAACTCATTAAATCCATGATTATATCTGAAGAATACATATATGAACGTATATCTTCATAAAGATTGTAAAAACTGTTAATTGTGAAAATATTTTAACGGGTAGGTAATACCCGAGAAATATTTACATCTCACATAAATACACTGTACATTCTTCAATTTCGATTCATAAATCATTAATTATACTCACTGCCTTCAATGTGATACACAATCATTTTCAAACAAATTTAATTACACATTCTGAAATTAACATACCAGAATTCAAGTAAAGCTTTAGCAGGTGTTACCTTCCTAAAGATCACTACATTCATGAATTATATTCATTCGTATTCTATGATGAATTATCACATCAAACCACTGAAATTATCATCAACAACGCCTATTCGTTAACCATTAGATCCGTTGACGATTACAATCAGTGTTTAATCATCTAAAAAATAAAATTTCTTGAAACCATCTCGGATTGATAACCAATGATTCAGATATGGTATCATTAAATGCAGAGGAAACAAAAGAATTTTCCTCATCATTGGAACTAAGAAATTCTGAGATATCACTGTATCTTTCGTTATAAATATCCTCTATATTTCTGAAGATATCTTTATAACGATTCTTGTCAGCAATTAATTATCTCTTTGCGATATCTTTATCACATCATAAAGGAAACTGTTTTAGTTTCTATATTCTATAAAGTTCAAGTTTAAATTATGAATGATTTGAAGTAGTGTTGGGAATTGAAGCATGAGTTAGTATAATATAATGACGTCAGGCCAACGTGATTATATTACAGTAAGTCATGCTAAATTTTTAATGGAAGATGATGATTCATAGACTTTATAATCATCATTTGCCATGTTACACGACTCTTGCATTCTACTTAAATCTCTAAACATATCAAGAACATATTTTCTTGATGATTCGGTCTTTTCCAGATATTCTGGTAATATGACAAATCAAATCGTGCTATTACCTTTCCTTCTGCTTTGAATATCATGGTCATTCGAAACTTCATACCTATGAATTCTGGACCGTTACTTGCTTTACAAAAGCATGAAGCTTCGACATATAAGGGAAAATATAAAGCCCGATAACGACACTGAAATTACAAACCGTGTATATCAATGCGTATAGCAATATAAAGACACGGGAGAACTAAAAACACAATAAATCCTAAAGCATAGTAGAAGTAAACAGACTCCTCTGGTGGGAGTTGGAAAAGAAGGAAGATTGTGGCGATAACCAATATAAGGTCAAGAACAAGAACTGGATTGAGCATATTAACAAAACTTTTGGAAGTATGAATTGAGAAAGAAAGTATAGAAGTGGTGAAGATAATGAAACGGAAGAAGCTAATTTATAGCAAAAATACCAGACACAGCAATCGCGGCAATTCACCGCATTTAATTAAAGAAAATCCTAATATCCGTAATTGCCGGAGAATCAAATATTATAAAGATTTAGAAGATTTCTTTAATTCCTTGAAATCCGAAAATCAATCGTAACTACGTCAAAAGTTAAGGAGAACATTTAATTTTCTCATTTACTCGTTTGCGATAGCTTCGTTCATACTCTTTCTATAATCGAATTACTTTATCCATATTATTTAATGTCCATAAAACTTTAATTCATCATTCTTGTTGTAAAGAATGACGA
This sequence comes from Rutidosis leptorrhynchoides, assembly GCF_046630445.1. Taxonomy (NCBI): domain Eukaryota; kingdom Viridiplantae; phylum Streptophyta; class Magnoliopsida; order Asterales; family Asteraceae; genus Rutidosis; species Rutidosis leptorrhynchoides. Next base: position 196,519,694 of record NC_092336.1, read on the forward strand.
TCTCTATCAAATTTCATGACTATGATTTTCATGAACTCTTCTCTGTTTTGTCTGCCCTAATATTGCAGCATAAACGCTCAAGGTTTTAAATGAGCTCAATATTATTCATAACACATTTCATGTATCCAATTTACTGAAATGACTTGCATAACATCATCATTTTGAATGATCTCTGCATTAATGATAAAATGTACTTCGTAGAAGAACCTGTAGAAATTATGGTTCGTATGACTTAAACGCTTGAAACAAAACAATATTCTATCTGTTGAAATTCACGCAAGGCCCCGAGTATACCTGGGAATGTGAAGACCAAATGAAACAGAAATATCCCCATCTCTTCTCAACCGCTGATGCATCCGAGAAGTCTACCTAAAACTTCGGGACGAAGTTTTTATTAACGGGGAGCTACTGTAACAACCCTCACTTTTCGACTTCTAAATTACTGAATTAACCCTAGGGTTATATGTCTGACTATATGTATTAAGGGTTGTTATATACAATTAAATATTGACCGAATAGTAATTTTTAGTCAACAATGTACGTTTAAATAAATAATATATTATTAATTTATATAATTTGATATAATTTAACTAAGTATATAAACTTTGTATCACTTTTATTATTTAGTTAATGTATTATATATTTAACTATATAATAAATCCAATTATATATAAATGTAATAATATTTACAAACTTACTAAAACTATAGTATAATAATTAAAATCATAATTATTATTAAAAATACAAAATACCGAATTATTTATTATTTTTATGCAAAATTTGTATTTATTAATTAAATAAAAAAATAAAAATAAAAAAAAATAAAAATAAAATATTATTGACAAATATTCTTAGAAAAGCATTAAATCAATTTGTTTATTTATATAAAAAAAATTCTTAAAATAAAAAATAAAAAATAAAAAAATAAAAAAATAAATAAATTACTTTTTAATTAAAAATTATAATAGAAAAACTACTTTTATTATTTTATTTTGTGCATTATCCCATGACCTAACATTTAATATTTTTAATTTTAAAATTCCATTAAGAATTAAAATATTTCTTTTTATTTTAATTATTTTATTCTTTTTACCTAATTTTTTCAAGTATAAATACCCCTCATTTCTCATTCAAACTCACACCAAAATTTCTCTCATTCTCTCTTTGAAGAATTACTACTAGTAAGTATTCTTTTCTTACTTTTTATTTTTTTTACTTTTTACTTTTTACTTTTTACTTCGGTTATTATTTTTACCGAAACATGTAAATAATGTTATAAATTATATGCAATTAAAAATAAAATAAATAACATGTATACACTATTACTATTACTAGCACCTATAACCTACTGCTTATATTGTAACATAAAAACATTTTGGGATATGTATTAGAGATGTATAGATCTTCGAACTTTCTTGACGAATGGTTTCTATGAGATTCTAGGCAGAGGGTTTGGATTTCCGATTTAAAGGGTCCTATGGCTCAAGCCCCTAGATCTAAATTAGCCATTCGAAGGGAAAGGGGTGATTGGAAGCTTATCTAATACGACAAGTATCCTAAAATGGAAAACACTGATAAAAGTAGAAACTCTCTAGTCATAGAAACTTATTAAAATAAGAAACTTTCTAAAAATGGAAACTTTATAAAAATAGTAACTTACTAGGAATAGAAACTTAGTAAAACAAACTATACTTAAACACATACTTAAACTTAAACATGGGCAAAACACTTAACTACTCTTAAATGTCAATAGGTTGATTTTCCTGCTCACTCATTCAACTCTTTATTCCGAGGAATAACTCTCTCTCTACTTACTAAGGTGAATTCATAGCCCCTCTTTAATTGCTAGCAAACTTACTTACTTTTACTTGGGGTGAGACACATGCTGTTTTTACTTTTTACACTTTAGACACAAGTACCAAACTGTTAAACTATGCTATACCCGGCTATGTCTGACTAAGTCCCTACAGTGATATTTTTAATTGCTGCGGCATGCTTAATTATTGGGGGTAGGCCTATCGGGAGTAACGTCCCCGATACATTTGACCAAGTCATTGTATTACTTAATAATGAAATTAAACTGACAAGGACAGACACAACTTGTCATGGGGCAAACTTGAACGTTTAGTCTAAATATCACGCATTGGCATAACTTTTTAATCCTGCGGGAGATCAACTTTACAAACTAAATCTTGTGGTCTAAAATAACGACAAACTTTTTGTTAAACCTATGAACTTCACTCAACCTTTTTGGTTGACACTTTAGCATGTTTTGTCTCAGGTGCTGTTTGATTCAAGCTCTTATACTTACTGCTTATGTGATGCTTCTTGGACATAGGATCAAGAGATATCGCATTTATTACTTCTGCATGTGAACATTTACGATATTCTTATTCCTGTCATTGTAACGACATTTCATTTTCCGCTGCGTACTCATTAAAGTTAAATTCATCATTTAGTATTGTTCTCGTTTATTATAATATGTTGGTATGTTTTGATAATAGTGACGTTCCTTCCAGACCCTATTGGGAGGATGTTACAAAAATACTATTAAATACGATACAATTTTACACAAGTTATTTATTTATTTATAGAGTGGATATACCTAAACCTTGCTACAACACTATAGGCAGTGTACCTAATCGTAGAGTAGTATAGTTTTTAGTAAGTCCGGTTCATTCCACAGGGAGCTGGCTTATTTTACATTATATTTTAAACAACTATATTTGTACAAAATATATATAATTATATATAATAATATATAAAAGGGGGTTTTTTTTTACCGTTTAATGACCGGTTTGTCGATTTTATACTTTAAGCGTAAAGATAAATGACGATAATATAAATCACAGAATTTAAATTGCGATAAAGTAAATTGCAGTAATTAAAATGACAGTAAATAAAGGTACGATGAAATATGAAATAAAACAATTATGCTTATTTAAACTTCCGTAACCATGATGTTTGACGTTTTGATTTTAATTAATTGTTACCCGGGTTAATTGTCCTTTGTCCTGGATTTATTTGAGACCTATCTGGTTTTTGGCCATAATAGATCATCGGTCATAATTATAAAATGCTTGGCAAATTTAACCTTATACCCGAAGTCAAATATTCTAACTAATTGGGGATTCGAACTGTAACAAAGTCTTAAAACTTTGTTTAACGATTACACCAGGTTATCGACTGCGTGTAATCCAAGGTTTTAATACTTTGTTAACAATTACAACAATTACCCTTGTATGTAATCCACCCCTGTTTCAATGAGTCTATTGACTATTAAACCATCCCCGTGTTCGGTTAAATGAATAATTATTGGTATTTATAGATATCCCGCCTACCGTACCCAGTCAAGCGTATGTGGTTAAATATAAATACGTCAAATTATAAGTCTTTATATTAATTTAACTAGGTACCATTTAGTTAATACAAAGCCCATTAATAGCCCATAGCCTAATTTCCACAAGTGTCGGTCTTTTGTCCAAACCCCAATTATGGTACAAATCCCAATTACCCAATCTTAGTATTTAGCCCAACATCACGATTACTTCGGCTCAAATAAGCATAATAATAACTTAAGTACGAGACATTAATTTAAAAAGGAGAACATAGCTTACATTGATTATTTACGGCGTAGTGTTACATGGACAGAGCTTTGACTTTAAAACCCGTAAAATAACCTTTACATAACCCAAACTAATCTAATATAAAACTAAACTAATATATATATATATATTACAGAGGGAGTATTATTATTATTATGTTTTTAAACTCGATCAGAAGCCTGGTATTTATAGATGTGGCCTGAGTTTTGGCCCCATGCGATCGCATGGATTTTTGCTTTCCAGGCCATGCGATCGCATGGCCAGCTGGATCCAGCCACATTTGATTTGTTTCCTTGCTTGTCGACGTTTTATTTAAATATATATATTATATAAATAATTTATATAATTATTTAAATATTATATTATATTCTTGTGCATAGTTGACTTGTAATTTTTGGTCCGTTGCGTCGGGCGTTGATAGTTGGCTTGGGTACCGGTTCAGGATTTTCGAACGTCCTTTCGTATAATTTAATATCTTGTACTTTGCGTTCTGCGATTTGTAATTTGCTAAAAAAATAATTTTCCTTAACTTCCAAAATCCGTGCAAGTCTTTTAACTCACTTTTAGTGGCACTTTTGAGTGCACTATGACTTTAGTGACACTTTTTTCAACTTTAGCGGCACTTTTTCTTCAATTCTTCGTTTTCGCCTTTTGTCTTCGCACTTATTTATTTAAACGAATAGTACTTGAAAATAGAACAATTGCAACTGAAAACTTTACATATTTGGATGATATTGCGACTAAATATATGTTCATTTGGAGCACTATCAGAACATCACTAATTTTGAGAATTAGTGCACGCCTAATTAACGCGAATCCTAAAGATAGATCTATTGGGCCTAACGAACCCCATCCAAAGTACCGGATGCTTTAGTACTTCAATGTTGTTTTTATCATGTCCGAAGGATTTCCCGGAATGATAGGGGATATTCTTATATGCATCTTGTTAATGTCGGTTACCAGGTGTTCAATCCATTTGAATAATATTTTTGTCTCTATGTATGGGACGTATATTTTATGTGAAATGAAAATCTTGTGGTCTATTAAAATGATGGAAATGAATGTTTATGATAAAGTAATGAACTCACCAACCTTTTGGTTGACACTTTAAAGCATGTTTATTCTCAGGTACGAAAGAAATCTTCCGCTGTGCATTTGCTCATTTTAGAGATATTACTTGGAGTCGTTCATGACTTATTTCAAAAAGTCGTTGCATTCGAGTCGTTGAGTTCATCAAGATTATTATTAAGTCAATTATAGTTGAATATATTATGAAGTGGTAGGCATGCCGTCAACTTTTGATGTAATGAAAGTTTGTCTTTTAAAAACGAATGCAATGTTTGTAAAATGTATCATATAGAGGTCAAGTACCTCGTGATGTAACCAACTATTGTAAATCATTTATAATCGATATGGACTTCGTCCAGATAGATTAGGACGGATAGTTAGAGTTAATGCTCTCAATCACATTCCAAATGATTCAAGTTCGATTCTAGGCCACGACATTTTCTTTTTAGAAGAAGAAATAGAAACAGAGTACACGGGTTAAATATATATATGGGTGGTGAATATAATCAAAAACGCAAGGTTAGAGGAATTCTTAAGGGTATTAACGGGTTAGTGGGACGTCACGGGTTCAAACCCGGACTTGAGCATTTTCTTTTAGAACTACATCCTTGAGATAGTTACCTATTACTCATTATTATTATTATTGTTATTGTTATTGTTATTGTTATTATTATTATTATTATTATTATTATTATTATTATTATTATTATTATTATTATTATTATTATTATTATTATTATTATTATTATTATTATTATTATTATTATTATTATTATTATTATTATTATTATTATTATTATTATTATCACTATTCTCACTATTATGGTTATTATTACAAATAAATATTATTTTTCAAAAAAATACATTACAAATATATTAATATTAAATATTACTAAATTTTTATACTAAGTAAGCTATATATATAAAATATATTAATAAAATAAATATATATATTCTTTTCCTATATAAATCCTGAAATAATTTTTCTATTTTTAATATAATATGATAAATGATAAATATTATATTATTAAACTACTTTAATATGTATTTATTATATTAATATTAATAAATGTATTATAGAAATAAATATTTACAACATAAAGTATATAGGATAAATATAACTTAATATGATCTGTAAATAATTAATATATATAAACTTATTAGTTGTTATTATATGTGTTAATATACATAATTGATATAGGTTCGTGAATCCGAGGCCAACCCTGCATTATTCAGTACCGTCGTATGCATATTTTTACTACAAAATATCGTATTTTGAGTTTCATTACTCCCTTTTTAAATGCTTTTGCAATATATATTTTTGGGACTGAGAATACATGCGCTGCTTTTATAAATTTTTTATGAAATAGACACAAGTAATTGAAACTACATTATATGGGTGAATGATCGAAGCCGAATATGCCCCTTTTGCTTGGTAACCTAAGAATTAGTAAACCGATCTACTAATTGATGCGAATCCTAAAGATAGATCTATTGGGCCTAACAAACTCCATCCAAAGTACCGGATGCTTTAGTACTTCGAATTCGTTTTTATCATGTCCGAAAGATTTCCCGAAATGATAGGGGATATTCTTATATGCATCTTGTTAATGTCGGTCACCAGGTGTTCACCATATGAATGATTTTTGTCTCTATGTATGGGACGTATATTTATGAGAAATGGAAATGAAATCTTGTGGTCTATTAAAACTATGGAAATGATTGTTATGATAAACTAATGAACTCACCAACCTTTTGGTTGACACTTTAAAGCATGTTTATTCTCAGGTATGAAAGAAATCTTCCGCTGTGCATTTGCTCATTTTAGAGATATTACTTAGAGTCATTCATGACATATTTCAAAAGACGTTGCAATTGAGTCGTTGAGTTCATCAAGATTATTATTAAGTCAATTATAGTTGGATATATTATGAAATGGTATGCATGCCATCAACTTTCGATGTAGTGAAAGTTTGTCTTTTAAAAACGAATGTAATGTTTATAAAATGTATCATATAGAGGTCAAGTACCTCGCGATGTAACCAAATGTAATGTATTCATCCAGATGGATTATGACGGGTCATTAGATAAATCATGTATTGCAGGGTACTAATCTACATCCTATAATCTATTTCATATCGAAAATCCTTCATCTGATCGTACGAGATGAATCCCTCAACCAGTTTGAGTCCCTCAGATTCCGACAGCTATTCCGATAGCTATTCCGACAACCATTCCGATATGAATTTTCACTCGAGCTCCGAAAGCAGTGTAACCGGAATGAATCAACCAATCAGCCGTCATTTATTTTGGATGAATTGGGGATGGGTTCGCGACATACTCACCCTATGTAGAAGGGAAGAAGGTACTCCATATCATGAACCGAATCTACCACCTAACCTTGGAGTACTCGACCCGCTCACGGGCGAACCTGTTCGCAACACTGTTTATACCCTTTTTGCAAGAATTTTTCGTCTTGAGGCTATCATTAACGGAACTAGAAAAGATATCCGACCTCTACCTCACACTGATAACCAACCAGGGTTAGTAGAAGAAGTTAAAGAACTCTGATCTCGAGTGTTAACTTTAGAGAGCACGGTACAGAATTTGCAAGCACCAGCAGTATCACCAACACCAGGAACATCACCAGCCTCAGCACCAATAGCACTAGTACCACCAACAACAACATCCGCAACACAGGCCTCAACACTACACGCCTCAAACTCACAGTATGTACCTCCAGCATAACCATCATACCACATGATGTCCTACATCATCTATCTTCGTTTGACATGACGATTATGTAATCTCTAATGTTTTAGAGATTATATATTCTTGTTCTAACGGAAAATCAAATGAGATTAATATCATATTAACTCATTAAATCCATGATTACATCTGAAGAAAATATATATGTATTCTTTCGTACAAACTGTTAACGATGAAAATATTTTAACGGGTAGGTAATACCCGAGGAATATTTGGATTTCACATTAATAAGTTACATTGTACATTCTTCGAATCTGATTCAACAGTCATTTACTATCCTACTTCATCCACCGATATACGTATCCGTTCACAGCAGACTAATCATTTTCATTCAATTTCATATTTTGATTTTGACATATCAGAATCCAACAAGTGGCATAATGAAGAAAACATTGGACAGAAATAAAATTTGTTAGAAACAAACAAATTAACTATGAGAAATTTTGTTAAGAATCTACGCTAACAAAATCCTAGCTAACTGTTCCTAGCTAACTGTTAATTCCTTATTCTATTTAATTATCGCAATTTTAATTCTCGCAATTTTATTTATCATCATTTAATTTCTGTTATTTATTTTACGCACTTTAAATATCGGGACACGTATACAAGGTTTTGACATATCATATCGACGCATCTATATATATTATTTGGAATAACCATAGACACTCTATATGCAGTAATGACCGAGTTAGCTATACAGGGTTGAGGTTGATTCTAAAATAATATATATACTTTGAGTTGTGATCGAGTCTGAGACATGTATACAATGGGTCACGATACGTATTAATTAATTCGAATATTATATATTAAACTATATATGAATTGTTGAACTACTAATTGTGGACTACAAACTGTGGACAAATAACATTGGACAATTAAAATGAATTAAAATATTGATTATAACATATGAAACTAAACATTTCTTCAAGTTGCCACTTGATTTCATCTTAAACCTCATTTGTATCTTGACGATTACAATCTGCGTTCAAACCTTTTATGATTCTTGAAAACACCCCAACCAAGAGTATGAACCAACCGCACTTCATCTACGAAAGAAAAGATTAATGCATATAGTTATGCACCTGAAAACATTTGAAACCTGAGTAAATGTTTAACACGTATCTGTGCTAGCTTCTTTGGCATTGTTATTACCGAAAATAACATTGCAATTCTTTTTCAAGTTAGCCAATTTTGTCACAGCTCCAGCAAATCAACTTCGATTTTCATTTAGATTGGCCTTATTATAACTTGAAGTATAAGTTGCCTTTCGTTGTCGTTATCCGAGAACCATTTATATTCCACCACATTAGCAGAAACTTATCAACAACTTCATTACTTATTGGCTTAAGTCGCTCTGAAGAATCATTATATTTGTTCATTAAAAACCCTATCATATACTCATCCGCACCTTGTAACGAGAGTTTCCATACCAATTACCAGAAATCAGCAATCAGTATTTTGAATCTCGCAGCGTTTCTACATCAACTGATATATATATATATATATATATATATATATATATATATATATATATATAACATTTACCTCTTAGAATTATGATCTTCCATTCTGAAAAGCACCCAGTCTACGAATCAATACTCGAAATGCTGAAAAAGTTAAATGAAGCAGCAAAAACTGTAAACGACCTTAACAGTCGAAAGTGATGATAAAGAATAGTATGTTGGCAAAGCTCAGAAAAGTTGGAACTGGAAAATAGATTGAGCGAATCATGAAGGAGATTCTGAACAAATCACAAGGACTAAACTTGTACATAAAGAATCCTGATGATTCTATTTTTTATGACATCTTTAGTGAATACCTTACTCCTTAATCGCTCTAAATCATCGTGAATGAATTTCTTCATCACAATTTGATTCTAAAATTCTAAGATATCATCGTATCTTTCATTATAAATATCCTCGAAATTTCCGAAGATATTTTCATAACTATTCTTATTTAAAATCATTTATCTCTTCGCGATATCAGTGTTACATCAGATGGGAAACTGTTTTAGTTTCTAAATTCTGAAAGATTCAAAATTAAAATATGAATGATATTGAAGTAGTGTTGGGAACTGAAGCATGAGTTAGTATAATATAATGACACTTGATCAACGTGATTATATTACAGTAAGTCATGTTGAGTTTCTAATGGAACATGATGATTCACAGATCTTAATGTCATCATGTGCCATTTACACGACTCTTACATTCTATCTAATATATAAACATATCAAGAACATATTTTCTTGATAATTCTATCTTTTCTCTTGAATTATGGTAATTTAACCAATCAAAATTGTGCTATTACAATTTCTCTCTTAGAACGTTAGTCATGTTCATTCGAAACTTCATACCTATGAATTCTGGACCATTATACGCTTGACTTAAATGCGGGAAGAGAAAACAAAAGGATGGAACTCCAAAATATAAAGGAAACGAAGAGGATGGATTTATATTGAAATATCATACAAAGAAATCGAGACAGATCGTCACATTTAATTATAGAGATCTTAATTTCCTTACTTTAAATTTCGAAGATTTTCTTTTAATCCCTTGAATTCCGAAAATTCACCGTGACTACGTCAAAAGTTAAATCTCTATCTCAATCTGTTGTGAAAACTTCACTCGTACGCTTCACATAATCGAATCATTTTATCTATATTGTCAATAATGATAAAACTCTAATTTTCAGCTCGTATGCGTCATGAAAACATACTTATTGTCAACCATGACAATCCCACTCAAATTTCGGGACAAAATTTCTTTAACGGGTAGGTACTGTGACGACCCGTAAATTTACGACCAAATTTAAACTTAACCTTATTTGATTTCGACATGATAAGAAAAGTCTATTTATTTGAGTCTCAAAATTTGTGGAAACAGTTTACGTGAATCCATACCTTCGACCAGTTCCGACGATTCACGAATAACTATTTGTAAATAGATGCCATATAAGTTTAAATATATATATATATAATAATAATAATAATTTGAAAGAGATTATATGATTTAGTTATTAAAAGTAAGTATATGAAATAAAAAATAAAAATATGATATTATGATAATTAATATTTAAAACATATGTATATATATAAATAAAGTATATTAAATATATATTTTGTGATTTCGAATCTATTTAGTAAACGACAGTAACACTCAATTGTAATTCGATTGATATTAAGCAAGTTAAAATTCAAACTTATTTGATTTTAAAATAAACGGTGATTCGAAAATGAGTTCTATAAACTTCAGGCTTACTAAAAAATGTATTTAGGATCTAGTTATTAAATTTTAAAACTTTTTATATTTTACTTGGGGTTGGGAGTAAATAATTAATGTAATTTTTATTTAATAGTTAATGACTAAATTTTATACCATAATGACCAAAATAAATAAATATAATTAATGTAAAAATTTGGGGTTTTTCCGAATACTTTTACCCGTCACTGATTAGCAACGGGGTATGAATTACTACCCGAATAATCTAGGTGTCGACTACTAACATCCAAATATAAGGACACTATTCTATATTGAACACGTTTTTATTCTGATTCTATACTATAATATTACTTTAGGTATTATTAACATATATTATATATACAAACGTACATTCACGGATGTTATACTGTGTCAAATTGAATTATGAAATACTGTTGCCCTTGTTTTCATCATCTTCAATTATATTATATATACACATTAATATGCATATGAGAGACACATAAATATATACATATGCATTCAACGATCTCCTGCAAACCCTCACCTCCTTCCATCACTGAATCATCACAACCATAACCAAACTACCTTGACCTCGCCACCGTCACCTTTGATTAAACCACCACTGTCACACCCCCAAATAGGGCCTGGGGTAATTGTGACTAATTATATCAAATCACAGTTGTATAAACGAGAACGACTCTATATGAGACGTTTTATTGAGTTTTGCAGCGGAAGATAAATAGATTACATTAAATGTTTATTAATGAATTGGTAAGTAATGCATGAAGACTCCAAGCATGGCAAGAAATCATCATCAAAGCAGCAGATATACAGCGAAAGCAATATTTAAGTACCTGAGAATAAATATGCTTAAAAAGTCAACACAAGGTTGAGCGAGTTCATAGGTTTGTCATAAACAATAATTTCAGTAATAGATATAGACCACAAGATTTAGTTTGTAAAGTTGATCTCTCGCAGGATCAAAAGTTATGCCAGTGCGTGATATTTAGACTAAACGTTGTTTGCCCTGTGACAAGTTGTTCTGTCCTTGTCGTTTAATTTCATTATCAAGTAATATAAAGACTTAGTCAAATGTATCGGGGACGTTACTCCTGATAGGCCTATCTCCAATAATTAAGAATGCCGCAGCAATTAAAAATATCACTGTAGGGACTTAGTCGAATATAGTCGGGTATAGCATAGTTTAACAGTTGGTACTGATATTTAGACTAGACTTTCAAGTTTACCCCGTACAAGTTATCGTTTATACTTGTCGGTTGGGGACTTGCTGGTCATAGCCCAACATATCATAGTTTTATAGTTGGTACTGATATTTAGACTAGACTTTCAAGTTGGCCCCCTACAAGTTATTGTTTATACTTGTCGGTTGGGGACTTGCTGGTTATAGCCCAACATATCACAGTTTAATATTTGATACGTGTAAAACAGTTATAAAAGTTGCGCATGTATTCTCAGCCCAAATATATATAAAAAGGGAGCAGATGAACTCACGATACGTTACGATAGTTTGTAGTAAATTTGTGTATGATGGTACTGAACAAGTGTGGAGTTGTCCTTGGATTCATGAACCTATATCAAGTATATATGTATTAATACATATAATCGTAATCGAATAAGTTTATATATATTGTATCTTAAATTATATATCGTATATATTTAATTTGTGTATACAGTAATGATTAATATTTATGTGGTTATGTTAATATATATAGATACATATTTGATTAGTATCGGATTAAAAATACCTAACTTTTTATATTTGGATGTTTATATAAAAATTGTTAATGTGATTATTAAATACTTTTATGTAATATTACCTATGAATATATACATAATATTTATTTGGTAAGATACTGTTAATAATAGTAGATAAAAGTTGTATTTGATTTTTAATGATAATATTAATGATTACAACACTGATATAATAGTAATAATAGAAATAATAATAATAGTGATACTAGTGGTAATAATAATAATAATAATAATAATATAGTTTTAATGATAGAAAAGAAATGATAATTTTTGTAAAAATGATAATCATACTACTAATGATACTAGTAATAATAATATTTTTTTGGTAGTAACAATAATAATAGTAATTAAAATTAAAATTTTAATTATGTTAATAATAATAATACATGGTAACTTTTACTAGTAATAATAATAATTATAATAGTTATGATTCTAATAATAATAAAAATTAAAATCATAATTATAATAGTGATCATAATTATAATTCTAATAATGATAACAATAATAATAATAATAAAAATTTTGATAAAGAAAGCTACCTTTAAAAGGTTTTCTAAAAAATATATGTCTAAGACGGGACTCGAACCCGAGTGTAACGACCCGGATTTTTCCGATCGTTTTATACTTATGAGATTAATATTTACATAAAATAAACCTTACCAACATGATAAGCAATCCAAACTGTTGAGACTTATGTTTTTGAAAAGAGTTTCACACAACGTTTGACCGTCCAATTTGACCGATGATATCACGAACTATGTAACACACGATAATTATACGATTATGTATATGTACATATCTATACATATTTAACATGATTTAAGGATGGTTTAACATTTCATTGTGAACTAACAACAATGAGTTATAAGTATACTTTGAGACCACTAACTTAAGTTATCAAAACGATAACTATATGTAACATTCTTTGACATATATACTTACAATATATAATGTGTTGGTGATCTATGTCACCAATATGATTTAAGTGTAATGCGATTAATTTGTAACCAAAATTATCTTGATTATGACGGGGGTTCGGGGGCAGCGCCCCCGATAAGCGGGGTCCAAGGGGTGGCAACCCCTGGCGGGGTCCAAGGGGCAGAGCCCCTGGCTGGTTTGACCCAAAAAATAAAAGCCCAGTTTTGAGCCTCTTTTACAGTTATAAACCCGTCCATATTTGAATTCTCGTTCCGATTCCTCAAAATTTCTACAAGTATATCAAGGGTATATGTAACCGTATCATACATAGCTTCTATACGTATTTACTATTGGTATATACCAACAATAAACTTCAATGATCAGCCACTAGACATGATGTTACATGTGGGAACCAACCCTTTAACCTCATGTGTGACTTTTGTGCAAGAAAACAAACTAAATCTCCTATATATCCATCCCATAATCATGCTATTTTGCACACACACACATACAATTTCATTTCCAATTTTCTTTCAAGTTAATTCACTCCCTAATCTCTCTTCATTTACCTACTCAAGAACGTATCAATATAGTCATCCGATTTCAAGGAGATTACTTCCAATCTTTCAATCCCACTCCACCACTCTTTTGATTCCAAGATTTTTCTTACCTTTTCCAGTAGCTTTGTCCAAGTAGCTTGAGGTAGTAACCTTATTCATAACCTTATTCGATTCATATTTATATAGCTATTTTATTTTGTGTTATAAAATTTTAACAACAAGAACATAGTTTGAGTGATTTCAAACTTGTTCGCAAACTAAATAGATCCTTCTAATTTGATTTTTAAAAACACTTCAAGACCTGTAATATATCATATTATGACAAAATCGGGTTAATCATATCTTGGCTAATTAACATAATATTTAATATATATTTACTTATGATTTTATTTTATATATTTCAGGACCACCCGTAAACAACACGAGAAGATTAATCATAAGACCTCATGATTGTACGCAACACGTCATTTGACAACACGGTACTTTATGTACGCAACACGTCATTTGACAACATGGTACCATGGGTCAAGATTAATTCTGATCAACACGAATACGATGGGGTCTTTATTTATTTTATTTAAGCAACTAATTGTGGACCACTAACATCGGACTGCTAACTACGGACTAAAAAAAATATTAAAAGTATATATATATATATATATATATATATATATATATATATATATATATATATATATATATATATATATATATATATATATATATATATATATATATATATATATATATATATGTAACGATTACTTGAAAAGAAAATATGTTGATATATTATATATATGGTTAGGTTCGTGATATCTATCGGAGACCAAGTTGAGTTAAATACCTTCAAGACAAAAGTGAGTATATAGTCCCACTTTTAAACTCTAAATATTTCGGGATGAGAATACATGCATTTTATGATTTACGTTATGGACACAAGTGATTAAAAAAAAATATATTCTACGTTGAGTTGTACCACTGGCATACTTCCCTGTAACTTGGTAACTACTATTTACATGAGGTATTGTAAACGCGAATCCTGTTGATAGATCTATCGGGCCTGACAACCCCAACCGGACTGGACGACCAGTATTCAACGGTTGCACAGTACTTTGTTTCGGTGACTACACTTGGTACGGTGTAGTAAGATTTCATAATAAAGGGAATATGCGACGTTGATTAAATGTTAAGTATGGTTATCAAGTGCTCAACAACTTAGAATATTTTTATTAACACGTTTATATATGAAACCTTGTGGTCTATATTCATAACGCTGCCGGCTTTAAACCTATATCTCACCAACTTTACGTTGACGTTTTAAGCATGTTTATTCTCAGGTGATAATTAAAAGCTTCCGCTGCAACATGTTGAATTTAAGCAAGATCTTGAGTATGCATATTTGTGTCAAAAATAAAACTGCATATCGGAGGATTTGTAATGTAAAATATGTTGGAGGTCGTATTGTTATTATCACATGTAAAGTTTGTAAGTCTAAGATTATCGCTAAACGATAATCATTATTAAGTTGTTTAAACCTTGTATTTGTAATAAAAGCTATGGTTTGTATTGTAAAAACGAATGCAGTTTTTGAAAAATGTCGCATATAGAGGTCAATACCTCGCGATGAAATCATATGTTATTGTATTCGTCCTTATGGTTAAGGTCGGGTTATGACACCGAGACCTCTCGCTCAGCCGCCAACAACCAAGACCAACTGCTCTGTATCTGTTTTTCTGATTATACCCCGTACAAATTAATATATATCCCGTATCTAAATGTCTCCTCCTTCTTCCCAAATTTCAAATCGACTGGAAAATCAACTCAACTTCGATTTTTTTTGCTTTGATCATTAAATATAAAAGACTTATATCTGTAATTAATAGGCATGAAATAAATAATAAAAAAAAGAAACAGACAGCATAAGCCGTCAAATAAAAAGAAAAAAAATATTATGATTTTGATTTTTGAGAACGTTTTGGATCAAGATTATAAAACGAATTGTGTTTAAAATTACTCCCAGAAACTTTATCAAGTATCAATTTAACATGAAACATAACAACGATCACGAATTTCACGAAGAACACAGAGTTGACTTTTTAAAAATCAAACTTTGACTTCAAAATTAAGAATTGTTAGAATGAATTGGAGCTTCAACTTTTGCAGATAGTTTGAGTAAAGGAATCCTAAAAATACTGCAATATTAGATTTTAAAATGGAATTCGTTTATGAAGTTTTGAAAAATTGAACAAGAACAGAGAATATACGATTTTTTTGTCTGTTTTTGATTTCTGATTCTGTAGCAAATTACCACCATTATATAACTGATAATGATAATTGTCTGTATAGTGTAGTAATGGAAATTGACGGTATCACAATTAGGAGAAATAAAAAAAATATGAAGCAGATAAAAAGTTCTCAAGGAAATGAATAAAAAATTATGACCTAAATAAATTAGGTATCTGTCGTGTTTATTACTATTTTATTTTAATATTTATTTTTTAATAATTAGTAATTATATTAATATTAATAATAATACTAATTAATAATAATTACATTAATAATAATTACATTAATAATAATTACAATAATATTGATGAGATACTAATAATAATAATAATAATCATATTAATAAAATTAATAATACTAATAATAATAATAACAAGAAAAATGACATTTATTAATATTTATGTTAATATTAATAATATTAATATCATTAATAATAAATGATACTTTTATAATAATACTTTTAATACAACAATATTATCTTGTATAAAATTTTACATTTTTAGTCATAATATTTAAGTCAAGTTTATATATATATATATTTATTTAAAATTATTTGTTCGTGAATCGTCGGAATTGGTCAAAGATAATTGAAACATCTTAAAATTTTGTTTAAATTTTATCAAAAATTTCCGGGTTGTTATAGTACCTACCCGTTAAAAGAAATTTCGTCCCGAAATTTTAGTTATTGCCATCAGTCGGCGTTGTTTGTACATAGACGTGGATATTTACGTTTTATCTGGTCTTCATGTTCCCAGGTATACTCGAGGCCTTGCGTGAATTCCAACGGATTGAATATTGTTTTGTTTCAAGCGTTTAAGTCATACGAACCATAATTTCTATAGGTTGTTTGATGAAGTGCATTTTATCATTAATGCGGTGGTTATCTAACAAGAGTGTCATTGATTAGGTTTCCTCGGAAGGAGATAATGACGTTATACAAGCATTTCAATACACATGAAATGTGTTATGAATAATAGTGAGCTTATTTAAACCTTGAGCGTTTATGCCATAATATTAGGGTAGACAAAATAGAAAGGAGTTCATGAAAATCAAGGTCACGATATTTGATAGAGATAGTCATTTGTTTACAACAGGAAGATCTTAATGATGAATATGAGTTGAAAATTAGAGTTTTATCGACATTAAATAATATGGATAAAACGATTCGATTATAGAAAGAGTATAAATGAAGTTATCGTAAAAGATTGAAATAAGGAAATATCTGTTTGCCTTAACTTTTTGACATAGTTAAAGTTGATTTCCGGAATTCAAGGAATTAAAGAAAATCTTTATAATCTTTATACGATTTGATTCTCCGGTAATTACGGAAATTAGAATTTCCTTTAATTAAAAGCGGTGAATTGCCTCGATTGCTGTGTCTGGAATTTTTCTATAAATTAGCTTCTTCCGTTTCATTATCTTCACCACTTCTATACTTTCTTTCCTTAATTCATACTTCCAAAAGATTTGTTAATATGCTCAATCCAGTTCTTGTTCTTGACCTTATATTGGTTATCGCCACAATCTTCCTTCTTTTCCAACTCTCACCAGAGGAGTCTGTTTACTTCTACTATGCTCTAGGATTTATTGTGTTTTTAGTTCTCCTGTGTCTTTATATTGCTATACGCATTGATATACACGGTTTGTAATTTCAGTGTTGTTATCGGGCTTTATATTTTCCCTTATATGTCGAAGCTTCATGCTTTTGTAAAGCAAGTAACGGTCCAGAATTCGTAGATATGAAGTTTCGAATGATCATGATATTCAAAGCAGAAGGAAAGGTAATAGCACGATTTGATTTGTCATATTACCAGAATATCCGGAAAAGACCGAATCATCAAGAAAAATATTTTCTTGATATATTTAGAGTTTAAATAGAATGTAAGAGTCGTGTAACATGGCAAATGATGATTATAAAGTCTATGAATCATCATCTTCCATTAAAAATTTAGCATGACTTACTGTAATATAATCACGTTGGCCTGACGTCATTATATTATACTAACTCATGCTTCAATTCCCAACACTACTTCAAATCATTCACAATTTAAACTTGAATTTTACAGAATATTGAAACTAAAACAGTTTTCTTTATGATGTGATAAAGATATCGCAAAGAGATAATTAATGGCTGACAAGAATCGTTATAAAGATATCTTCAGAAATATAGAGGATATTTATAACGAAAGATACGGTGATATATTAGAATTTCTAAGATCCAATGACGAGGAAAATTCTTCTGTTTACTCTGCATTTAATACAGCCATATTTGAATCATCGGTTATCAATGGTTTTAAGAAATTTTATTTTTAGATGATTAAACGCTGACTGTAATCGTCAACGGATCTAATGGTTGACGAATAGGCGTTGTTGATTTCAAAAGTAATGAATGATAATTTCGGTGGTTTGATGTGATAATTCATTGCAGAATACGAATGAATATAATTCATGAATGTAGTAATCTTTAGGAAGATAACACCTGCTAAAGCTTTACTTGAATTCCGATATGTTAATTTCAGAATGTGTAATTGATTTTGTATGAAGATGATTGTGTATCATTGTGAAGGTAGTGCGTATAATTAATGATTTATGAATCGAAATTGAAGAATGTACAGTGTATTAATGTGAGATGTAAATATTTCTCGGGTATTACCTACCCGTTAAAATATTTTCACAATTAACAGTTTGTACAATAGAATTTACAATCTTTATGAAGATATACATTCGTATATGTGTTCTTCAGATGTAATCATGGATTTAATGAGTTAATATATATTAAACTCATCTGATTTGCGGTTTGGAACGAGAGTAAATAATCTCCAAAGCCTTAGAGATTTCATAATTGTCGCGAAATATTTCGCTAATGAAGTTATGAATTAATACATTCATCGTTACACTTGATTTATTATGAAATGGAATTTATTGTGCTGAGGCAGTGATTAACAATTGTTAAGTCATTAGCGAAGGGTGTACATCATAGCATATTAGTGATATGAATTAACCAAGTAGTGCATACTAGTTGAGATTCTCACGTAGTTGCTTAGTATAATAAGATTTATTATTGTTCCAAATCATATATATATATATATATAAGGTATACATATATAATTCTTCACGAAGAATGAGTCAATACATCTTAACTCTTTATTGCTAATATTCCTTGGTATCTATGGGCGTATGATGTTGATGTTTGAGGTACTGAGTGTGATGTTGAGGCGTGGGATGCGGATGTTGTTGTTGATGAAGCTGATATTGTTGGTGGTGATGTTGATGGTACTGTTGGTACTGGTGGTGATACTGGTCATGCTGTTGGTGCTGCTGCTGGTGTTCGTAGGTTTCGCACCAGATTTTCAAGAGCCACTACTCGAGCGCGAAGCTCGTTGACTTCTTCTACTATTCTGGGATGATTGGCGGTTGGAACAAGGGGGTGAATAAGATCTAGAATTTTCGATATTATATATTCGTGACGGGATACCCTGGAAAGAAGAGAGAAAATAGTGTTTCGGACTGGTTCGCCGGTAAGTGCTTCAGGTTCTTCGCCAAGAGGTGAATTCAGTTGGTGGAAGGGATCACCTTCTTCTTGCCTCCATTGATTGAGTCGGCTACGAACCCATCCCCAATTCATCCAGAATAGATGATGGCTGATTGGTTCGTTTGTTCCGGTTATGCTGCCGTGGGAGCTTGAGGAGTTCGAGAAATTCATATTACGTGTTTGGAATAGGGTTTGATACGAAATGGGTATTGGATACTGAATGATATATTCGTCTTCTTGAATAAATATATATAGCAATAAGATTTCCGTAATTTACAGAGAGAATTTAGAAAAAGTGGTAGACAAAGTTTACTGGGATAGATATGATAAGATATGATAAGATGTGATGTGTCATCCATTTATGTAATAATGGTGGTATGACGTGTTGAGATTTGTAACCAGATATTGATTAAAGAATTTCAATTCGTATACTGTGATAACCCAGTGACATTTTCTGACTCGCAAACCGATGCATAAAGACATAAGATTTGGAGTAGTAGCAGGAGCTTGTGGACGAACCGTTATCTTCATATAGAAGTTTGATAAATCTGATATGTCATAAGTTTGAAAAAAATTTTAAGTGGAATAAAGATGAATATGATATAAACGAAACACTTTATTTTATTGAGGCTTTAAACAAGCCTTCTCATTACACGATCCGGAGATAGAAATAATTTAAGGCCTAGCCTTTACATAGATAGAAAATAGGAAAAATAACTAGGAAATATTAAGATTGAAGTAGTCTTCATATTTCTTCTTCTCGTCCTCAACCTCCTTCATAAACTTCACAAACTTGTCGTTCTTCTCCTTTTGTTCCTCATAAAGATACTCGAGGTTATCATAAAGATTAGAAACATCATTGTTGATTACATGGTACATGTAGTCCCAGCGGGTATTGCATTCTTCATCGTCCTTCACTTTCATCACCTTCTCCATCACTTTTTCTGTGTTATACTTTACAAGTTCTTCTAGCCTTTCGGTTCGAGTTTCGAAGGATTTTATGATGATTTCTTTCAAGATTTTGTTTTCTTTCTCTAAGTTATTTAGACGTGCCTCTATCTGAGCGATGTTTTCACGAGATGGTGAGCTAGCCCTTTTTGATGGACCGGCTTCATCAGTAGCAGCGGTTCCGGTTTGCTTTCTCTTTAGAGATAAGTTTTTAGACGATTCCTCAATAGGCTCTTTTTCGGGCTCGTAGCCTGAGTAGTCACCATTGTAGTTAGGAAGGCTTTGAATAGCTTCCCATTCAGAAGTACTCGTTGGTTTATATACCAGTGAGTGATTAGAGCCAGAGTCAGCAGAATCAATAGGTATCGCATTTGAATGTGGTGGCATAATTGGAGAGTAGACAGAGTTCTCTGATTGGCTCGACATTCTAAGAAATATTAAAGAATTTAATAAGCATAGTTTCTAAGGCATAGTGTAGCATTTAACAGTTAAAGGCAACAATTAAAGGCACTATGATCAGGGAAAATTGTAGTCCTACATTGCTAAGGTACCTAATTGTATAAGGCACACATAAAATGCAATCCTGGTTTTCTACAACAACCTGCTCTGATACCAATCTGTCACACCCTCAAATAGGGTCTGGGGTAATTGTGACTAATTATATCAAATCATAGTTGTATAAACGAGAACGACTCTATATGAGACGTTTTATTGAGTTTTGCAGCGGAAGATAAATAGATTACATTAAATGTTTTTTAATGAATTGGTAAGTAATGCATGAAGACTCCAAGCATGGCAAGAAATCATCATCAAAGCAGCAGATATACAGCGAAAGCAATATTTAAGTACCTGAGAATAAACATGCTTAAAAAGTCAACACGAGGTTGAGTGAGTTCATAGGTTTGTCATAAACAATAATTTCAGTAATAGATATAGACCACAAGATTTAGTTTGTAAAGTTGATCTCCCGCATGATCAAAAGTTATGCCAGTGCGTGATATTTAGACTAAACGTTGTTTGCCCCGTGACAAGTTGTTCTGTCCTTGTCGTTTAATTTCATTTTCAAGTAATACAAAGACTTAATCAAATGTATCGGGGACGTTACTCCCGATAGGCCTATCCCTAATAATTAAGAATGCCGCAGCAATCAAAAATATCACTGTAGGGACTTAGTCGGACATAGCCGGGTATAGCATAGTTTAACAGTTGGTACTGATATTTAGACTAGACTTTCAAGTTTACCCCGTACATGTTATCGTTTATACTTGTCGGTTGGGGACTTGCTGGTCATAGCCCAACATATCATAGTTTAATAGTTGGTACTGATATTTAGACTAGACTTTCAAGTTTGCCCCGTACAAGTTATCGTTTATACTTGTCGGTTGGGGACTTGCTGGTCATAGCCCAACATATCACAGTTTAATATTTGATACGTGTAAAACAGTTATAAAAGTTACGCATGTATTCTCAGCCCAAATATATATAAAAAGGGAGCAGATGAACTCACGATACGTTACGATAGTTTGTAGTAAATTTGTGTATGATGGTACTGAACAAGTGTGGAGTTGTCCTTGGATTCACGAACCTATATCAAGTATATATGTATTAATACATATAATCGTAATCGAATAAGTTTATATATATTGTATCTTAAATTATATATCGTATATATTTAATTTGTGTATACAGTAATGATTAATATTTATGTGGTTATGTTAATATATATACATACATATTTGATTAGTATCGTATTAAAAATACCTAACTTTTTATATTTGGATGTTTATATAAAAATTGTTAATGTGATTATTAAATACTTTTATGTAATATTACCTATGAATATATACATAATATTTAGTTGGTAAGATACTGTTAATAATAGTAGATAAAAGTTGTATTTGATTTTTAATGATAATATTAATGATTACAACACTGATATAATAGTCATAATAGAAACAATAATAATAGTGATACTAGTGGTAATAATAATGATAATAATATAGTTTTAATGATAGAAAATAAATGATAATTTTTGTAAAAATGATAATCATACTACTAATGATACTAGTAATAATAATATTTTTTTGGTAGTAACAATAATAATAGTAATTAACATTAAAATTTTAATTATGTTAATAATAATAATACATGGTAACTTTTACTAGTAATAATAATAATTATAATAGTTATGATACTAATAATAATAATAATTAAAATCATAATTATAATAGTGATCATAATTATAATTCTAATAATGATAACAATAATAATAATAATAAAAATTTTGATAAAGAAAGCTACCTTTAAAAGGTTTTCTAAAAAAAATATGTCTAAGACGGGACTCGAAACTGAGACCTCTCACTCAGCCGCCAGCAACCAAGACCAACTGCTCTGTATCTGTTTTTCTGATTATACCCCGTACAAATTAATATATATCCCGTATCTAAATGTCTCATCCTTCTTCCCAAATTTCAAATCGACTGGAAAATCAACTCAACTTCAATTTTTTTTGCTTTGATCATTAAATATAAAAGTCTTATATCTGTAATTAATAGGCACGAAATAAATAAAAATAAAAATAAAAAAAAAGAAAACAGACAGCATAAGCCGTCGAATAAAAAGAAAAAAATATTATTATTTTGATTTTTGAGAACGTTTTGGATCAAGATTATAAAATGAATTGTGTTTAAAATTACTCCAAGAAACTTTATCAAGTATCAATTTAACATGAAACATAACAACGATCACGAATTTCACGAAGAACACAGAGTTGACTTTTTAAAAATCAAACTTTGACTTCAAAATTAAGAATTGTTAGAATGAATTGGAGCTTCAACTTTTGCAGATAGTTTGAGTAAAGGAATCCTAACAATACTAAAATATTAGATTTTGAAATGGAATTCGTTTATGAAGTTTTGAAAAATTGAACAAGAACAGAGAATATACGATTTTTTTTTCTGTTTTTGATTTTTGATTCTGCAGCAAATTACCACCATTATATAACTGATAATGATAATTGTCTGTATAGTGTAGTAATGGAAATCGACTGTATCACAATTAGGAGAAAAAAAAAATATGAAGCAGATAAAAAGTTCTCAAGGAAATGAATAAAAAATTATGACCTAAATAAATTAGGTATCTGTCGTGTTTATTACTATTTTTTTTAATAATTAGTAATTATATTAATAATAATACTAATTAATAATAATTAGATTAATAATAATTACATTAATAATAATTACAATAATATTGATGAGATACTAATAATAATAATAATAATAATCATATTAATAAAATTAATAATACTAATAATGATAATAATAATAATAACAAGAAAAATGACATTTATTAATATTTATGTTAATAATAATAATAATAATAATAATATCATTAATAATAAATGATACTTTTATAATAATACTTTTAATACAACAATATTATCTTGTATAAAATTTTACATTTTTAGTCATAATATTTAAGTCAAGTTTATATATATATATATATATATATATATATATATATATATATATATATATATATATATATATATATATATATATATATATATATATATATATATATATATATATATATATATATATATATATATATATTTATTTAAAATTATTTGTTCGTGAATCGTCGGAATTGGTCAAAGATAATTGAAACATCTCAAAAATTTGTTTAAATTTTATCGAAAATTTCCGGGTTGTTATAACCACCATCATTTTAAGTTATACAAATCATCACCCTGGTAATTCATATTACCGTTCTATTTTTTATTCGATTCATGAATCCCCACCATAACCAATTCAAGAACACCCCACTACAATACCATCGATTCACCATACTTCCCTATTAAACACCATCTCAAACCCATTTAGAATATCATTACCATCACTTTCTTGATCGACATCACAAACCCACCATCCTCTACATCGCCACCCAAACAACCACCATAATCATCCTTGATCAATCACCAAAACCATCACTCAATCATCTCTACTCGTTATCTCTGTTGTGTTATCTTTATTTTATGTTTTAACCAAACCCAAAGACCACCGTAAAACCTCCTGCTCGATCTTCTATCCTTCTGTTTCTTTTACTATTGTTCCTGGTTACAATTTCACCTCCTCCTCCACCACGGCCGTCATCAACATCACCATCTCTCTTATTTCTCTTTCTATTCTGTAAAAACCACCATCGAACCCCATTATCGGACACTTGTTTTGCTACGGTATGAACAATTCGGTTGCGTTTAATTTTTCTAAACAAGCTAAGATCGAAAGCCATTTACTTTATTCCATTCCTATTTGATATACACTGCCACTAACAACTACTGCTACCTTTCGAGTTATTGCTAATGCACTGTACAAAAATACAATACCATTGAGTTGTTATGGATGCGTTTAAAAGAAGAAGAAGATGAACAATGAATGATGATGTGAATCTGTCGACTACATCTCCACTATCTCATTGTTCGGCTTTTATATAAAAAACTATATATATATTTTTTACATATTGAATGGGGTTGGCCGAAGTGGGGCTGCATGTTTCAAAAGGGTGTTTGCCACTTCTCTTTACCACATCATTAAGCAACATCTTTGTTGTATCATGCATATAAAACCGATGATTTCTTTCCCTCCATTTTGTTATCCCAACAGCTGCGTTTATTTTGTTTTTTTTACTGTGCAACGATATAGATATTGAGGTCATGAAGATGATAAGGGATTCTAATGATGATGAGAATGATGTTGCTGTTTAAAGTTTTAAAAACATATTAAAGATAAAGGAAATGTATTGATACAGCTTTGCTGTTGGGCCGAAGCTTATAATTTCTGTTGGGCCAAAGTTTATATTTTTCTGATGGGCCGAGAATTGGTTGTAAAGTTGGGCCAAGATCTAGCTAATGTCTCCTGTTGGGCCAAGACTTGGTTGGATTTTGGACTAGAAATATAAAATGCAAACATTAGTATTTTTGAATATATTTACCGGTGATCGAGCTGTCTATCATAATTATGATTATGATAATGAAAAAGAATTCGGATATGATGATAATAATTATGATGAATGAAGGACGTTGATGATGGAAGATGGTGACTTAGAGTGAATATGAATATGAATATGAATATGAAAATGCATATGAATATGAATATGAATATGAATATGAATATGAATATGAATATGCATATGAATATGAATATGATTATGATTATAAATATGGAGATGATAATGTATATGTGACGACCCGGGAATTTCTGACTAAATTTAAACTTAATCTTTATATGATTTTGATACAATAAGCAAAGTATGTAATGTCGAGTCTAGAAAATTTTGAAACAATGTTCATATATTCATTTGACCTTTTGAATGTGCCCAAAGATTCACGAAAAATTGTTTGCAAATAAATATGTATATATAAATGTAAGTATATGTATATTAATTTGAAATTATAAAATATAATTTTAGCATGAGAAATAGATACGTAAAATAGGAAAACAAAATAATTAAGTTATTATTAAAATGAAAATATAAATAGATATGTGATGTTGTTATGAATCAATATAGTAATATATATAAAGGTCTCTAGTATTAACTATTATATTATAACATTTATAAAATATAAAAAAAAATATTAAATATTCACTAGATGTACTCATATAATATATAATATAAATTGTAATATAAATATATTAAATGCAATTACAAGTTAAAATATAAATTGTTATATCAATATTATTACTTTCATTATTATTGTTAATACTAAAATTAATGTTAATATTAGTATTAGTAATATTTTATTTTTATTTTTATATATATGAAACGTAGATGTAAAATTTAATACATGTAACATGTCATATCTTTATTATTACTAATATTATTATTAAATATTATTATTATTATTATCAAATCTAGCATTATTATTATTATTATTATTATTATTATTATTATTATTATTATTATTATTATTATTATTATTATTATTATTATTATTATTATTATTAATAGTATTATTAGTGTCAAAAATTATTATTATTATAGTTATCTTAAAAATGAATACAATTTATTATTATTCTCATTAATAATAGTATTATTATCATTTTTATAATTGATATCAGTATTTATTATTATTATTAGTATTATTATAAATATTAATATATTTAATATTAATATTTATTAAGCATAAATTAAAAGCAGATAACTACAAAAATTTATTTTAAATCACTATCTGAACTATATTTTATGTTGGATTCAATATATTTGTATCCAATGCGTACAAATCAATTAGACTTTATTATCAGTTTAATTATTATTTTTATTCGCTCTAACTGATTTTCTTGTCTGCTCGAGATTCTTATCGACCTCTTTTGTCAATACCAAACAAAACGTTCATATCACAAGTACTGCCTAAATTACTCGCTTTTCTTTAATGTATACTGCCATTTATTGCTACCTTACGAATTATAAAACAGATGAATAAAAAAAAATAGCTGGAATACCTTTGTCTCGAGTGTAAAAAAAAAATATATTCAAAAACTCAATTTCAAATCAAATTTCAAAAATTAAAATTGCAGTTTTGTTAGGAATTATCTAACAAAACTATCTGCAAAGTTACAAGTCTTAATTTCTGATATCAAGCGAGAATTTTTGAGTCAAAGTTTTTGAGATAAAAAGTCAAATTTTGTTCATCAATTGAATTCGCGTTATTCGTTTCAATTCAAGTTAAATTGACAATTTATAAAGTTTTTAGACGTGATTTGGAACATACTAAGTGTTGAAAGCTTTACCTAAAATGTTCTCCATTTCAAAATCAATATTTTTTTTTGAAGGTCGACGAGCACAGCAGCAGAAACATGTATTTTTATTTATTTATTTATTTTTCTTTTAAACCAAATAATCACCATAAAATGTTTCTGTGTTGGAGTTTAAGTCTCAAAGTTAAATGGGTAAATTGTTCTACGATTGGGGGTATCAATGGTCGATGTCTAAGTGAAAGGAAGAAGATGAAGAACATAAAAGAAATACTGTATAAGTATAAAAATAAACAAGAGTAATCAGAAAAGCAGAAACAGTCAAATGGTTTGGGATGTAGGGGTGTGAGTGAAAGGTCTCGGGTTCAATCCAGAGGGAGGGCATCTATTTTTTTATGGGATTTCTTCTTGTGAGGTAGTCTTTTTACTAATGTTAATTATCATTATTATCATTATTATTATCTTTATTATTATTGTGATTATTATTATTATTGTTATTGAAAGAATTATAAATGTTATTAGTATAGTAATTATTATTATTATTATTAGTATTAATATCATAATCATAATTATAAAGTATTACAACCGTTATTATTAGTATTATTAATCGTATAAGTATAATTATTATTAATACTACTCTTATTGTTATGATTAAGATTAAAATTATCGTTATTATTGATATATTATCATTAATATTATTATTATTGTCTTTAGCAAAGTCATTAAAAGTATTGTGTTAAAAATTTTAGAATTATCATTTAAGCATTAATATTAGTACTATATCATGATTACTGAAATTTCTACTTAAACTAGTATTATGATTAAAATTAACCTTATTATTAAAAGTAATATGTTTATTAAAACTATCATTTTTGTCTTATCATTTATATTAAAAATTTTCATTTTTAAATTAATATTATTACTATTATTATTATTATCATTTTTTTTTATCATTATCAGGATTATTACGAATAGATATTTTTTTTTCTTTTACATATCACAATATTATTATTAGTAAAATGATATTAAATAGGTTACATGAACTAAGTATATTAAATTATCTATATCTATATCTATATAATACATAAATACAACAAGTATATTATTAATAATAAATATAAATTTTGCTAAATTACGATTTTATGTTTTAATAGATATAAAATTGATATAGGTTCGTGAATCCGAGGCCAACCCTGCATTGTTCAGTTGTTCAATATAGTCGTATGTATTTTTACTACAAAATACATTAGGTGAGTTTCATTTGCCCTTTTTATTCTTTACGTTTTTGGGCTGAGAATACATGCAAATGCTTTATTAACCGTTTTACAATATTTATATGCGTGAATTTCATTTGCTCCCTTTTACTCATTACATTTTTGGGCTGAGAATACATGCAATGTTTTAATAACTGTTTTACAATATTTATATGTGTGAGTTTTCATTACTCCCTTTTTATATATATTTTTGGGACTGAGAATACATGCGCTGCTTTTATAAATGTTTTACGATATAGACACAAGTAATCGAAACTACATTCTATGGTTGAATTATCGAAGTCGAATATGCCCCTTTTTATTAAGTCTGGTAATCTAAGAATTAGGGAACAGACACCCTAATTGACGCGAACTCTAAAGATAGATCTACGGGCCCAATAAGCCCCATCCAAAGTACCAGATGCTTTAGTACTTCAAAATTTATATCATGTCCGAAGGAGGATCCCGGAATGATGGGGATATTCTTATATGCATATTGTGAATGTCGGTTACCAGGTGTTCAATCCATATGAATGATTTTTGTCTCTATGCATGGGACGTATGTTTATGAGAAATGGAAATATGAAATCTTGTGGTATATTAAAATTATGAAATGATTACTTATGATAAACTAATGAACTCACCAACCTTTTGGTTGAAACTTGAAAGCATGTTTATTCTCAGGTATGCAAGAAATCTTCCGCTGTGCATTAGCTCATATTAGAGACATTACTTGGAGTCATTCATGACATATTTCAAATGACGTTGCATTCGAGTCATCGAGTTCATCAAGATTATTATTAAGTCAATTATAGATGGATATATTATGAAAGAGTATGCATGCCGTAAACTTTCGATGTAAATGAAAGTTTGTCTTTTAAAAACGAATGCAATGTTTGTAAAATGTATCATATAGAGGTCAAGTACCTCGCAATGAAATCAACTATTGTGAATCGTTTATAATGTATATGAACGCGTCTTTTCAGTATACGCTGTTAAAATTAATGATGATGACAAAGTGATGAATGACGGATCCATGGTTTGAGTATGTATCGGGTTAGCGAGAGATCTCGGGTTCGAGACTGGGCAGAAGCATTTTTTTTTTAGGAAAGCTTTTAAGGTAGTTTTAATTATTATTATTATTATTATTATTATTATTATTATTATTATTATTATTATTATTATTATTATTATTATTATTATTATTATTATTATTATTATTATTGTTGTTGTTGTTGTTGTTGTTATTATTATGATAATTGTTATTAATATCTAACATTTAGAAGTATAATTATTATTATCATTAATCTAATTAATAGTATTATCATTATTGTTATTATTAGTATTATCATTATCATTATTATAAGTATCATTATTATTAATATTATTCATATTATTAATATTATAACAAATAAAATTTAATTATATAAAAATATATTTAATACATATAACATAATTATATTAGTATTTTTATCTATCTAAAGTAAATAAAGTAAATATACATAACTAAATTATTAAGGAAACCTATAAATTATTAAATATAATTATATCACTAAGAATAATATATAAATTTGTTCGATTACAATTATATGTACTAATATATATATATATAAATGATATATGTTCGTGAATCCGAGGCCAACCCTGCATTGTTCAGTTCCGTCGTATGAATATTTTAACTACAAAATATTGTATTGTGAGTTTTATTTGCTCCCTTTTTAAATGCTTTTGCAATATATATTTTTGGGACTGAGAATACATGCGCTGCTTTTATAAATGTTTTACAAAATAGACACAAGTACTTAAAACTACATTATATGGTTGGATTATTAAACCGAATATCGCCCCTTCAAGTCTGGTAACCTAAGAATTAGAAAAATGGCCCCTAATTGACGCGAATCCTAAAGATAGATCTATTGGGCCTAACGAGCCCCATCCAGGGTATGGATGCTTTAGTACTTCGAGGTATTATTTAGTATATTAGCTGCACGCTGTATACCGGAGGATATTCTATATGCATCTTGTTAAGGTCGATTACCAGGTGTTCAATCCATATGATTGATTTTTATCTCTATGCAGTTTGCGAAATGCCTGATATGAGAATGATGTTTATGAAATATGAAAATCTTGTGGTCTATTAAAATGATGGATATGAATGTTTACGATAAACTAATGAACTCACCAACCTTTTGGTTGACACTTGAAAGCATGTTTATTCTCAGGTTTGAAAGAAATCTTCCGCTGTGCATTTTCTCATTTTAGAGATGTTACTTGGAGTCATTCATGACATATTTCAAAATACGTTGCATTCGAGTCGTTGAGTTCATCAAGATTATTATTAAGTCAATTATAGTTGGATATATTATGAAATGGTATGCATGCCGTCAGCTTTCGATGTAATGAAAGTTAGTCTTTCAAAAACGAATACAATATTTGTAAAATGTATCATATAGAGGTCAAGTACCTCGCGATGTAACCAAATGTAATGTATTCGTCCAGATGGATTAGGACGGGGCATTAGAGTTTATAAACCCTAAATCATAATTTCTAAACCCAAAACCCTAATTTCTGAACACAAATAGCTAAACCCTAATTATTAACCTATAATTTCTAAACCCTAAGTTTTAAACCCTAAAAAATATTCAGAGGCAAAACATTCATTGCAATATGTTATCATTTATTTCTTCAAGCATTTTCCCGCCAAAATAATAACATTTATCATTTAGTGTTGTTAGGACCCCGAAGTTGTATAGTGTTAATGTGAAACATGCTTAAATGAAGGTTCCTTAGAAGAGGGCTATATAAGGAACCTAAGTAGTCCTAATTAGATAGCCATTGTATTGTAACTGAGTTCTAGAAGCCGTGGAATGTAAATTGTACCGATTCTCTCTCATACAGAATCTCCTTCTTACTTACCGAATCTCATTCTATCTTATCATTTCTCTCAATCTCAACATGATCTGACCTATCATTTGGTATCAGAGCTTCCAGGGAGTGATTCTACATCACTATATCGATCCAGAGATTGTAGATTACAGAATCTGAATACTCTCGGTAGAATTGAATTAGATTCGGTATTATCGAATTTGATAATCAGACGTTCAGATTCTTGTGATAAGTTCAGCGAAGGTGTATTAGGTCTATTAGAAAGAGTTTCGATCATCATTATAGCTTTTTAACTTCAATTATGGAGAATCAAGTTAATTTTTAGAGTTCGTGGCTAAAACTCCCGGTATTGCTTAATTCAAGCTTGATTCTGGATTTTTGTGAAGATTTAAAGATTCAGTTGTGTTCGTGAGGTGTTAATTCACATTTCTGATGGTTCAATTTCTTCATTTCTTCAAGTTTTGAAGATTTGATCAACACTCGGTATCGTAACTGTCATACCGAGTCTGCTTCATTACTGGAAATTCATCTTAAGTGTTGCAGATTGTTGTGTGTTTGTGATTCTATCACATTCGGTTTGATTATACGCAGCTAATTGGTGTGGTTTGAGAAAGGATTCTGTTACATTTCTAAGTTTTAAACTTAGACTCGGTATTGTCAACTGCTACAGTTGACATTCGGTATCCTGAATCTTCGGTATCATTGATATTCTGTTTGTTACTAACTTGTTTTCTTGTGCAACAAGGTTACCGAATCTAATTCAAAGGAATTGGATTGTGTTTAAACATAATAGCTTACAGAATTTGACTACCGAGTCATTTACCGAACCTGAATCTCTGTTTCATTTTCTTTGGTTTTAAGTGTTCTGAGGCTTCAAGTTGTGTGGTTACCGAATTCATACCAAATCTGGGTGTATTACTTGTGATTCTTATCAGTTTCTGATACAGAATCTGGTTTACCGAATCTATACCGAATCTGCTACATTACCGAACCACTTACCGAGTCTGCTACAGTACCGAATCTTTACTGAATCTGTCATTCTTGTTAGATTTTGTACTGAACCTTGATCCTAGATTGTGTTTAATACCGAATCCATACCGAATCTACCTCAATTTAAGATGTCTACTCAAGATACTCTTATCATTGGATCAGATTCCCGACCTCCAGTGTTGTTTGATGGCAAGTACACTTAGTGGCTTCATCGTATCACTCAATACATAGACTATAAGGGTGAGAAAGCTAAACACATATGGGCTTCTTTGAGAGATGGTCCAGTTACAGAGTTTCATCCGGATACTGGTATGCCAATTCCAGTCTATAAACTTTCTGGTGATAAACGTGAAAGAGCTCAGGGTGACATAGAGGCTAAGAATATTGTCATGCAAGCTATCCCATATGAGTTATTTGAAAAAGTTGATAGCAACACTACTACAAAAGATATATGGGATGAGATCAAATGACAACAAGAAGGTTATGACATGTCAGACGTTACTAAATTGAATAAGGCTCTGGGATTGTATGAAGATTTCAAGCAGGAACCAGAAGAACTACTCAAGGATACCTAGCGTCGTTTCAATGGTGTTCTCAATGAGTTGAAAAGGTGTAAGATTGTAAAGGTGAATGCAGAAGTCAACATGAAATTCCTCAAAAAGCTCAATGTTGATTGGCTTCCCTATGGAACCATTGTTCGATCAACCAAAGAGATTGACAAGATGACAATTCATGAGCTTGTTGGAGTTCTTATGCATTATCAACCTGAAGTGTCTAAACTTCAAGAAGGAAGGAAAGAGGTGTCTCCAAGTGATCCTCTTGCTTTAATTGCCAAAAGGAAGAGCAAATCATCTACTTCTTCTAAAAGTTTATCCAAGAAAATTCTTGTTGAAGAATCTTCTGATTCTGATGACTTGAATCTTTCTGATATTGATGATTCTCATCTTGACTTAGTCAAAATGGCTGCCATGTTCACTAAAGCCTTGAACAAACACAAATTCAAAGGCAAATCAAGCAATCAACGCAAAAACTCATCTTCTTCCTCCTACTACAAGAAACCTGATCAATCCAAACAACAACGTGCTGATGATTCCAAGAAGGAAGATTCAATCTGTTTCAATTGTGGTAAAGCTGGGCATTACTCTCGAGAATGCAAGATGCCTAAGAAAAAGGATGCTGCTTACTACAAGAAGAAAATGTTGATGACAAAGATTGTGGAAACTGGAGGAGCGCTGAAACCGATTGATGATACTTGGTTTAACTGGACCGATGAATCAGATTCAGAGGTGGATCATGCAAATATTTGCAAAGTGACTAAGCTCATAAAGGCTAAAGAAGCGTTGGAGAATTCTGACTCAACATCTGACGATGATGAGGTACAATCAACTGAAATCTCACCTGATTTTATAAAAATGCAAAATGACTTGATGAAGAATCTGGTCTCAATGTCAAAAGAAGTCAAAGGCTTAAAATTTGAAAATAAGGTTTTAAAAGATAAAATCAAACTTTCTGAGACCAAACCATCTTCATCTAAATTACAATCGGAATTGCAAAAGTTGACCGTCCAACTCAGCTCCACGGAAACTGAGTTGGAAGATCTTAAAAAATCTATTCATCCGATTAAAGTCGAAAGGACAGATTATCGTCTAAAATCAGAACGACTTGCAGAAAAAGTTCAATTTTTAGAAAAAGATCTTTCGGATTTGAAAAACCAACATGAACCCACACTTTCAAAGATAAACAAGAAAATCATTCAATTGAAAAACACCATAATTGAAAAGAACACTGAAATTTCTTCGTTGTCAAAAGAGTCTTTTCAAATGAAAGCACAACTTGCTCGATATAAGGAGAAACTCTATCGAACAGAGCAATCCAAAGCTATCATGGATATGGAACTTTCAAAACAAACAATTTTCATGAATAGACCAAAAACGATTTATGGTGAAAAGTGGGGGTTGGGTTATGAAGATCCTAAAGTTTTAGACGATGCTTCCAAAAAGATTCCAGGATTATATCATTCTGATTACTTTCAAGCTGGTTTACCATCACATTTTGTGCATGCTTCTGATGCTGATTTTGATGATATTATTGTTAATCGCAAATCTAGAAAATACCATCAAATTAGCTTAATGTATGAGAAATATAATGCTAAAATGGGTAAATCAAATCCTGATTTCTTGAAGGAACTTGTTGAAACTGAAAAGAATGTGCACAGTGCTAATTATGTACCTACACGTAGATTGGTTTACATTCCTACACTCATGCTTGAAAAATACATTTTAATGCTTGAGAATGAAGTGTTTAACAAACCTAGTTCTAGCATTATTAACATAGATGAGGTGTTTGATGAACCCACTTTTGATGTGAAACCAATTCTACCTGCTTTACCTGCATGTTCTGATAATGTTTTCTGTGAAGACCTAGAACATGAACTAACTGTCTTCTTTAAGACAGAATCTCTAGGTCAAAATTCTTTAGATGAAAAAGTAGAACCTCATAATGAACCGATCATTGAACCTTTGATAGATTTTGAAAGTCAACTTGATCCTTTGCACGATTATTATTTGTATTTACCTACTGTACGTAATTTGAATCGTATAGTAGCTCAACTAGAATAGGAGAATATTGACTTGCAACTTAAGTGCCAATTATTAGAACAAATGCTTGCTTTGTGTGATAAATTGCCTTCATTGCCTAAGAAAGAATGTACTTATGCTTTTAAGGAGGGTGAAGTGATAGTTTCTGCTGAAGAATTATGTCTTGAGATTAAAAGCTTAAAATAAAAGATAATTCAACTGAAACAGGCTAACACACTAAAGCAATCGTCTAATGTTGCAACCAATGTGCTTGAATGTATTGGAGGGATTACTAAGAAGGGGAAGAGAACAACAACATCTAAGGATGTAAAACCCATTACTATTCTTAAAAATCCACTACGTTCTCAATTTGGAAATCGTGGTTCAAAAGTTATTTCTATAACTCAATATGTTGTCAAACAGGTTCATTCTTCTGATGGTTCTATGTCAACTAAAAAGATTCCTTTGATTCCAATGTCAAAAACTTCAAAAGCGAGTCTTTTAACGACATCAGTTAAGTCCACACAACACACAAGTCCTAAACCTGATTTAAGTGAGTATGATTCAAAAGAACGTAAAATCAAATTGGAAATTTTGCAAAATCAATCATCTCATGTGTCAACTGAAAAGTTTGGACGTCTAACTAACAGAGGTGTTTTTCGTGTCACAGGTTATAATCCAAACTTGACTTACAAATCTGTATGAGTTCCTAAGTCCATGACTAAGAATGTAGCAACCAAACCAACGCAATCTGCTAGTCGGCCTAGGAAATCATCACATGTTTTTCGATTTTCGTCTGTGAACAAAACATCTACTTAGAATAATTTGTGTGTTAAGACTTCTGATAATGATGTAAAACTTGATATTGCGTATGATGCTTCATGTAATGTGGTTTTAAATGATGCTTTGTTGTCTAAATTGCATGTTGCTTTACGTGATTATCTTGTTGCTGATTCAAAGTTTATTGTTGGTACTAACCGTAGAGGACCCAAGAAACTTTGGGTACCTAAACTCTAGGAAATTCACATTTACAGGGTTTCGACGTATGTGTTTGGTATATCGATTCCGGTTGTTCTCGACACATGACGGGCGATAAATCCTTGCTTGTCAACTTCATTGACAAATTCCTAGGAACGGTTACTTTTGGAAATGATGAGATTGCAGCGATAACGGGTTACGGAGATTATGTACAAAATGGCATAACAATCAAACGGGTTTCATATGTTGAGGGTTTGGGGTGCAGTTTATTTAGTGTGAGTCAATTTTGCGATGGAGATCTCAAAGTTCTGTTTGAACGTCGACAATGCTCGGTGCAATCCACTGAAGGAACTGATCTTCTTGTTGGAAAACGTTGTGCTTCGCTATATACTATTGACCTCAATGATGCACCATCACATGCAACCATGTGTTTGGCTACTCGTTCTACAAAATAAAATTCCTGGTTATGGAATCATCGGATGTCACATCTGAATTACAAGGGAATCAATCAACTAGTCTCTAAAGACTTAGTTGATGGTATTCCAACCTTTCAATATGATAAGCATCATGTGTGTCCATCATGTGCGATGGGTAAGCTGAAACGGACTAATCATCCGCCTAAGCAAAACCCAAGTACTTCATCGTCCTAGCAATTATTGCATATGGACTTATGTGGACCCATGCGTATTTCTAGCCTTGGTGGCAAGAAACATGTGCTTGTCATTGTCGATGACTATACCCGGTTTACATGGATTTTTCTTATGCGAACTAAATCAGAAACCCCTGCCATTATCATTGAGTTCATTAAAACGACTCAACGCTCTTTTAACAAACATGTTAAGAGCATTCGAACTGATAATGGGACGGAATTTAAGAATGACCCGCTTGATAGTTATTTGAAAGACCAAGGCATTGAACATCAGTTCTCTGCTGCTCGAACCCCCTAACAGAATGGAGTTGTCAAACGACGTAATCGTACGTTGTGCGAAGTAGCTCGAACGATGCTTGCTTACTCCAAACTACCTCCAAAAATGTGGGGGGAGGCCATCTCAACTGCATGCTATACCCAAAATCGTTGTATTATTAATAAATGTTTTGATAAAACTCCATATAAGTTACTATATGGTAGACGCCCGAATGTCAAATATTTCCGTACTTTTGGTTGTATATGATATGTGCTTAACGATTTTGATAGCCTTGGAAAGTTTGATCCTCATGGAGATCATGCCATATTTCTTGGTTATTCTTCGAACAAAGTTGCTTATCGTGTATATCACAAAAGGACAAAGACGATTAAAGAGAGCATAAATGTTAAGTTCGATGAATTTTTGGGAATGGCTTTTGAACAACTCAGTTCAAAACCCGATCCTAACCTGACTACTACTTCTTCCGCTCAAAACTCAATTTTCTTGAAGGAGGGTGTTCCTACATTTACAACAGAGGAACTGGATATCTTGTTTGATAGTCTTTATGCTCCTCAACGGAATTCAAATGTTCAAGCCGTACCAGTTACACCATCACAGTCAACTACTGTGGAGACTCACCAAAGTCTTTTTGATGAAGATACAACACCAACTGATTCACCTGTTGCTTTTTCATCCTCCCTCTCACCTCCTGTTACTGCTAATCTTGAACAAATTCAAGATTCATCAGTTGATACAACTCCAGCTGTTTCTCCAAATTTTTACTTGCATCCATTAGATAGTGTTACATCAGATCAAGCGGATCAAGGCTTAACGTCAACAACGGTTGATGTTCCAATGGATACCACTGATGTACAACCTCTTCCACACAATCGATGGATTAAAGTCATCCAATAGATCTTATTATTGGTGATGCATCTGCTCCAGTCTCAACTCGAAGGGCTACTCGGAACATGTGTCTATACACTACCTTTCTTAGTAAGATTGAACCAACCACGGTTGCTCAAGCTTTACTGGATCCGAACTGGGTGGTTGCAATGCAAGAAGAGATCAATCAATTTGAACGGTTGAAAGTATGGCGATTAGTTCCAAGACCAACGGGTCAACGACCAATAGGAGTTAAGTGGATTTTTAAGAACAAGAAGGATTCTGATGGAATTGTGGTTCAAAATAAGGCACGTCTTGTAGCCAAGGGATATCGACTGAAAGAACCCATTCATATACATTATAAACGATTCACAATAGTTGATTACATCGCGAGGTATTTGACCTCTATATGATACATTTTACAAACATTGCATTCGTTTTTAAAAGACAAACTTTCTTTAAATCTAAAGTTGACGGCATGCATACCATTTCATAATACATCCAACTATAATTGACTTAATAATAATCTTGATGAACTCAATGAATCGAATGCAACATCTTTCGAAATATGCCATGAATGACTCCAAGTAATATCCTTAAAATGAGCTAATGCACAGCGGAAGATTTCTTTAATACCTGAGAATAAACATGCTTTAAAGTGTCAACCAAAAGGTTGGTGAGTTCATTAGTTTATCATAATCATTCATTTCCATCATTTTAATAGACCACAAGAATTTCATTTCCAGTTCTCATAAATATACGTCCCATGCATAGAGACAAAAATAATCATTCATATGGTGAACACCTGGTAATCGACATTAACAATATGCATATAAGAATATCCCCTATCATTCCGGGATCCTCCTTCGGACATGATATAAATTTCGAAGTACTAAAGCATCCGGTACTTTAGATGGGGTTTGTTAGGCCCAATAGATCTATCTTTAGGATTCGCGTCAATTAGGGTGTCTGTTCCCTAATTCTTAGATTACCAGACTTTAATAAAAAGGGGCATATTCGATTTCGATAATTCAACCATAGAATGTAGTTTCAATTACTTGTGTCTATTTCGTCAAACATGTGACCCCCCGTACATAACCATCGTGTACAGATCATCAAAAACAGGATCATTACATGGTCAAACACTATATGTTGTTTGAAAACCGATTTGCATTCATGAAAGATAACGTTTTACAAAAGATAAATAGGAACATTAACAGGAGTACATGATACTAAGGTCATTACGAAGCTATTGTTTTGAAAATAACATAAGTTGCGAATGCAAAGTAAAAGTTCCATGCTTGAGACATCTCTAAGTGATGCAGCGGAAGTCTAACACAGCAAGTCTGTAACAGCCAGTCTAATACCCCAGACATCAAGTTTATAACACCAAGACAGCAAGTTTAACAGCGGAAGCAACAACGTCTAAGCATCTGAGAAATACACGCTTAAAAGTCAACACGAATGTTGGTGAGCTATAGTTTGTTTGTAATCAGTAATGTAATACAGGCCACGAGATTTCAGTGCTTCAAACAAGCGTTTCAAATCAGTAATTCAAATAAGTATGATAAGGTATATGTATAACCGTGGGCACCCGGTAACTAGACTTAACGTTTATAACCCCCTGAAGGTACACCTGGCGAGTGCGTATGTTCTCGAAGTATTAAACACCCGTTAAATGCTAGCGCGACTAGCCCGAGTGGGGGATGTCAAACCCTATGGATCCATATCTAAGATTCGCGTTCACCGGTTCAAAAACCAATGACTAAACGTTACCGTGCTAAGGGGAATGTTTATGCCGTTGTATAACCCACACACATATAAAGTTTAAGTACTCGTGCCTAGTATGTAAAACGTAAAAAGCGCATGTATTCTCAGTCCCAAAATAATTAAAGTAAAAAGGGATGCTATAACTCAAAGTGATAAAAGCGGTAAAGTCGGTAATGAAAGTACGCAAGTAGTAAGTCGGTCCGAAAGGTCGTAAACCTAAATCAAGGGTTACTAGGTCAGTAGGTTGCCTTTATAAATTCTAACAGTGCATAAAATAAGTTTAAGTATCATCATCATCATCATTCATCATCATAAAAGCTAAGTAAGTTTGACAAGAATAGAGATCGAAACAATAGGCTGATTAGGTCAGCTGATACGACCTCTATGTAAATCGAAAAGAAGCATAGTCAGTGGCTATGGCTCCGTATAGGAGTCCCCTAACAGCTAACCAATTTTCAGAACCTAAATCATCTTCGTTTGACCGTGGTGACGGTTTAAGTGCGAGTAGGTCAGAAATTTCAGCACAACGTTAATAGGGTGTAGTGACTATCGGAGGGCCATAAATCCTAAACCGTAACTCGGATTAAGACGAGGCCTAAACGGAAAATCATCTACTCGAACTGAGCTAACTGAAAATCAACTTTACAGTAGCCCAGGTGGTTTGATCAGATACGAAAATCAGTGGACAAGTGCTCCGGTGGGGTTCTTGGTGCTTGATGCTCATCACGGTTCTCATCCTTGATGCTTGTAGCTTCAAGTGTACAACTCGTTGATGGTTTAGCATCACTTTTGACCAAGATTCACCATCAATACACAATATGTTACGACCAAGTAAGAACACAACTCATTCATGAGTCTTAGATGGATGATGAACCAAGGTTACATCATATCCTTAGTCTTAACACAATTTCAATTCACAATAACAACTAAAGCTACAAACTTTACATCATTTCAACAATTATAAGCACAATCCAAGTCAAAAGAGGTGATGGAACCCTACGCTAGAGAGCTTGTATCCATTTCACACAAGTTACAAGGTTGCAAAGCTAGAAAGCTTGAACCTTTAAGTGTTCTTGAAGATCTTGAAGCATAAAGCTTGGATCTTGAAGATATATGAAGATAACAAACACAAGTTTGAATCTTTTTAACAAAATAACAAGATCAAAGTAAAAAGAACTTAGATCTAACAAAAAGATATGAAGATTCAAGCTAGAAAGCTTGCATCTTGTTTGTTCTTGAAGATCTTGAAGCATAAAGCTTGGATCTTGAAGATGCATGAAGATTACAAACAAAAGTTTGAATCTTTATCACAAAATAGAAAGATTAAAGTATAAAAGAAGTAGATCTACAAAAGATATGAAGATTCAAGCTAGAAAGCTTGAATCTTCCATGTTCTTGAAAGATTCATGCTTGAATCAACAAGATATAAGTAAGATCAAAGCTAAAAGGAACTTTGATCTCCATATGATGATGATGATGACCATGAAATTAAGAGGAAAAGAAGAAGGAAAAGAAAACTTACAAGTATTACTAGAAAGGAAAGAAAGAAAGAACAATTGTGTGTGAAAATCAAATGAACAAGTGTGAGGTAAATGGCTAGTATTTATAGGCAAATGAAATGACAAGGATTGATGACATGGACAAGGCCATGGTGGCCTTGGTGGCCATAGGTTTTGGGTAGGGGGAGGGAGACACCACTTTGCTTTATGGATCATGGTTGTCTAAAGTGTGTACTAATGCTAGAATCCCATGTGACAAATAGATAATCCTTATCCATTATGCTAGTATGACTCATTAATTAATTAATTTATTATTTATTTATTATTATGGGCTACTAGTAATAATACTTGGGCTAATTAATTGGGTCACTAGCTAGAGTAGGGTGGGCTTGAGCCCAACAAGGTAGAAAGTCCAACAAGACTAACTATTAGGCTTTAGCAATTAAATAAGTAAAATTAAGCATCCAAAAGCCCAAGTAATTATTATTAGAAAATAATAATTAATATTTCGTAGTCCAAAAGTTCTGGTTCCGACAAAAGTCATACGTGCGCCCAGTTCGCGGTTTAATCGTAACGGCAAGTAACACTAACGGTTATAAAGCATCCAATGAACAAGTTAAGCATTCCACATACACTAAGGCACGTTTTAAGGTATATACGAATATAAAACACGTATATCAAGTTTTCGAAGCATAAATCAACGCAGTACGCACAAATACGCAGTTTCGCAAAAATACAAGGCATAAAAGCAAGTCGAAAAAGTCGGGTTGTTACATTACCCACCTGTTAATGGAAATTTCATCCCGAAATTTGAGGAGTGACTAAAAATGGTACCGTATTTAAATAAGAAGTAGTGTATCATAGTTCCGTGAGACTTGTGGGCTCAGAAGTGAGTTATTTACCTTGAAAGGTACTTGGGCGTATAAAAGTAAGAATAGGTATATGCCATTAATTAAGTCTCTTGTCCTAAGAGATCAAAAAATTGATTTCGTTTCTTGCTATCATGAATATGTCATCCGGATATATACCCACAAAAGGAAATATGATGTTTTCAGCCTTACAGCCATCTTCAGTAAGCTGGATGCGTAAAATGCATCATGAATGTTACCAACTCATCTAAAACATCGAGTGCTTATGTCGCCATACCAAGCTGACGGGTAGAATGGAAAACATGGTGATCACGACCATGCGATTTGGTGTCTGGATCGTGTTAGCCACGGATTTTACTAATCCCTAAATTTCAGAAGGAGACCATAGGTATAAAGAACCCGATATTTAAGAATGTTTCATTTCACTAAATGAATCGAAATTTTAGCTGAAAGCGACTAATCGGACTTATATGCAATGCAAGCCATAATTATTTATAGTGTCTTCAGGACGGTCTGAACTAACAATGAGGGATATCACCTTAGTTTACCATACTGCAGGTGAACTTATCCTTAGATGGAATGAAAGCACAGTTCCATAATGTTACTTCATCCTTTCAGTTACATGTTGAGGTTAGGGTTAACATTAACTAAGACAACATATAGTTGTAACCAACGAAGGAAGGAATGTGTAGAGTAACCATATCTGTGTTACAGACGTTTTAAGCAGTCCCTTCCAAGAGGATAACAAGATTCATAGATTCTTAAAGTATTTTATACTACATTTCCGAAAGAAAATCGCACGAAAGGTATAATCTTTGAACGAGAGTGAACTCTTCGAGCGGATTGATCCGAATTTATCCTTATACTTATGGAGATGCGCGGATGAGAAGATATGTGGACCCTTGGTCGTAAAGAACGGTTTACTCTAAGTGAAAAGAATCTCAAAAACGATTCCTTGTACTTCAACCTACTGATTCATAGAGA
The DNA here is from genome assembly GCF_046630445.1 of Rutidosis leptorrhynchoides. Lineage (NCBI taxonomy): Eukaryota > Viridiplantae > Streptophyta > Magnoliopsida > Asterales > Asteraceae > Rutidosis > Rutidosis leptorrhynchoides. The sequence continues at coordinate 196,562,721 of NC_092336.1, forward strand.
TGATGTTGCGATTTAGTCGTGAAACATTGAGAATAGAAACCCACCTAGTGCCTTCCCTACAATAGGGTGACCACTAAATGTTCCTCAGAAAACTGATTTATCGGCCCGTGTTTTTGCCATGTTTAACCTTAAAAGGAACATTTTATGAGCGCAAAGACTTCCTAACAACTTTATAAATCTGCCATTCAAAGTGGCTCAAGAGTTTTTAACAAAGATCTTAATAGTAAGCTTCATCCCTAACGGAGGGCGAGAAGAAGTGTGATCCATACATGGTGTAGTCTAATACGAAAACCTTTAATAAAATCAACCAATGAAGTTTTGAAAACCTTTAAACGTTTGATGTAACAACATAAACGGAACGAAGTTCCTAGTAAATTTAGAAGTATGTACAACGTGTACCATTTTGCACAAAACTATTTGACTTAAGTTAGACAGCTCAATAAAGGAGCGATTTTTAAATAATTTGAAGGTATAACTTAGTATGTACTAACTAAAATAAGTAAAGGTAAATCTATACATATATGATTTTATAAATCGCATAAGTGTCAGAAAAGATTTTAGTACTTTCATTTGTCCATAAATCTCGTGAGGACCGCACAAATAAGCAACGTGTAAAATCAACGTGTAAAAATTTTGATAAACATAGTTTTTCGTATTTCAGAGGTTACGATTTGAAAAAGATTGAGTAAAAAATCCTTGAATCATCGGGTGACATGTCACCGGGTAATAAAAACTAATGAATTAAATGTAGTTTTGACAATTATCAGGACTTAAGTCTTTGGCCCAAAAATGTTCACGTGCGAAGTCGTTGCTAAAAAGTGACGTATGAAGGATAGAGCATGAGGATGAGAAGTTAATCGCTTCTTGTCTTTGCAAAATTGCCAAACAGGTTATGGCCAATTTTAAAGTCGGAGTACTGATGATGTTAATATCGCTAGACGAGAATATCTTGGAATAAGTCAGGACTTAGAGTTATATAAGAAATAACATCGCTCCAATGGGTGTGGCAAATAAGATCCCTAGGGTAACGCAATAATTTTGAATGGTTTAAGTGTTAGTGGATGCCCAAAGGCTCTGTATGACGTGGTAGTAAGTGCCTTCATCACGTACATACACACATGAATCTCTCAATTTCGACAGTTGTCTGTCTTCATGATGACTTGGATACGAATAAGCAACTAAAAATTTTATATAATGAGCAACAAAAATTTTATGAAATTGTTTAAGGTGACAATGTAAGAAAAGAAATGAAGTTCTTAGTAAACTAGGGTTACGTACAACCCGTACCATTCAAAGAAAAATATCTTTTGAACAAAAGATTTGATTTGTAAAAGTGAAAGTAAAATTTCATATGTATTTGCCAAAAATAAGTAATCATTTACTTTATTTTATATAACATATGTGATTTCAAAAATTTGCACGAATGACAAACAAAATAAATTTACTTTGATAAAACCTTAGGAGGATCACACAGTAAAATAGTGTGTGAAAAATTTTGGCAGCAAAAATTTTCATATTTCGGAGGTTACAAGTTGGAAAAAGATCGAGTAAAAGATTTTTTTGAAAATTTTGGGTGACATTTGGGCATCAATATCACGAGGTAATGAAAACTGTTGAATTTAACTGTGGTTGATGACTATTAGTAGGGCATAAGTCCTTTGACCAAAAATGCTTAAGTGTAAAGTTGTTGCTTATAAGTGAGATACGAAAGGGAGAGTATGAGGGTGAGAATTAACTACCCATTTATTTTGGAAATCTCGAACTGGTATGACTAATATCGACGTAAGAAGGGTGATGGTGTGATTATCACTAATTAAGAATTCTCTCGGAATAAGTTAGGATTCAGTGTCGCATAAGAATGAGCATCAAATACGATTCTTGGGTAGTATAGAATTTGAATTGCCGAAGTGACGGGATACAGTTTCCTTTATGTATCGTTGTTCATTGTATCGGTTTCTTTCATGGTTAGAAAGTGAGCAGACTTGGTGAGGCGGTCAACAATAACCTAGATAGTGTCATAATTGCCTATTGTTTTCGGTAGTTTCAGGATGAAATCCATCGTCATCCCTTCCCATTTCCATTGTGGGATCTCGGGTTGTTGAAGTAACCCAGATGGATTTTGGCTCACCATCCTCGCGAGGTATACGAATAATCTTCTTACTACATATAACTTTCGCTTTCATCCTTGAAAGCCAGTCCATTCCAACCAAATCTTATCAACCTTCTCAAATAACATCTGCTTGTGCGCAGGTAACTAATCCTTTCCAACTACTACTATAAAACTTCCAAGTTTCGTCGGCATTAGGTCATCTCCAAATGACCCACCTGTTAACTTTAAGGTACTACCTTAAACTATTCATCTATCTCTGCCAGCTTACCATTAGTTTGTCCTTTAGAATACTTAACTCTCATGGTTGTTAATGGCTTACTCGTCATAACACTATAGTTCTTAGATGTAAGGTTTCTATCACTCTAGTATTAAACAACTTCGAGACAATAAACGTTGTAAAGAAATGTACCCTAACTAAAATCAGGATCCACGCGAGTCTCCATAACTGAGATAACGATTGTTCTACCGCATGTAAGTCCAAAGTTTTCCCTTTTTGAGAACTTTTTCCTTAAGTGTCTAGGGTGTCTATATTCATAACAGATTATCGGGTTATCAATTTCGTAATCAAGGCCCTTCTTGTACAGTATCTAGGCTTAGTGGTTATTCCTACCTCCAACAGACCATAATGCGTACATTCGAGTGGTTCCTACCAAAATTTCCTTTGGATCGCTTCATATTCCTTATATAGTGACATTGGGACTTCTGCATGATTTACTTCAACATAATTACGCTGGCCTGGCATCATTATATTGTACTAAATCGTACGTTCATTCCAACATCACTCCATATGGTCAATGTAACGTGATCACTTCAAGTTCTACTCAATTCCATCTAACAGTGCTTCATCTATGCTATCTCAAAACCGATTCTACCTAATTAATCTCACAGTTTATCGGTGTGGGTGCGTAGGTTCCATAGGTCATGCATCAATGCCTAAATATCCCGAAATTTCTTCAAAATGTTCGGGTTCAAGTAATGTCGTTAGGTTCCTTTCTAGAAATTTAATCTGGGTCTCGTATCGAGTTGTTCGTGTAGCAAGTAGTAATACGATTTGTCTCGAGGTGACTCCCAAGTCTTTGGATATGGCTGAGTATCAGTAGAAGGCACCCTGACCTTGTGAAAGGAGATGTCCTCCTAACTTCTCCAATTCCTAAGAGTGTTGGGGACCGAAGTCCAGAAGTGTCATTAGATCGTCGAGTAGCGGCGAAGGATGAAAGAGATAAGTGGCGGTCACGAAAGTGTATGGGATATGAGTCAACTTGCGGGAACTGAACATCCTTCTAATATTCTTACGTAGTACATGGCTAATTAGAGTGAGCTTGGGGTGCGGTTACTCCGACAAGTCCTTACATATCTCCTCCTCCGAGGATCAACTTCAGCGGGCGTGTAATCCGAGGGGTACTCTTCCTGGATTGCGTGAAGCAATGTTTCATTCTTCGGAACGGTGGAATGGTAGTAACAGGTGGATTACATTACTAGTCCTTAGGGTTAGATGAGTGGGAAAGGGTTCAGAAAAACATCTGAACTAGGAAAGGTAAGTTTTTTTCCAAGTCGGTGCAGCGAATAGCAGGCATGAAGCAAGGATGTAATCAGGCACTACAGCAACCTAGCTCGTTTACAGCAGTATATAGCATGGCAATATTAACAGTACTAAACAGAAGTAACATGCAATCGAAAGCAGATAGTAGCATGCAGTAGCTAGAATAAGCAAAAGCATGCAGCGAGTTTACATAGCAGTAAAAGGAAACGGTAGCATGCAGCAAGTTCATACGGTAGTAAAAGTAAGCAGTGGCATGCAGTAGTAGTAAGTAGTAACATGTAGTAATATAACACAGTAGCATGCAGCAGGTTCCGCAGAAACAAGTAAACTAGCAAGTTGTAGATTAGTCCTATTAGTGAATCCTACTCGGGTCGGCCCTAGACTCACTAATGCAACCTAATTCCCTACAACCAAAGCTCTGATACCAACTGTGACACCCCGTACATAACCATTGTGTACGGATCATCAACAACAGGATCATTACATGGTTAAACACGATATGTTGTTTGAAAACCGATTTGCATTCATGAAAGATAACGTTTTACAAAAGATAAATAGGAACATTAACAGGAGTACATGATACTAAGTTCATTACGAAGCTATTGTTTTGAAAATAACATAAGTTGCGAATGCAAAGTAAAAGTTCCATGCTTGAGACATCTCTAAGTAATGCAGCGGAAGTCTAACACAGCAAGTCTGTAACAGCCAGTCTAATACCCAGACATCAAGTTTATAACACCAAGACATCAAGTCTAACAGCGGAAGCAACAACGTCTAAGCACCTGAGAAATACACGCTTAAAAGTCAACACGAATGTTGGTGAGCTATAGTTTGTTTGTAATCAGTAATGTAATACAGGCCAGATTTCAGTGCTTCAAACAAGCGTTTCAAATCAGTAATTCAAATCAGTATGATAAGGTATATGTATAACCGTGGGCACCCGGTAACTAGACTTAACGTTTATAACCCCCTGAAGGTACACCTGGCGAGTGCGTATGTTCATGAAGTATTAAACACCCATTAAATGCTAGCGCGACTAGCCCGAGTGTGGGATGTCAAACCCTATGGATCCATATCTAAGATTCGAGTTCACCGGTTCAAAAACCAATGACTAAACGTTACCGTGCTAAGGGGAATGTTTATGCCGTTGTATAACCCACACACATATAAAGTTTAAGTACTCGTGCCTAGTATGTAAAACGTAAAAAGCGCATGTATTCTCAGTCCCAAAATAATTAAAGTAAAATGGGATGCTATAACTCACAGTGATAAAAGCGGTAAAGTCGGTAATGAAAGTACGCAAGTAGTAAGTCAGTCCGAAAGGTCGTCAACCTAAATCAAGGGTTACTAGGTCAGTAGGTTGTCTTTATAAATTCTAACAGTGCATAAAATAAGTTTAAGTATTATCATCATCATCATTCATCATCATAAAAGCTAAGTAAGTTTGACAAGAATAGAGATCGAAACAATAGGCTGACTTAGGTCAGCTGCTACGACCTCTACGTAAATCGAAAAGATGCATAGTCAGTGGCTATGGCTCCGTATAGGAGTCCCCTAACAGCTGACCAATTTTCAGAACCTAAATCGTCTTCGTTAGACCGTGGTGACGGTTTAAGTGCGAGTAGGTCAGAAATTTCAGCACAACGTTAATAGGGTGTAGTGACTATCGGAGGGCCATAAATCCTAAACCGTAACTCGGATTAAGACGAGGCCTAAACGGAAAATCATCTACTCGAACCGAAATAACTGAAAATCAACTTTACAGTAGCCCAGGTGGTCTTATCAGATACGAAAATCAGTGGACAAATGCTCCGGTGGGGTTCTTGGTGCTTGATGCTCATCACGGTTCTCAACCTTGATGCTTGTAGCTTCAAGTGTACAACTCGTTGATGGTTTAGCATCACTTTTGACCAAGATTCACCATCAATGCACAATATGTTACGACCAAGTAAGAACACAACTCATTCATGAGTCTTAGATGGATGATGAACCAAGGTTACATCATATCCTTAGTCTTAACACAATTTCAATTCACAATAACAACTAAAGCTACAAACTTTACATCATTTCAACAAGTATAAGCACAATCCAAGTCAAAAGAGGTGATGGAACCCTAAGCTAGAGGGCTTGGATCCATTTTACACAAGTTACAAGGTTGCAAAGCTAGAAAGCTTGAACCTTTAAGTGTTCTTGAAGATCTTGAAGCATAAAGCTTGGATCTTGAAGATATATGAAGATAACAAACACAAGTTTGAATCTTTATAACAAAATAACAAGATCAAAGTAAAAAGAACTTAGATCTAACAAAAAGATATGAAGATTCAAGCTAGAAAGCTTGCATCTTGTTTGTTCTTGAAGATCTTGAAGCATAAAGCTTGGATCTTGAAGATGCATGAAGATTACAAACAAAAGTTTGAATCTTTATCACAAAATAGAAAGATTAAAGTATAAAAGAAGTAGATCTACAAAAGATATGAAGATTCAAGCTAGAAAGCTTGAATCTTCCATGTTCTTGAAAGATTCATGCTTGAATCAACAAGATATAAGTAAGATCAAAGCTAAAAGGAACTTTGATCTCCATATGATGATGATGATGACCACGAAATTGAGAGGAAAAGAAAACTTACAAGTATTACTAGAAAGGAAAGAAAGAAAGAACAATTGTGTGTGAAAATCAAATGAACAAGTGTGAGGTAAATGGCTAGTATTTATAGGCAAATGAAATGACAAGGATTAATGACATGGACAAGGCCATGGTGGCCTTGGTGGCCATGGGTTTTGGGTAGGGGGGGGGAGACACCACTTTGCTTTATGGATCATGGTTGTCTAAAGTGTGTACTAATGCTAGAATCCCATGTGACAAATAGATAATCCTTATCCATTATGCTAGTATGACTCATTAATTAATTTATTTATTATTTATTTACTATTATGGGCCACTAGTAATAATACATGGGCTAATTAATTGAGTCACTAGCTAGAGTAGGGTGCGCTTGAGCCCAACAAGGTTGAAAGTCCAACAAAACTAACTATTGGGCTTTAGCAATTAAATAAGTAAAATTAAGCATCCAAAAGCCCAAGTAATTATTATTAGAAAATAATAATTAATATTTCGCAGTCCAAAAGTTCCGGTTCCGACAAAAGTCATACGTGCGCGCAGTTCGCGGTTTAATCGTAACGGCAAGTAACACTAACGGTTATAAAGTATCCAATGAACAAGTTAAGCATTCCACATACACTAAGGCACATTTTAAGGTATATACGAATATAAAACACATATATCAAGTTTCCGAAGCATAAATCAACGCAGTACGCACAAATACGCAGTTTCGCAAAAATACAAGGCATAAAAGCAAGTCGAAAAAGTCGGGTCGTTACATTACCCACCTATTAATGGAAATTTCATCCTGAAATTTGAGGAGTGACTAAAAATGGTACCGTATTTAAATAAGAAGTAGTGTATCATAGTTCCGTGAGACTTGTGGGCTAAGAAGTGAGTTATTTACCTTGAAAGGTACTTGGGCGTATAAAAGTAAGAATAGGTGTAACGACCCTATCTTACAAAGCTCTAATAATAGATATGAAAAGTAATTTAACGGTACAAAAGGGCATTAACCTTATTCAAAGTCTAACCGTAATCAAAGCCAAAGTTAACCGAAATTAAACTACAAGTACTAAAGCTTGAATAAGTCTAAGGCAAAGGTGCTAAGTCCACTTCAAATATACACTCTTCTCTCGATTCCAAAGCCCACTGAATACCTGTCGTATAAGAAAGAAAACGGAATACGACTGAGCCAAAGCCCAGTGAACGGATATAACAAACGCAGAGTATAGTATGACATGCAAAGTTTATTTTAACACATGCTTATTTTCAAAGTAGACTTATGTTCAAAATGAACGTATTATCAAAAGGAACTTATTAATAAAATGAACTTATTTTCAAAACGAACTTATTTTCAAACGAACCTATTATCAAAAGGAACTTACAAAACGAACTTATTTTCAAAGCAAAGTACGAATATGTATAAATCCACAATACCAAAGATGTCAATATATCAAAATGATAGGATAAAACACCAATTTCATAAAATAATGCACTAAGAGTCAAAACAAATAACTTATCAAGTATCAAAATGAAATCATAGGGTAATTACTCCACTAATCATTCATATCGGTGACGTTTCGTATGACACTACGATAAACGTTCGACGTCAAAACAAAATACCTAGGATCGATCCATACGCCTCCTATCAAAATACAAATAACAAAGAGCTCGTACCACCACCGGGTAATCAAAAGGAGACGCCGTAGAAATAAACAAATACACCGCTACGGTCGATGCCACATTATCGGTGTCACAATAATGCGCTCATGGGACCTCCATGAATAGGTTACTCTTAGGCACATTTTAAGAAATTGTTTTAATTAACTTATGTTTACAAAATACTGAATACTTTTAAAGTAAATATAAATAATGACCTCTAAAATATGTCTAATAAGAGCTAATATAGTGAACCGAAATATTTTACGTTTGATGAAATACTTAAAATGTTTAATAACATGATATGTCGTTTTCTTTTAAAATCTCGTGTCAACCCAACCGTTCGGTTTAACTTTTGCTACTAGTCATTTATATACTTTAGAGCCCTTATTGAATAACACAACTTATACATAACTTAACGGGACATGTAAAGCCACATAGAATGAGGGACACTCGATACGAATCACCGTAACACTTGCCACACTCACACACGTTCTTTACCCGACTGTTTCGGGACTATTTTCGGGACAATACGGGGCTGTTTCGGGACTGAAATAGCAACAATTGCGGGCTGATTTTGGGGCTGTTCGGAACAGTTTTCGGGACTAATTTCGGGACTGTTTTGGTTGGATTTTTGAGACACGGTTTTGACACAATTTACAAAGTTTAAAGTATTATGATTCCTCAATTAACAAACATAAATAGTACACTCGTTAGTACATCAAAAATGAGGAACATCATAACACAATCAAAGACTAATTAACAAAATATAATTTTATTAAATAAGCATGTCATACCAATAAGATATATAAACAATTCAAACAAGGTTTGAGAGGAAGGAATTTACCAAAATGATCCTAGTACCACCTAGAATATCCGTACCTGAGTATACATCTAAAGATCATCAGGTCTCCAAATCCTCTAATATCCTCAAAAACATCTACATGTAACAATTTAAATTACTTAGAATAACTACATGCATTAGTACTCGTTCCGGTAGCGCTTTAGTTCCCACTTTTAATTTTTAAGATTTTATAATTAAGTTCTAGTTATTGATAAATATAATAGACGCATCATTTAGGCATGGACCTATTTAAAAATAATTTTGTATTCAAAGGTTATAAACTGTAATTGCAGTAACTTGTGTATTGATTATGTAGAATCATAAATACTTCAAGGGTTAAAATGAAAAGTTGTAAAACACTTTCAAGACCAAATTCTCTTCATTTGGTACGTACAGACCTCATGAAACTTTCGTTTGATTCTTCAGTTTCAGCTTTCTTTGTTTCAAAAAAAAAAAATAATAATTTCAACCAAGACAGTTATGAGATATGGAGTAGATAATTACACTCAGTTATTCAGTTCTTACCATTCTTGTTCATTAAGAACTACATATTAATATTAAGACCCACGGGATACCGTAATAAAAAAAAAGTAGCTTTGACTGTTGTTTCATTCTAATAGAATATAGTATATGAAAATAGTATGATATAATAAAAATTCTAACGTAATAATAATCGATCTTGTGTTGTACCTTAAAAAAATCGAGTTAGCACCGTAATTTGATCGGAGATAGCTCCCTGTTTGCCGTTATAATCCCCTAGCACCTATGTTTTATTCTCTCATTTTGTTGTTTGATTTTTTTCTTATCTTTGAGTTTAACTTCAATTTAGGATGGGTTATATATATAGCAAATAGAAATATTAATAATAAGATATGTGCCGAGATAATAAAACTTGATATTTTAGAATAGGTAATAAATGCAAATGCAAATCTTGGTTATAATTGACGATATAATTGGCATTTTGATTTCCCTGATAACTCGTATCGTAACTGACACTTGACCCATTCAAGTCTTAACGTAAATTTTATCATGTTCCTTAAGAAGGTAAAAGGTGATGATGTTATTGATATAGTTTAAAGAATAATTAATATTAATAATATCTACATATAAAGCTACTTAACATATGCATTTAATTTTTATTTTGGGTTATTATAACATATCCCACTTAAAATGATTTCGTACCCGAAATCGAAAAAAATAGTACATACAAAGTAAAAGATAATTTACTACGTCAGTGTTTATTTTCGGGTATTACAACACATACCACTTAAATTGATTTCGTCCTCGAAATCGCAAATAAGATTTACACGAGTTAAAACCACGATGTTATAACTAATCACTCTAAAAAGTAATTTTGTCCTCGAAATCAATAATATTGTAATATTGCTTAATAATTATGATCTACGCACACTTATTAACGAATGTTGACAAATCTCTATCCTTACTAATATTTCTCAACTATATTCACTAGTCAACTTCTCATAAGTTACATAAGTTGTTGTTTCATATAATTATCAAAGTGTTCATCAGATATGTTAACTTTAACAAGATTATCACTATAACTTAAATATAGATCAAAATTCAACACTCTATAACCAACTTTAAAATTCATAAAAGTATCCTAATTGCAACTAATTTGTAGTCTTATGCGAGTTATATTATTTTTAAAATTATCAATCTACTAATTACTTATGTATTAAACTTATATATTTTAATTATTTTAGTTTGAGTTATTATAATTTGTAAGTAACGAATGATTAAACACTAATTATTAGTTTTAAATTGATTTAGTTTTATAGGATATTACAACTTCACCTACTTAAAAAATTTCGTCCTCGAAATTGTAAGAAGTTACGAAACCGAAACACACCGGATAGCGAACAAACAAAGTTACGAAGGTTTTGTAAGCTTGTTTAGTTCATAAATAATATTATAGAGTTTAATTGCAAATTACATTAATATACAGTTTTCTTTTCTTTTGTAACATACGAGAATTTGTTGATAAACGTTCATTATTAATACTCGTATATCACACATCACATTCTTCAAACTTAGGTAGGTTATATATGAATTATAGAGTTAAGTACCTTTTGAATCTCAAACAACTTATTTAACGATAATAGTAATTTTACTGTCAACACGAATCAAGTAGATAAACAATTCACATTTTAAGATCTTATATGTGTTAAATATTTATCTAAGTAGAGTAAATATAACATATAATATTTCATATCAATATTCCATGATTTCCATAAGTTTATACATAACAACTTAATCACGATCGCGCCGGCCGGACTTGATAATGATTAATCTGTATATGTATGTTCCTATCGTTATCACTTCATACCATAATTTAGATTTTTACCTATGTAACTAACTTTATCCTCTAGCAAAGTTGGTAATCATTATCAAATCAAATATATATGATGCACGTTTAGACTATAATTATTAATATTAATTTCATTTTTATTAAAAAAAAAGTTTTTTTTCTTCAAATTAGCGTGTAAAATATCATTAATAGTTAAAGACAACAAAAATTAAAATAGATAAATTCAAGACATGCAATCAAAACATATGCATATAATATCAAACTAATCATATATGTGTTTATTCCTAAATGTAATCAGTTGTTGATCGTTACACTTTTTTCTGATTTTCTTAATTTCAATAATGCATTTACTATTTAAATACATGAGATAAAACATCAAATATATTTTAATCACCTTAACATATTACCCATATAATATAGTACTAATGTGAAAGTTAATGGCATGCTTATTATTTTCAAGACTCATTAACACTTACATATAACTTATGAATGAAGTTTATGAAACACTTAAAAACTGGGAAGACTAACTAAACACATACTAAACCACATATCGCTTATTATATAATGAAAATTGAGAGAGCATACGATTTGAAAATGGAAGTACAGGAGGATAGAGGATCAGGGAATTTATATATGACCGAGAAGATGAAATGGCAATGTATCGGAGAGTTATAGAGCGATAACGAATCCTAAATCTTGATCTACCCCAACCTCACAGGTCAAACTTAATAAAATCTACAGTTTCGAACCTAAAGCTCTGATACCATTCTGCAACGACCCTATCTTACAAAGCTCTAATAATAGATATGAAAAGTAATTTAACGGTACAAAAGGGCGTTAACCTTATTCAAAGTCTAACCGTAATCAAAGCCAAAGTTAACCGAAATTAAACTACAAGTACTAAAGCTTGAATAAGTCTAAGGCAAAGGTGCTAAGTCCACTTCAAATATACACTCTTCTCTCGATTCCAAAGCCCACTGAATACCTGTCGTATAAGAAAGAAAACGGAATACGACTGAGCCAAAGCCCAGTGAACGGATATAACAAACGCAGAGTATAGTATGACATGCAAAGTTTATTTTAACACATGCTTATTTTCAAAGTAGACTTATGTTCAAAATGAACGTATTATCAAAAGGAACTTATTAATAAAATGAACTTATTTTCAAAACGAACTTATTTTCAAACGAACCTATTATCAAAAGGAACTTACAAAACGAACTTATTTTCAAAGCAAAGTACAAATATGTATAAATCCATAATACCAAAGATGTCAATATATCAAAATGATAGGACAAAACACCAATTTCATAAAATAATGCACTAAGAGTCAAAACAAATAACTTATCAAGTATCAAAATGAAATCATAGGGTAATTACTCCACTAATCATTCATATCGGTGACGTTTCGTATGACACTACGATAAACGTTCGCCGTCAAAACAAAATACCTAGGATCGATCCATACGCCTCCTATCAAAATACAAATAACAAAGAGCTCGTACCACCACCGGGTAATCAAAAGGAGACGCCGTAGAAATAAACAAATACACCGCTACGGTCGATGCCACATTATCGGTGTCACAATAATGCGCTCATGGGACCTCCATGAATAGGTTACTCTTAGGCACATTTTAAGAAATTGTTTTAATTAACTTATGTTTACAAAATACTGAATACTTTTAAAGTAAATATAAATAATGACCTCTAAAATATGTCTAATAAGAGCTAATATAGTGAACCAAAATATTTTACGTTTGATGAAATACTTAAAATGTTTAATAACATGATATGTCGTTTTCTTTTAAAATCTCGTGTCAACCCAACCGTTCGGTTTAACTTTTGCTACTAGTCATTTATATACTTTAGAGCCCTTATTGAATAACACAACTTATACATAACTTAACGGGACATGTAAAGCCACATAGAATGAGGGACACTCGATACGAATCACCGTAACACTCGCCACACTCACACACGTTCTTTACCCGACTGTTTCGGGACTATTTTCGGGACAATACGGGGCTGTTTCGCGACTGAAATAGCAGCAATTGCGGGCTGATTTTGGGGCTGTTCGGAACAGTTTTCGGGACTAATTTCGGGACTGTTTTGGTTGGATTTTTGAGACACGGTTTTGACACAATTTACAAAGTTTAAAGTATTATGATTCCTCAATTAACAAACATAAATAGTACACTCGTTAGTACATCAAAAATGAGGAACATCATAACACAATCAAAGACTAATTAACAAAATATAATTTTATTAAATAAGCATGTCATACCAATATGATTTATAAACAATTCAAACAAGGTTTGAGAGGAAGGAATTTACCAAAATGATCCTAGTACCACCTAGAATATCCGTACCTGAGTATACATCTAAAGATCATCAGGTCTCCAAAATCCTCTAATATCCTCAAAAACATCTACATGTAACAATTTAAATTACTTAGAATAACTACATGCATTAGTACTCATTCCGGTAGCGCTTTAGTTCCCACTTTTAATTTTTAAGATTTTATAATTAAGTTCTAGTTATTGATAAATATAATAGACGCATCATTTAGGCATGGACCTATTTAAAAATAATTTTGTATTCAAAGGTTATAAACTGTAATTGCAGTAACTTGTGTATTGATTATGTAGAATCATAAATACTTCAAGGGTTAAAATGAAAAGTTGTAAAACACTTTCAAGACCAAATTCTCTTCATTTGGTACATACAGACCTCATGAAACTTTCGTTTGATTCTTCAGTTTCAGCTTTCTTTGTTTCAAAAAAAAAATTAATAATTTCAACCAAGACAGTTATGAGATATGGAATAGATAATTACACTCAGTTATTCAGTTCTTACCATTCTTGTTCATTAAGAACTACATATTAATATTAAGACCCACGGGATACCGTAATAAAAAAAAGTAGCTTTGACTGTTGTTTCATTCTAATAGAATATAGTATATGAAAATAGTATGATATAATAAAAATTCTAACGTAATAATAATCGATCTTGTGTTATACCTTAAAAAAATCGAGTTAGCACCGTAATTTGATCGGAGATAGCTCCCTGTTTGCCGTTATAATCCCCTAGCACCTATGTTTTATTCTCTCATTTTGTTGTTTGATTTTTTTCTTATCTTTGAGTTTAACTTCAATTTAGGATGGGTTATATATATAGCAAATAGAAATATTAATAATAAGATATGTGCCGAGATAATAAAACTTGATATTTTAGAATAGGCAATAAATGCAAATGCAAATCTTGGTTATAATTGACGATATAATTGGCATTTTGATTTCCCTGATAACTCGTTTCGTAACTGACACTTGACCCATTCAAGTCTTAACGTAAATTTTATCATGTTCCTTAAGAAGGTAAAAGGTGATGATGTTATTGATATAGTTTAAAGAATAATTAATATTAATAACATCTACATATAAAGCTACTTAACATATGCATTTAATTTTTATTTTGGGTTATTATAACATATCCCACTTAAAATGATTTCGTACCCGAAATCGAAAAAAATAGTACATACAAAGTAAAAGATAATTTACTACGTCAGTGTTTATTTTCAGGTATTACAATAGGTATATGCCATTAATTAAGTCTCTTGTCCTAAGAGATCAACAAATTGATTTCGTTACTTGCTATCATGAATATGTCATCCGGATATATACCCACAAAAGGAAATATGATGTTTTCAGCCTTACAGCCATCTTCAGTAAGCTGGATGCGTAAAATGCATCATGAATGTTACCAACTCATCTAAAACATCGAGTGCTTATGTCGCCATACCAAGCTGACAGGTAGAATGGAAAACATGGTGATCACGACCATGCGATTTGGTGTCTGGATCGTGTTAGCCACGGATTTTACTAATCCCTAAATTTCGGAAGGAGACCATAGGTATAAAGAACCCGATATTTAAGAATGTTTCATTTCACTAAATGAATTGAAATTTTAGCTGAAAGCGACTAATCGGACTTATATGCAATGCAAACCATAATTATTTATAGTGTCTTCAGGACGATCTAAACTAACAATGAGGGATATCACCTTAGTTTACCATACTGCAGGTGAACTTATCCTTAGATGGAATGAAAGCACAGTTCCATAATGTAACTTTATCCTTTCAGTTACATGTTGAGGTTAGGGTTAACATTAACTAAGACAACATATAGTTGCAACCAACGAAGGAAGGAATGTGTAGAGTAACCATATCCGTGTTACAGACGTTTTAAGCAGTGCCTTCCAAGAGGATAACAAGATTCATAGATTCTTAAAGTATTTTATACTACATTTCCGAAAGAAAATCGCACGAAAGGTGTAATCTTTGAACGAGAGTGAACTCTTCGAGCGGATTGATCCGAATTTATCCTTATACTTATGGAGATGCGCGGATGAGAAGATATGTGGACCCTTGGTCGTAAAGAACGGTTTACTCTAAGTGAAAAGAATCTCAAAAACGATTCCTTGTACTTCAACCTACTGATTCATAGAGATGATGTTGCGATTTAGTCGTGAAACATTGAGAATAGTAACCCACCTAGTGCCTTCCCTACAATAGGGTGACCACTAAGTGTTCCTCAGAAAACTGATTTATCGACCCGTGTTTTTGCCATGTTTAACCTTAAAAGGAACATTTTATGAGCGCAAAGACTTCCTAACAACTTTATAAATCTGCCATTCAAAGTGGCTCAAGAGTTTTTAACAAAGATCTTAATAGTAAGCTTCATCCCTAACGGAGGGCGAGAAGAAGTGTGATCCATACATGGTGTAGTCTAATACGAAAACCTTTAATAAAATCAACCAATGAAGTTTTGAAAACCTTTAAACGTTTGATGTAACAACATAAACGGAACGAAGTTCCTAGTAAATTTAGAAGTATGTACAACGTGTACCATTTTGCACAAAACTATTTGACTTAAGTTAGACAGCTCAATAAAGGAGCGATTTTTAAATAATTTGAAGGTATAACTTAGTATGTACTAACTAAAATAAGTAAAGGTAAATCTATACATATATGATTTTATAAATCGCATAAGTGTCAGAAAAGATTTTAGTACTTTCATTTGTCCATAAATCTCGTGAGGACCGCACAAATAAGCAACGTGTAAAATCAACGTGTAAAAATTTTGATAAACATAGTTTTTCGTATTTCAGAGGTTACGATTTGAAAAAGATTGAGTGAAAAATCCTTGAATCATCGGGTGACATGTCACCGGGTAATAAAAACTAATGAATTAAATGTAGTTTTGACAATTATCAGGACTTAAGTCTTTGGCCCAAAAATGTTCACGTGCGAAGCCGTTGCTAAAAAATGAGGTATGAAGGATAGAGCATGAGGATGAGAAGTTAATCGCTTCTTGTCTTTGCAAAATTGCCAAACAGGTTATGGCCAATTTTAAAGTCGGAGTACTGATGATGTTAATATCGCTAGACGAGAATATCTTGGAATAAGTCAGGACTTAGAGTTATGTAAGAAAGAACATCGCTCCAATGGGTGTGGCAAATAAGATCCCTAGGGTAACGCAATAATTTTGAATGGTTTAAGTGTTAGTGGATGCCCAAAGGTTCTGTATGACGTAGTAGTAAGTGCCTTCATCACGTACATACACACATGAATCTCTCAATTTCGACAGTTGTCTGTCTTCATGATGACTTGGATACGAATAAGCAACTAAAAATTTTATATAATGAGCAACAAAAATTTTATGAAATTGTTTAAGGTGACAATGTAAAAAAAGAAACGAAGTTCTTAGTAAACTAGGGTTACATACAACCTGTACCATTCAAAGAAAAATATCTTTTGAACAAAAGATTTGATTTGTAAAAGTGAAAGTAAACTTTCATATGTATTTGCCAAAAATAAGTAATCATTTACTTTATTTTATATAACATATGTGATTTCAAAAATTTGCACGAATGACAAACAAAATAAATTTACTTTTATAAACCTTGGGAGGATCGCACAGTAAAATAGTGTGTGAAAAATTTTGGCAGCAAAAATTTTCATATTTCGGAGGTTACAAGTTGGAAAAAGATCGAGTAAAAGATTTTTTTGAAAATTTTGGGTGACATTTGGGCATCAATATCACGAGGTAATGAAAACTGTTGAATTTAAATGTGGTTGATGACTATTAGTAGGGCATAAGTCCTTTGACCAAAAATGCTTAAGTGTAAAGTTGTTGCTTATAAGTGAGATACGAAAGGGAGAGTATGAGGGTGAGAATTAACTACCCATTGATTTTGGAAATCTCGAACTCGTATGACTAATATCGACGTAAGAAGGGTGATGGTGTGATTATCACTGATTAAGAATTCTCTCGGAATAAGTTAGGATTCAGTGTCGCATAAGAATGATCATCAAATACGATTCTTGGGTAGTATAGAATTTGAATTGCCGAAGTGACGGGATACAGTTTCCTTTATGTATCGTTGTTCATTGTATCGGTTTCTTTCATGGTTAGAAAGTGAGCAGACTTGGTGAGGCGGTCAACAATAACCTAGATAGCGTCATAACTGCCTATTGTTTTCGGTAGTTTCAGGATGAAATCCATCGTCATCCCTTCCCATTTCCATTGTGGGATCTCGGGTTGTTGAAGTAACCCAGATGGATTTTGGCTCACAAACCACGCGAGGTATACGAATAATCTTCTTACTACATATAACTTTCACTTTCATCCTTGAAAACCAGTCCATTCCAACCAAATCTTATCAACCTTCTCAAATAACATCTGCTTGTGCGCAGGTAACTAATCCTTTCCAACTACTACTATAAAACTTCCAAGTTTCGTCGGCATGAGGTCATCTCCAAATGACCCACCTGTTAATTTTAAGGTACTACCTTAAATTATTCATCTATCTCTGCCAGCTTACCATTAGTTTGTCCTTTAGAATACTTAACTCTCATGGTTGTTAATGGCTTACTCGTCATAACACTATAGTTCTTAGATGTAAGGTTTCTATCACTCTAGTATTAAACAACTTCGAGACAATAAACGTTGTAAAGAAATGTACCCTAACTAAAATCAGGATCCACGCGAGTCTCCATAACTGAGATAACGATTGTTCTACCGCATGTAAGTCCAAAGTTTTCCCTTTTTGAGAACTTTTTCCTTAAGTGTCTAGGGTGTCTATATTCATAACAGATTATCGGGTTATCAATTTCGTAATCAAGGCCCTTCTTGTACAGTATCTAGGCTTAGTGGTTATTCCTACCTCCAACAGACCATAATGCGTACACTCGAGTGGTTCCTACCAAAATTTCCTTTGAATCACTTCATATTCCTTATATAGTGACATTGGGACTTCTGCATGATTTACTTCAACATAATTACGCTGGCCTGGCGTCATTATATTGTACTAAATCGTACGTTCATTCCAACATCACTCCATATGGTCAATGTAACGTGATCACTTCAAGTTCTACTCAATTCCATCTAACAGTGCTTCATCTATGCTATCTCAAAACCGATTCTACCTAATTAATCTCACAGTTTCTCGGTGTGGGTGCGTAGGTTCCGTAGGTCATGCATCAATGCCTAAATGTCCCGAAATTTCTTCAAAATGTTCGGGTTCAAGTAATGTCGTTAGGTTCCTTTCTAGAAATTTAATCTGGGTCTCGTATCGAGTTGTTCGTGTAGCAAGTAGTAATACGATTTGTCTTGAGGTGACTCCCAAGTCTTTGGATATGGCTGAGCATCAGTAGAAGGCACCCTGACCTTGTGAAAGGAGATGTCCTCCCGACTGTATTTCGTAGTAAAAATACACCATACTGTATTTCGTAGTAAAAAGGGAGCAAATGAAACTCACCATACTGTATTTCGTAGTAAAAATACATATGACGTCATTGAACAAGTGCAATGTTGGCCTGGGATTCACGAACCTATATTAATTATATATATTTATATGTTGGTCAATATTTGTATAGTAATTTAGGTCAGGTCATAGTGTAATCATATCCTATAGCTCGAGTCTGACTCTACAGTATAGTATCATGTTATATTACTCATGCTCAATTAAGATTCTAGTAAAAGGTGACGTGTGAAACAACGTAACACAAATGGTTTCATAATCATAAAATAGTATTTTAGTTTTTATAGAGAAAATCAAC
The DNA here is from genome assembly GCF_046630445.1 of Rutidosis leptorrhynchoides. Classification (NCBI taxonomy): domain Eukaryota; kingdom Viridiplantae; phylum Streptophyta; class Magnoliopsida; order Asterales; family Asteraceae; genus Rutidosis; species Rutidosis leptorrhynchoides. Next base: position 196,581,924 of record NC_092336.1, read on the forward strand.
ACAAAAAGTTAACTGAAAAGTAAACGGGAAAAGTCAAAGTTCAAAGTCAAAAGTCAAAGGTTAAAGTCAAAATGAGGTCGCATGCAAATATACAATAACTTATACAAAAATGATTTTCGGTCAAACATGACTGAACGGGCCACTTCAGCGATTTTTAGAAAAATTATCGGAGCTCCGATTGATAAACAGCCAAAGATAAAAGTTACACATTACCAAAAAGATTAAGAATAAATATTACAGAAGTAAACTAAACCTAGACAACTCGTAGTTGCCAACGCGTTTTCGGCGTTTCAAAGTTAATTTTTCAGCTTTAATAAATTTACAAAAGTGACCGAGTAGCCTACCATGGAGATTTTTAGAAAATTCCTCGAAACTCGGATTGACAAACGGTCAAAGCCTGCAAATTCTCGTTACCACAAAGATATAACATGATTTTTGGCAAAAGTAAACACATATCAGGCCGACCATGACAACTGATACAAAACTGACATTTTTAAATAAAAAAGTTTCAGCTCTTTTTAGAATTTTAAAATGTGACCAAACCGTCAACTTTGACGATTTTTAGAAAAATCGTCGAGATTCGAATTGACAAACGGCCAGAGTCAGTTGTTAGACCTTACAGCAAAGAATTCAGTGGTATTTTTTTTATATATGAAACAACGCAGATCAGCGAGAATTTCAGTTCCCGTTTCGACATTTCATCAAAATTTGCAAAACTTCTTTTGTCCATAACTTGACAACCGTTCAACGAAACGAGACGTGCTTTATATGAAAATTCATCTACTCGACGAGTAGAATCCAAATAACCACTTTTTATAACCCAGAAAATTAGTTCACTAATTATCATCAGCAATTTTAATTACGAAATTAATTATGCAATTTGTTTATTTCATAACTTTCTAACCGTTACTTGGATTCAAGTGATTCTTAAATCAAAATTCAACTATTTTTCGCTAGCTTTCCAACGACATGCATATCTTATACCTTATCTCAATCGTATATGTAACTAATTCAGGAATCAACATAACCTATCTAATGGCAATATCAAAAGTACAAGCATGCATAATCCTATATACTCGAGCACTAATCAAGGATACACTATTAGTATGTAAAAATTAAATTATGAGTACTCACGTATCAATATTGAGATTCAATATTACAGGAAAGGTACGTAAATGCAACGGAGATGATAAACACTAGATTGACCTCACGAGCATACCCATGAACCATATCCAACACTTCCATAGCTATAACCCATAATTTCCTTAGCCCTATCCTACTCGCAAACCAGTTTTGAAAATAACCCACTCATGACCTCGTCGTAGTATTTCGTGTATAATATTGATAATATTACTACTAACATTAATATAAATAGATTAATAATAATCTTTAATAATAAATAAAATATTAAATTAAATAAATATTACGGAGTAATCAAGGAGATAAATGGATATGTGAATTGTGAAATCAACCAAACCGCGTTCAATATTTATAGTACATTTATGGGACCCATTAACTTCAAAATTTTCAAAGTGATGAAAAAAGATCCGCAAATTGCGGCATAATTCTTGGACGTCAAAACTTAACATTACATATATAGATTTTATATTTTATAATATATTTAATTTATATAATTAATTAAATATTATATTATATTTAAATTCATGGTAAAAAATATAATTTTTACTAAAATGACTCGTACGTTGTCACTCGACTCATGTACCACTTTCGGTTTTTCGAGCGCACTTTCGGTTTTTCGAGCGCACTTTCGTACGTTTAGAAAACTAGCCTTTTACGTTACGCGACATGTACCTTTTACAAAAATTAGACATCTTCATTAATAAATTACTTTATAAAAATGTAACTTTATAAAATTGAGCGTTGTGGTCATTTGCTTCTATAAATCAGTGACTCGTTGTTTATCAATATATATTATTTTAAATCGGGACACTTTATGACTAAATTAAAAAATATATATATTTTCATTTTAAAATATAATCTTGTACATATCATAAGTAATGAAAAAAAATATATATTTATGTAATGATATAATATTTAATTTTTCAAAACTTAATTATATTTCAAAGTTCGTTTTAAATTTCGTTTAGAAAATAATATAACACGTATCGTTTATACTTTTAAAACTTAATTTGGCGTAATCCATATATGCGCCAACATTTATCAAACGTCCTAGATGACATATCTAAATATCAATTGAATCAAGTGTTACTTAATTTGAAACTATATATGTATCTTCAATATTCTTAAATACTTTTTAATACATGTTGTAGGTTATCTATATATTTAACAACCAATATACCATCTCACATTATTCAATCAAAGACATCTTAAATATTCGAGTTCTATTATATCGCAAAGCGTTTTCGTACATTTGAAAATAGATCAATCAAGTTTTATGAAATTCAATCTTCCACTATCCTTTGTCTAACTCTCAATGATTGACAATTTGTTCTTACTCGTAAATCACTTTACCCTTTTCCGAATATGGTTAAAAATGAACGATTTCTCAAATCAATGTGGTCCTCTCAACAGAGACTCCTAAATTATAATTTAATGTATCTGATAATTCAATCATTTGATCTTATCTTCTAAGTCCATCGATAAACATTTTGAAACAATTGTAATCATGTAATCTAATATTTTGTTTACGTTTCAAATTATAATATATATATATATATATATATATATATATATATATATATATATATATATATATATATATATATATATATATATACACATATACATATATAATCATATTCGTTTAATGGTTCGTGAATCGTTGGAACTTAGTTGAGGCGGAATGAATGTGTGAACATAATTTAAAATGTTTGAGATTTAACTTAACAAACTTTGCTTATCGTGTCGGAATAATATAAAGATTAAAGTTTAAATTTGTTTGAAAATTTCCGGGTCGTCACAGTACCTACCCGTTAAAGAAATTTCGTCCTGAAATTTGATAGAGGTCGTCATGGCTAATAATGAGAATGTTATTATGATGAATATAAGCTGATACGTAGAGTTTTATCATGATTTGGAAATATGGATAGAATAATTTGATTTCTTGAAGCGTATGAGTGAAGCTATCGTAAAAGAATGAAATGAGATATAAAGATTTGCTCTATCTTTTGATGTCATCCCAGTTGATCTTTGGATTAAAGAAAATCTTTGTAATCTACACAAGATTTGATTTTTCGGCAATTACGGAAATTAGGATCCGCTTCAATTTAATGCGATAATACATATCGATTTCTTCGTCGGATATGTTACTATAAATCTACTTCCTTCGTTTCCTTTTAACTTACACTTTCCATTATTTCTCCCTCAATTCATACTTTAAAACATTCGTCAATATGCTCCATCCCGTTCTGATCCTTGATATACTCCTAACTTTCATATCTGTCATTCTCCTTTTTCATTTACCACCGGAGAATTTTGTTTATTTCTACTTTTATCTTGGGGTTATAGTTTTGTTAATTCTCCCGTGCCTTTACGTTGCAATACGTATTGATATACAAGGTTTGTAATTTTTGGTTGGTTGTCGGGTTTTATATCTCCTATTATATTTCGATGTCTCTGCTTCTATCTCCCATAATCATTGTCATCTCCAGTTTACTCTTTCTTTTATTTACTGCGATTTATACCCCAATTTCTATTTCAGATCTTTGTCCCTTCGTTTCTTCTTCTTGTGATTAAGCACCGCTTGTAATGGTCCAGAATTCACAGCTATGAATTTCGAAATGAACATTTTAATGTTCTAAGGAGGAAATGGTAATGGCAAGGTCTTGATTTGTTAAATTGCCAGAATACCCTGGAAAAGACCGAATCATCAAGAAATATTTTCTTAATATTTTAGAGGTTAAATAGAATACAAGAGTCGTGTAACATGGCACATGATGATGTTATGATCTGTGAATCATCACGTTCCATTTAAAAACTCAGCATGACTTACTGTAATATAATCACGTTGATCAAGTGTCATTATATTATACTAACTCATGCTTCAGCTCCCAACACTACTTTAAAAGTATTCCTATTTTAAACTCGAATGTTTCAGAATTCAGAAACAAAAAAAAATAGTTTCTTTTATGATGTAATACAGATAGCGCGAAGAGGTAAATGATTTTAGATAAGAATAATTAAGAAAATATCTTCAGAAATATGGAGGATATTTATAATGAAAGATACGATGATATCTTAGGATTTCTAATATCAGAGGATGATGAAGAATATTGTCCGCAGGGGTTTAGAGTCAGGAGCAAGGTATTCGTTAATGACTTCAGCAGATACTGAATTATTTGGATCCTTTGAAGTCAGGTTCAGTCTTTGTGATTTGTCCACAGCCTCCTTCATACTTTGCTCAATCCGGTTTCCAGTTCCAAGACTTCTCTTTTTCTGCGCTTTGCCAGCACACCTATTCATTATCATCAAACTTTTACTGTTAAGGTCGTTTATAGTTTTTGCTGCTTCATCAGCATTTTTCCATTTTCGGAGAACCAATTCGTAGTTCGAAGTGTTTTTCAGAATCTTCACATTCAAATTAAGTCCAGAAGATAGACGTTATATATACACATATAACTGTTGACGTAGACATGATGCGAGATTTCAAAATACTGATTACTAATTCTCAATGATTCGTATGGCAATTCTCGTTACAAGATGCGAATGAGTAAATGATAGGGTTTCGGTAAATATAATGATTCTCCAGAAGGTCAAAGATCAGTGAAGTTGTGAATAAGTTTATTGCTAATGTGGTGGAACATGAAAGGTTCTTCGGTAACAAAAGGGTAATCATATATTATGATAAGGCTACTCCGAATGAAAAGTCGAAGTTGTCTTGCTGGAGCTGTGATAGAATTTGCTACTTTGAAAAGGAATTGCAAAGTTATTTTTGCTAATAAATGCCAAAAGATCTGACACAGATATGTGTTGAATTATGACTTTGGTTTCGAGACTTTTTAAGTACATAACTGTGGGTAATATGTGGTTGGATCATCATCTCAATTGCTCATTATTTGAAGTGTCTTCAGAAATTTTTGAAGGTTTTGAACACAGATTGTAATCGTTAATATACATTTGATGTTCTAACACAGTTTTGAAGTTAAAGTATAACTTTGAAAGATGTAGGAATCTAAAAGTGATGATAATGGTTATATCTCGAATTGAATTCTGAGATTTCAAAATCAGAATATGTAATTGGGTTTGAATGAGTATGGTTGTTTTAATTTCTATAAAAGAATGTATATTATTGTGAAAGTAGGAAGTATAGTTGATAATTTGCTTAATCAGATTCGAAGAATGTAACATATTTATTGTGAATATATATATATATATATATATATATATATATATATATATATATATATATATATATATATATATATATATATATATATATATATATATATATATATATATATATATCTTGGGTATTACCTACCCGTTAAAAAAAATTCACAATTAATATTTTGTACAAAAAAAATTTATTACAGTCTTTATGAAAATATATATGTATATATTCTCTTCAGATGTAACATAGATTTTAATGAGTTAATATTAAATAAATCTCATTCAATTTACAGTTGGAACTAGAATTGAATATTCCTTTGAAGGCTTTAGAGATTACATAAGTATTTCTTCAATAATATTGAAATTATGAATCAATACTTCGTTATTTGCTGAGGCGTGTGTTGGTTTTCGTTAAATTCCTGTGAATCTTTGCAAAGTACGAATGTTGTTATCTGAAAAGTTTCGGGTACATCGATGATGAAAGTGTAAAATCAAATATATACTTGATTTATTATGAATTGGAATTTGTTGAATTGCGACAGAGATTATAGTTAACGTTGGTTAAGTTGCGGCCGAAGGACGTACATTATTGCATATTTGTAATATGAATTAACCGAGTAGTTAAGATTCATACACAATAGCTTAGCACGGAAAGATTTATTTTTATTTCAAAATATATAAAATATACATATAATTTCTTCAAAGGGAATGAGTTAATTCTTCATAACTCGTTGATACAATATACGCGTTATTGATTCGTAATGATGTCCATAGTGATTCTTGAGCTGACGGTGTTTGTGATGTTATAGGTGTTGTTGATTCTGATGTTGACTGTACTGACGATGCTGGTGACGCTGATGGTACTGTTGATGCTGTTGGTAAAACAAGTTTAGCTTGTTAATCACACACCATTTTTGTCAGGGTTTCTACTCTTCCTTCTATCATTTTGGTTCGCTTAACTGATTTATGGTTAGGGCTAGATTAGATAATCTCTAAGACTTTAGAGATTACATAATCTGCGCGGAATGTTTCTCCAATGAAGTTATGAATTAATACTTCGTCAGTTATTGTTGTTGGTATTCCTTGGTATCTACAGGGCGTATGACATTGGTGCTCGTAGGACAGAGTGTAAAGTTGAGGTTTACGATGCGGTTGTGGTTGGGGTGATAATGGTACTGTTGGCGTTGATGATGGTAGTACTGGTTATGTTGCTGGTGCTGCTGCTGGTGTTTGTAACCTTTGCACCATATTCTCCAAAGCCACTACCCGAGCGCGAAGCTCGTTGACTTCTTCTATTACACCAGGGTGATTGTTGGTTCGGACGAGCGGATAAATAAAATCTAGAATTTGATGCAGTATATAATCGTGACGAGATACTCTGGAAATAAGATAGAAAATGGTGTTTCGGACAGGTTCCCCGGTAAGTGCTTTAGGTTCTTCGCCAAGAGGGCAATGTGGTGGCTGGAAAGGATCGCCTTCTTCTTGTCTCCAGTGATTGAGGAGGCTACGAACCCATCCCCAATTCATCCAAAATAGATTATGGCTGATTGGTTAATCCATTCCGGTCACACTGCTTTCAGAGCTTGAATGGAATTCCATTTCGAAATCCGAGTGACTTGAACTGATGACGAATTCCATTTCGTACGATTGGATAAAGGATTTTTTCGATATGAAATGATTTTGGCTAACGAATTGTATTCTAATTACATGGAATATCCATATATATAGAACAAAAGATTTCGTAAATTACGAAGGAATTTACGGGATATATCAGGCAACGTTTACAGTAATAGATATGATAAGATATGATTTAGCAGATACGCTAAGATATGAGTTTTTGTCTATATACTATTCATGCAATCAATGCAGCAAGACGTGTCTAGACTAAGAATGATAAACAGGTAATTTTTGACACAAAATGATAAGCAAAACCTTTTGACATGTAGACCACGTTCAAGTCCAGACTTATTAATATACCCTAACAACTACTAGGTCGAAGTCCAGACTCACTAATGCATCCTAATGACTTATCAGTTAGTCACACTAATGCAGACCTGGTTCGCTAAGACCACCGCTCTGATACCAACTGAAAGAACCCATTCATATACATTATAAACGATTCACAATAGTTGATTACATCGCGAGGTATTTGACCTCTATATGATACATTTTACAAACATTGCATTCGTTTTTAAAAGACAAACTTTCTTTACATCTAAAGTTGACGGCATGCATACTATTTCATAATACATCCAACTATAATTGACTTAATAATAATCTTGATGAACTCAATGAATCGAATGCAACATCTTTTGAAATATGCCATGAATGACTCCAAGTAATATCCTTAAAATGAGCTAATGCATAGCGGAAGATTTCTTTAATACCTGAGAATAAACATGCTTTAAAGTGTCAACGAAAAGGTTGGTGAGTTCATTAGTTTATCATAATCATTCATTTCCATCATTTTAATAGACCACAAGAATTTCATTTCCAGTTCTCATAAATATACGTCCCATGCATAGAGACAAAAATAATCATTCATATGGTGAACACCTGGTAACCGACATTAACAATATGCATATAAGAATATCCCCTATCATTCCGGGATCCTCCTTCGGACATGATATAAATTTCGAAGTACTAAAGCATCCGGTACTTTGGATGGGGTTTGTTATGCCCAATAGATCTATCTTTAGGATTCGCGTCAATTAGGGTGTATGTTCCCTAATTCTTGATTACCAGACTTTAATAAAAAGGGGCATAATCGATTTCGATAATTCAACCATAGAATGTAGTTTCAATTACTTGTGTATATTTTGTCAAACATTTATAAATGCGCATGTATTCTCAGTCCCAAAAATATAAAGGGTAAAAAGGCAAATGAAACTCACGCATATGAATATTGTAAAATAGTTATTAAAACGTTGCATGTATTCTCAGCCCAAAAATGTAATGAGTAAAAAGGGAGCAAATGAAACTCACCATACTGTATTTCGTAGTAAAAATACTTATGACGTCATTGAACAAGTGCAATGTTAGCCTTGGATTCACGAACCTATATTAATTATATATATTTATATGTTGGTCAATATTTGTATAGCAATTTAGGTCAGGTCATAGTGTAATCCTATCCTATAGCTCGAGTCTGACTCTACAGTATAGTAACATGTTATATTACTCATGCTCAATTAAGATTCTAGTAAAAGGTGACGTGTGAAACAACGTAACACAAATGGTTTCATAATCATAAAATAGTATTTTAGTTTTTTTTAGAGAAAATCAACACAAAAAGTTAACTGAAAAGTTAACGGGAAAAGTCAAAGTTCAAAGTCAAAAGTCAAAGGTTAAAGTCAAAATGAGGTCGCATGCAAATATACAATAACTTATACAAAAATGTTTTTCGGTCAAACATGACTAAACGGGCCACTTCAGCGATTTTTAGAAAAATTATCGGAGCTCCGATTGATAAACAGCTAAAGATAAAAGTTACACATTACCAAAAAGATTAAGCATAAATATTACAGAAGTAAACTAAACCTAGACAACTCGTAGTTGCCAACGCGTTTTCGGCGTTTCAAAGTTAATTTTTCAGCTTTAATAAATTTACAAAAGTGACCGAGTAGCTTACTTTGGAGATTTTTAGAAAATTCCTCGAAACTTGGATTGACAAACGGTCAAAGCCTGCAAATTCTTGTTACCACAAAGATATAACATGATTTTTGGCAAAAGTAAACACATATCAGGCGGACCATGACAACTGATACAAAACTGACATTTTTAAATAAAAAAGTTTCAGCTCTTTTTAGAATTTTAAAATGTGACCAAACCGTCAACTTTGACGATTTTTAGAAAAATCGTCGAGATTCGAATTGACAAACGGCCAGAGTCGGTTGTTAGACCTTACAGCAAAGAATTCAGTTGTATTTTTTTTATATATGAAACAACGCAGATCAGCGAGAATTTCAGTTCCCGTTTCGACATTTCATCAAAATTTGCAAAACTTCTTTTGTCCATAACTTGGCAACCGTTCAACGAAACGAGACGTGCTTTATATGAAAATTCATCTACTCGACGAGTAGAATCCAAATAACCACTTTTTATAACCCAGAAAATTAGTTCACTAATTATCATCAGCAATTTTAATTACGAAATTAATTATGCAATTTGTTTATTTCATAACTTTCTAACCGTTACTTGGATTCAAGTGATTCTTAAATCAAAATTCAACTATTTTTCGCTAGCTTTCCAACGACATGCATATCTTATACCTTATCTCAATCGTATATGTAACTAATTCAGGAATCAACATAACCTATCTAATTGCAATATCAAAAGTACAAGCATGCATAATCCTATATACTCGAGCACTAATCAAGGATACACTATTAGTATGTAAAAATTAAATTATGAGTACTCACGTATCAATATTGAGATTCAATATTACAGGAAAGGTACGTAAATGCAACGGAGATGATAAACACTAGATTGACCTCACGAGCATACCCATGAACCATACCCAACACTTCCATAGCTATAACCCATAATTTCCTTAGCCCTATCCTACTCGCAAACCAGTTTTGAAAATAACCCACTCATGACCTCGTCGTAGTATTTCGTGTATAATATTGATAATATTACTACTAACATTAATATAAATAGATTAATAATAATCTTTAATAATAAATAAAATATTAAATTAAATAAATATTACGGAGTAATAAAGGAGATAAATGGATATGTGAATTGTGAAATCAACCAAACCGCGTTCAATATTTATAGTACATTTATGGGACCCATTAACTTCAAAATTTTCAAAGTGATGAAAAAAGATCCGCAAATTGCGGCATAATTCTTGGACGTCAAAACTTAACATTACATATATAGATTTTATATTTTATAATATATTTAATTTATATAATTAATTAAATATTATATTATATTTACATTCATGGTAAAAATATAATTTTTACTAAAATGACTCGTACGTTGTCACTCGACTCATGTACCACTTTCGGTTTTTCGAGCGCACTTTCGTACATTTAGAAAACTAGCCTTTTACGTTACGCGACATGTACCTTTTACTTTAATTAGACTTCTTCATTAATAAATTACTTTATAAAAATGTAACTTTATAAAATTGAGCGTTGTGGTCATTTGCTTCTATAAATCAGTGACTCGTTGTTTATCAATATATATTATTTTAAATCGGGACACTTTATGACTAAATTAAAATATATATATATTTTCATTTTAAAATATAATCTTGTACATATCATAAGTACTGAAAAAAAAAATATTTATGTAATGATATAATATTTAATTTTTCAAAACTTAATTATATTTCAAAGTTCGTTTTAAATTTCGTTTAGAAAATAATATAACACGTATCGTTTATACTTTTAAAACTTAATTTGGCGTAATCAATTTATGCGCCAACATTTATCAAACGTCTTAGATGACATATCTAAATATCAATTGAATCAAGTGTTACTTAATTTGAAACTATATATGTATCTTCAATATTCTTAAATACTTTTTTAATACATGTTGTAGGTTATCTATATATTTAACAACCAATATACCATCTCACATTATTCAATCAAAGACATCTTAAATATTCGAGTTCTATTATATCGTAAAGCATTTTCGTACATTTGAAAATAGATCAATCAAGTTTTATGAAATTCAATCTTCCACTATCCTTTATCTAACTCTCAATGATTGACAATTTGTTCTTACTCGTAAATCACTTTACCATTTTCCGAATATGATTAAAAATGAATGATTTCTCAAATCAATGTGGTCCTCTCAACAGAGACTCCTAAATTATAATTTAATGTATCTGATAATTTAATCATTTGATCTTATCTTATAAGTCCATCGATAAACATTTTGAAACAATTGTAATCATGTAATCTAATATTTTGTTTACGTTTCAAATTATAATATATATATATATACACATATACACATATACATATATAATCATATTCGTTTAATGGTTCGTGAATCGTTGGAACTTAGTTGAGGCGGAATGAATGTATGAACATAATTTAAAATGTTTGAGATTTAACTTAACAAACTTTGCTTATCGTGTCGGAATAATATAAAGATTAAAGTTTAAATTTGTTTGAAAATTTCCGGGTCGTCACATCGACAACAAGAAGGTATTGATTATGACGAGACATTTGCTCCGGTTGCTAGGATTGAGGCTATTCGTCTTTTTCTTGCATTTGCTTCTCATTTGAAGTTCACCCTGTTTAAAATGGATGTCAAAACTGCTTTTCTGAACGGTCATCTTCAAGAGGAAGTCTATGTCGATCAACCAGAAGGCTTTGTCGATCCCATTCATCCAAACCACGTATACTACTTGGAAAAAGCTTTGTATGGTCTAAAGCAAGCACCGCGTGCATGGTACGAGACCTTAACAAAGTATTTGCTGGACAATGGCTTCTCTCGTGGAATGATTGATACAACGCTATTCATCCGTAAAAACCACGGTCACATTCTCTTGGTTCAAATTTACGTTGATGACATTATTTTTGGTTCCACGTCCCCGGCCTTATGCAAAGAATTTGGTGACCTTATGGCCAACAAATTCGAAATGAGCATGCTTAACCAGTTAAATTTCTTTTTGGGGTTACAAGTAAATCAATTACCAAACGGGATTTTTATCAGTCAAACAAAGTATATCAATGATATGCTAAAACGTTTTAAAATAACTTCTTTAAAACCAATGACAACCCCAATGAGGACTTTACCGGATGCTGATACTAATGGGGAACCCTTTGACATTACGCTTTATCGAAGCATGGTTGGTTCTTTAATGTATCTGACTGCAAGTCGACCAGACATTACACTTGCTGTAACTGTCTGTGCCCGATTTCAGTCAAACCCTAAGAAATCTCATTCCAAAGCGGTTGTTAGGATTTTTTAGTACCTTAAAGGTACACCTAACCTTGGGATATGGTATCCTCATGGATCCGATTTCAATCTCACTGCTTATACTGATGTGGATCATGGCGGTTGCCATGTTGATAGAAAGAGCACATCTGGATCAATTCAGATGTTGGGGAATAGGCTAGTTGGTTGGTCATCTAAAAAGAAAAACTGTGTATCTTTATCAACAGCTGAGTCTGAGTACATTGCTGCAGCTCACTGTTGTTCACAAGTTTTGTGGATGCAAATTCAACTTTTGGACTATGGCTTTCAGATTTCTAAGACCCCGATTTACTGTGATTCACAAAGTGCTATTACAATAACTAGCAACCCGGTTCAGCATTCTAAGACTAAACACATTGATATTCGTTATCATTTTATTAAGGACCATGTAGAGAAAGGGGATGTAGAGCTATACTTTGTGCCTACCAAAGTGCAATTAGCTGATATGTTCACTAAGCCCTTAGATGAACTTAGGCTAAAGTTCTTGATTAAAGAGATTGGCATGGAAGAGTATAGTGCTTGATATTCCTTAGATCTGTTGGGACTTATTCTTGGGATCTTGTGTTCAGGGGGAGTAGAACTTTCTAGGGGGAGCAACTAATTTCATATGCTTTAGATATAATCTTTTAAGGGGGAGCCTTTAGGTTTAATGTTAACTTCCTAGATATACTTGTTCAATGGTTACATAAGGGGGAGGTAACTCATTGATATCATGTTTCAAGGGGGAGTTCATTCATTTTCTTGGAAATTTTATCAAAATGCTGATTTAATCACTTGTATATCACATTTTGAGGGGGAGAAAAGAAGAGAAAATTAAACAGAAAATTATTTTTCAAAAGTGAATTCATAAATTCTTTGTTTTTTTATCTGAAATAATTCACTAAGGCTTGTATACATTTCTGTATGCAACCCATTTTAACAATTGGTATCACTGAAGATTTGTACTTTGTTCACAATTCAAAGTTCTTTTAAAGTATAAATCTTGTTTTGGGAAATTTAAAAAAATTGGAAAAGATAAAATCCAAAAATATTTGAAATTTGCTGAATAAATGCTTATTTTAGCATTATACCGAATCTGACAACCAACAGTACAGATTCGGTAAGTTCAAAGTTTTCAATAATTATCTTAGAAATATTTTTGATAAAAAGTTTGAAATTAATATTGAGAGGAAAAGTCAATTTGTCAAGAATTTGAAGTTAAATTGATAAAGTTTTGCAAAGTGGACTGTATTCGGAATAATAGGCCCATTCGGTAAAGCCCATTCGGTATTTTATCTTCGGTATCTATAAAAGGAGAGTCAAAGTCAAAATTACTATCTTACTGTTCTTAATTACCTACCAAATCTGAACGTACCAAATCTGCCTAATCTACCGAGTCCGTTCTTCTGTTTCTTCAAATCTTTGGTAAATATTCATTTTAATCAATACTTAAGATACATACTTGTAGATCTGAGATAATTAAGTGTTTATCAACCAGAAAAGATCAAAATAACTGGATTATGACTTTTAATTTTAAAATTTTTGTTGATTATATCGAGTCTGAGTCGTCTTCTATTAATCTCTGATTAAACTCAATTGATTTGGATAATTAACATGAATTCTTGTCTAGTCTGAGTTAAATTGATTGATCTATCATTTGACCGAGTCTGATTACATGTTTAATTGATTATTTGATGGATTCTGTATCTACCGAATGTGTTCTATCTACAGTACCGAGTCTGTTCATATGATTAACATGTGATTCTGATTTTAATTGAGTGGTTAATTGATTATGGTTGTGATCTTACATGTTATGTGATAGAATATGCATGATTGAGTGACTTTATGTTAATTTTGAAGATACCGAATCTGTTATTTTCTTGATACCGAGTCTGACTTTTGGTACCTCGAAGCTTTTTGATTTTTATCTTCAAACACTTAACATGTTTATTCTAGATCTTCTTGATCTAAAAACTCAAGCTTATTTGGTTACAGAATCTTAAGTTTTCATGACTACCGAATCTGCTTGAATTGTGCTTTCAAATTGACTAAGTGTTGTTCTGATTCTTTGTGTTATATAATTGACTTTTCATGATGGATTTGTGCTATGCTAAATATCATATGGATGTCATGATTGTCAATTATTTGTTGATATTTGGAATAAAGGATTTTTATATCTTTGGAAAATCATAAAAATCATAAAATTTGAAAAATACAAAGGATTTCAAAGGAAAATAAGAATAGAGATATATGCTTTATGTTAAATATCTTGTGGTTTTTTATTTCTTATTTTTTACAGCTAAATGGCGAACAATCATTTTATCAATTCTGAAACCAACATTCCCTGCAATTACTGGACTGCAATTCTAGAGAGGCACACACTGTGGCCTGCTCTAAGCTCAACAGTCAGTGTACCTGTGATAGATCTGGCGCTACTGAACAGAACAATTAGGTTTGTAAAAGCTACATAACCTACTGCTGCTGATCCAGAGGGTACACAAGCTAGATTTGAGTTTGAGCTCAGAGGAGTTCAAGGGATGCGGAGTATCACTAAAGCTGATTTTAGGAGGATCTTCAGACTTCCTCTTGTACAGAATGCTCCTACTTTCCCTGCTACTCAGCAGATGATGACATCAGTCTTCAATCTTGGTTATGTTGGAGCTGACAATGTTCCACCGGCTAAGTTTCAGAAGAAATACCTGCACTCAAGGTGGTATGTGATCTTCTCAATCATCAACAGATGCTTCTTGATGACAAGGAGTGGATCTGACAGCCTGACCGTGCCAATGCTGAAGTTGTTCTACTCTTTCATAAGAGTAGAGGCTCCTGACTATGCAGAACTACTATGGGATTTGGTTCAGGCTCAAGTTGATAAGCCAAGGGGTTTATACATCCCTTGCGAAAGGTTTTTCTGTATCTTTATCCATGATGCTATAAATGCTTGCAGAAATGCAAATATATTTGTACCAGGTACACATGGATTACAGATGAAACAATTTGGGGAGCTGAAGATGAATACCCCGACGGTGTCTGATAATCAATTCACTGTGCCAATTCCAAATTGGCTAGTGAGGCTAGCTGAACCCCAAGACGCTCGAATGCGTTCTTACTTTGAGGCTGTAGGAATACCTCTTCCGAACCCGGTACAACAAGAACAAGTTGAACCCGCCGGGGTTCCAGTCCCAGAGGTTGTAGAGGAACCTGTAGTACAACCACCGGGACCAACTAATCCTCCACCTAGGGTGGACCTTAAACGATCTAGGGCAGCACACCAAGCTCAACCCGTGAGGATCAGGGAACCTAGTCCAACTAGGATTGAACCAACCCTTTCCACAACACCCGAAGTGAGTAGTGAAACCGACACATCAGCAACTGAATCATCTCCCAAACATTCTCCTAAGAGAACTCGATATATCCCTGATGAGATGATTCAGACTCCGCCAACCCAACGAGTAACTAGATCTAGGACTTCGACACCTA
The DNA here is from genome assembly GCF_046630445.1 of Rutidosis leptorrhynchoides. Classification (NCBI taxonomy): domain Eukaryota; kingdom Viridiplantae; phylum Streptophyta; class Magnoliopsida; order Asterales; family Asteraceae; genus Rutidosis; species Rutidosis leptorrhynchoides. The sequence goes on from NC_092336.1 coordinate 196,597,638, forward strand.
TCGTCCACCAAACAGTTACTACAACCATTGGTGATACGGACCAAGACCTAGAACCAATTAGGTCACCTTCACCCATTTCCGTATCACATCCAATAATAACAGTAAGCCCTACGCTAAATGAAGCGCAAGCTTCGGTAGGCAAGAGATTTAAAAGCACAGATGGTAAAAAGACCACTAAGCCCATCCAATCTAAATAGGACTTAAGAATAAATCCTACTAAGCAAGGTGCTTCGGCATCTAAGGAAGTAAAGTCTTCCTCTGCAGTAAAGTCTGTGTTGACTCAATCGATTGAGGAAACTCAATCATTGAAGTCCAGAACGGCCGAAGGGGAGCCGAAAAATCTTGAAAAGGCACCCTGCGTATCGGCTGGAAATCCTCTTGTGCCTCAACGTACAACAGAGTCTGGAGGTCCAGCTTATCTTGATGAGGGAGATTTACCGTGTCCCATGGAAATGAGTCAACATGACAATCCTTCGGGATATTTATCTGACTTCCAGCAGACTGTTCCTTTGGTTCAAGAAATTGATCCTCTGGTTCAAACCACTTCTCTTTCGGATTCTGAAACTCAGAGTCTAGGGGAAAAGTCTTTAACTGAAAGAGATGTGCCACCTCATGGTATATCGATGATTTCGGGAGTCGGAGATAGCAATATCTCTGCGAGAGCTAAACCGACGGGTAGTTCTGCTACTCTGTCAGAGTCCCATGAGACTAAAGTCATGGATGTGGATGCTTCGAAAGAATCTTCGCCGGTGACAACTCCGGTTGTTGCCCAACCTCCATCAAAAGGGGATACTACAAATCTGACTAGTAGTATGTACAGCCCTACATATAAGAATAATACCGCACAATCATCCTTACCTGCCCTCATGGAAACTCACACACTTCCACCGACATCGCCTTCAACAGATGCTGCTGCTGCTGTTCCTATGGTTACTTTACCACCAGCATCCCCATGTTCACCAAATTATTATGATGCTTTGGAGCAAGAATATTTCAGTCGTATGTTTTCTAGAGTTAATATTGATGTTCTTCAACGTACTTCGCTTCAAGCAATGTTTCGCGCTCGATTATGATATTCACTTACTTCTTGTTCTTCTCCTCTAAGTCCTCACCGTGATAATGAACATGACGATTCTGATCCTCAGAATAGCCATGAGGGGGAGATAGGAGTAGATGAAGAATATCTAACGGAGAACATTTCAACCAAGGGTGGTGGTGTGAGGTCTTCATCAGCTTCACAAGCTCAACAAGTTCAGATGGAATCAGAAATGGTTTCTACACATGATGAAATTGATGATAAAGAGTCTGAGCAAGTTTTAATTCCAATTGTTCATAATGAGGCTGATAGTGGACCGGTAGATGAGGATTTGAACTTGAGTGATTTTTATCTTGAAGAGACGGATGATGATGGGTTTGTCATCTTAAGCAAGTTATCTTCAGTATCTTCAATTCCGGAAGATGTAGAGATTGTAGATGAAGGGAATCCTGAGCCAGTAATAGAAAGTAATGATGAAATGGATTCTTCTGATGACGATGAAGACAATCTATATGTTAATCCAAATGATGATGATATCTTTGATCATATTGAAGATGATGATGTTCTAAATGATGACTCAACAAATCCTACTGATCATTCACCAAATTCTACACCCTCATCGAGTTCAAATCCAACAAATGCTAATGAAAGCTCAACTTCTGGTACATCTACATCAAGTGAGACAGTGAATTCTAGATTCAAATACAATCATGGAATATTCTTTAAGAATCTGGAACAAAGATTGTTATTGGGAGTTGAACATGATTTTATAACGTTACGAAACACATTCATCGAGGAAAATGCTTACAAGATCTTCCGTATCAATGAAACACCAAGGAGTAAAAGGTTTACTTATATAGGTTCACGATTGCTTCCAGCAAGTGAAAGTAATTGGTATGAGTTTATGTGGAGGAAACATATCAACAAAGATGAAGATGATTTGTGGTTTCAAAGAAAATATCGTATTTCAGAAGTGTTGAATATTGCTCGAGTCGGAGTAGAGATAAGTGAGAAAAGAGACGTCATCAGTTAGTTCTACGTTATTAGAGAAGATGAGAAAGAGTACAAGTTCACAGAAGCAGATTTTCATAATCTAGATATGCTTGACATCATTCACATCTACAACTACCTCAGTATCATCACCATTCGACCTTTTGCTAAGGCTCAAGCTTTGGAAGTTGTGAAAAGATACATGATGGAGACAACTGAACTGATGAGACGTGAAGATTTTCAAATAGGTCTCGAAACAAATTGGAAAAAGATTCGAATAACGTGTCCGAATCAATTTACAGAGGGACTAAAGGATATGAGGATGTTTCAAATGCAATTCGAACCCGAAGGGTTTGTATTTGTAAATTCTCAAAAAGAAAAGGTGTTCATTCGTACTGAAGAGCTGAACAAATATTCACATGGAACACTTAAGGCTGCACTGAAGTATCTTAAAATTCATCAAAGCAAGGTTGATGACTTTGATACAAAAATGGGTCTTGTAGAGTTTATAAAGCATATCAGAGATCGTCTGAAGCTCCGGATCTGTACAAGACAGTTTGAGATTCTTTGTGGCCAGAGAAAGAGAAGGTATTTCAAAGAAATGGATGAATATCCATTACATGAGGGAGATCCAAGAAAAGCGTGGGGAGTCTGGAAACCTTCTAAGCAAATTTTAGAAAATCAAGTAGAAGTTTCAAAACCAGATGGCTCACGATGGAAACTAACGTTTGGATCTCTTAAGATTTCACAATAGGATTATATTGTAAATTTCACAATTAACACTAAGGGGGAGATTGTTAGGACCCCGAAGTTGTATAGTGTTAATGTGAAACATGCTTAAATGAAGGTTCCTTAGAAGAGGGCTATATAATAAACCTAAGTAGTCCTAATTAGATAGCCATTGTATTGTAACTGAGTTTTAGAAGCTGTGGAATGTAAATTGTACCGATTCTGTCTCATACAGAATCTCCTTCTTACTTACCGAATCTCATTCTATCTTATCATTTCTCTCAATCTCAACATGATCTGACCTATCAAGTGTCTTTTTTAAATCTTCATATTTTCATGTGATCTTAATGCCTGAAAAAAATTTAAAAAAAAAAGAAAAAAAAAATACTCCCCCTTCTCCAAAAAAGTGCTTCCCTCATGATTAAAACACACACACACACACACACACACACACATATATATATATATATATATATATATATATATATATATATATATATACACATACATACATACTCCTTCTGTCCCATATTAATACTCCTTCTGTCCCATATTAATAGTCCACATGCCAAAAACACACATATTAAGGAAATGTCATAAAAGTTCTGTACTTTCTGTTTACTTTCCAATTTTACCCTTACCTTTTTTTTCTCCTTTAATCTTATCCACATACATTAAGGGCATAATAGAACTTAAGCTTCTTATTCTTTTTTATTTATGGAAGTGGACCATTAATTTCGAACATCCCAAAGTGTAAGATCTTGTTTTCTTAGATGGTTGGGACGCCGTCCAAAATGTGGGGCGCCCTCCTGTTTTGAAGGGCTGGACGTCGTCCAGTATTCTGGATGTCGTCCAGATGAATTGGCGGGCCAGCTGTTTTGTTTTTAGATATTTTAAAAGGGTATTTTGTTTCACATGGTGGACGACTTTAAGGCCCCAAGATCAGTTTAGTGGGTGACTTAACTCCTTTTTCATCTACCATATCCTTTCACTTCAATTCTAGAGAGAGAGGGGAGGTTTTAGTGTGAGAAAGCTCAATCCAAAGAGGAAGAAGCTAGTTTCGGGTTTAAGCTCGAGTTCTAAAGTTATTCCCTACGTCTCTAGCTACGTTGTGATAGCGTTAGTAAGTCCTAACTCCGTGGTTTGATTTTTAATTGATTTATAGCTAGGGTTTGTACTTTTGAGACTTGTAAGACCCATTTGGAGGTTAAATGGGTGAATTTAGGTTAAATTGGTGCATGAAAACCCCAAGGCTTGCAATCTTGGGTTTGGTCTTGAATTTGGTGTTTGAAAGTGTTAATTTTGTTGTTAAAACACTAGTACACTTGTGAATTAGTGTAAGTTTGTTAATGAGTTCAAGTTTGACCAAATTTGTGGGTCTAAGTGTTAAAATGGGTCAAATGGGTAATGGTTGAACTAATTAGGTGAGATGGGTATGAAATACCCTAAGTTGAGTTAGTTGGGGTTAGTAGACTCTAATCACTAGCTTATATAGATTAATGATGAGTCTTGGCCTAATCGGCGGTTTTGTGAAAATTTGTCATTTAATGCATTGGGTCATTAAATGCTCAAGAGTTAAATGTTGGTTGTTGGTTCCACAAGTTGTGTATTGAATGTGTACTTAATGTATTGGGTACTTTGCTTTGAAGCGTACGAAAGTGTTTAATCATCACCGACGTGTTAAGGTGAGTGGAATAATTATGCACGTATGTATATAATGTATTTATTTGCTTGATTGACATGTGGAATAGTCGCGGTGTTTAAGACAATACATTTTCATGGGAGTGGAATTGTCGCGGTGTTCAAGACACCACTCATTGGTTTGATTGACATGTGGAATAGTCGCGGTGTTTAAGACAACACATTGTCATGGGAGTGGAATTGTCGCGGTGTTCAAGACACCACTCATTGGTTTGATTGACATGTGGAATAGTCGCGGTGTTTAGGACAACACATTGTCATGGGAGTGGAATTGTCGCGGTGTTCAAGACACTACTCATTGGTTTGATTGACATGTGGAATAGTCGCGGTGTTTAGGACAACACATTGTCATGGGAATGGAATTGTCGCGGTGTTCAAGACACCACTCATTCGTTTGATTGACATGTGGAATAGTCGCGGTGTTTAAGACAACACATTGTCATGGGGGTGAGTTAGTTGCGGTGTTTAAGACATCACCCAGGGGATTAGTGATTACGCAGCGTAAGTAGCACTAATGGGCGTTATGAACTCCGACGGTCTTTCGCGAGTACCGTTCCCTTGTACGATTGGTTAACCATGGTTGTGTGAATTTTGCATTAGCATATTTAATTGTGAACTTTATGCTATTGGTGTTGCTAGCTTATTACGAATTGCGGATATTAGTTTATGCATAATGTTTGCGTAGTTGTCGAATTGCTAGCTTGTATGTGGTATTGTGTAAGTGATTGCAAGTAAGTAGGTTATATATGTATATGTATAATTGTTGCACTCACTAAGCTTTAGCTTACCCTCTCGTTGTTTACCTTTTTAGGCTCCGGAGTGGACAAGGGCAAAGGTATTTGTTTGGACTAGTAGAGGATCTTGGGGGTTTAGCTTTTTTGGAAGTTCGACCAATATGTGGGTAGTTTAACCCCAAACACCATGCTCTAGGTGTCGTTTGGAATTTAAACTCTTATGGTCGAAACTTGTATTTTGAACGAAATTCGTAAAACGGCCGATGTGGGCCCGATGTTGTATAACCCGGTTTTATTGTGAAAACTTTTTAGTTTTGCTTAATATGAATTGTTATGAAGGTAGTTTCGTTTAAAAATGTCGGGAAGCGAGTTTTCCGCTCGTGTAAGTTGGAACCGAGGCTAGAATCTGGCAGTGCATTTGGACGCCGTCCAGATCCTCTGTCCTGGTCTTCTCTGCTGGACGCCGTCCAGATAACTGGACGCCGTCCAGATGTATTGGTTCAGAATTTTTTTTTAAAAGTGTTTTTGGAATAACGAAGTCGGGTCGTTACAAGTGGTATCAGAGTATGGTCTAAGGGATTTAGGCGACTTGAGATAGGTGCCTAGACTTAGACTTTATTGTGTATGCATTTTATGCGGGACTTGTAGGAGACGGGTCGGACCGGGGATTGGTTAGTGCCCAGGTTTAGGTGAACTAACTATGCGCTAATTGCTTTGTGTTGTGTTTGCAATCATCAAGCGAGATAGACGTTGTACTAGCAAGTTAATGCGATGTGCTCGCGTAACAATGAATAGCTACCATTGTTACGGGTTCAAATCGTGTCAAACAAGTGATGTACAACGATTGTTGAGCAAGATGGGGCGGCAAGGTGTATTTGTATATATGTGTTATGTCTTTTCGTTTCATGGTTTAACCTATTTCCATTTTGTAGAATGAAGATGAGAAACGGACATGATACCAATGAAGGAGGTACGAACAAGGACTCGGAGTTTACGGCCAAGGTTTGTGACGACCCTGAAATTTCCGACCAAATTTAAACTTAATCTTTATATGATTCCGACAATATAAGCAAAGTCTGTTATCCTGAGTCTCAAAATTTTTGAACTGTTTCATATATGCATTTGACTTTCGACCGTTCTCGACGATTCAGGAATAATTAATTGTAAATAGTTATGTGTATATGTATATATATATATATATATATATATATATATATATATATATATATATATATATATATATATATATATATATATATGGAAATTGGAAAAATAATTTGAAACATTATATGTTGTTGTATTTGAAATTAATTATGTAAAATAAAATAAAAATGAGATATTATAATAATTATTATTTAAAGCATAACTATATATAAATAAAGTATATTAAAAATAAATATTAAATTATTGTAATACTCGTTGGACGTTTCGATTAGTATTTAGAGAAGTTTAATTTGAACTTATGTGATTTTAAAATAAACGGTGATCCGAAAATGAGTTCTATAAATTTTAGGCTTACTATAAATGTATTTAGAATTTAGGATCTAGTTATTAAATTTTAACACTTTTTATATTTTACCCAGAATTGGGAGGGACAGTTGATGTAATTTTTTTTTTTAAATTAATGACCAATTTTATACCATAATGACCAAAATAAATAAATATAGTTACTTTAAAAATTTGGGATTTTTCCAAAGACTTTTATTCGTCACTGATTAGCAACAGAGTACGAAACACTCCGCGTGTTAAAATTATCGGCAGAGTTATATTCTGTACTCCACACGCTTTAAATTAAATTGTTTATTATGCTTCACTGTGTGACTTGTGAATTACTTGACCAATTATCACCTATCTATTTTTTTCTATAAATATAATTACATATACATACATTTGGAGAAACACATAACAAACCCATACATGAAGCCACAACCCACCACACTTTTAAAATCTCTCTCAGCATATCCTAATTCCATCGACAACCCACCATACATATAATTACCTTCCTTTTCTTTTTCTACTACATATTATCCATGATATTTGTCCAATTGTTATGCTTTACTTGCTATTTGTGTCCTCCTTTTATAGCTACTTTGTATGATTGCATCTTCCTAGGCGCACTTAACTCTTACAGGTACGTATCATTTGCCCTCACTTTTTTGTTTGTATAAGCATTTCTGGCCGGAGGTCCTTTAGGAAGCAATCTCTTTTGCTTCTAGAGTAGAGGGAGGGAAGACCTGATCTAGTCGCGGGTTCTATACCCGAGGGTGGAGTAGTGACTTCCTTCTAGTCTAAGGTACGAGGAATGATTGTCTACACCCTACCTTTCCCATACCCTACTTCTGTGGGATTGGGTATTGTTGTTATTGTTGTTCTCTTTCTACTACTAGTGTTTTCCTTGATAGCAACATGTTAAACCTTCTTTTCTTTCTACTTACTGTTGCCGGTATGCGAAACAACCACAATCCATCATCATAGTCTCATCATCTTCATCAAAGACGTTCCATCATCGACAAGACACCTCATGTCACAACCACACCACCACCAACCTACAACACCCACTTCACCTTCGAACCCTCACCACCTTGAAACCCATTTTATTTTTTTTCTTTTCTTCTTTCTGTCGCATAACCTTCACCATGAGAACACAATTGTTGATAATTACTGCTACATCCTTGGTACTACAATCGGCCAAACCCTACCATCACCTTCATTGATCACAATCGGAACCCATTTACAAACCCATCATCATTATCAACTACAACCCATAGGCGAAAATTTTGTAATTTTGTTTCGGTCCAATATCAAAGAAACCAAAATCGATTCCTTAATCTTCGTTGATCACCAAACCCATAAACAATCACCATGATCCACCGGTCATCATAAACCACCACCATCTCCGATGAACTACACCCGCCACCTCCGGCTACTCCATGATTCTTTTCTGATACAATTGACCCAAACAACCACCAAAGATCAAACATGACTGCTGCAACTGCTATGATCCTATTGTCAGTTGAATACCACCACAAAACCTCACCTTGTAGAAGCTATTTGCAGCCTGATAATAACCATCCTCTTGTTAGTATTTGGCTGCCTAGAAAACCACCAAAAACTAACCATCATCCGCCACCCAAACATCACCACCATTAATCTATTTCTGCTTTCACTTATTCGGCCTAACCCATAAACACAACCACTAGCAGACCACCACCAAAATAAACTATCACTACCACTCACTATTTTATATTTTTTTCTACTCTTTCTTTCTTCTTGAGACAACGAAGTGCATGGAGTATAAATGATGATATGGACATGATGATGAGTTCACGTTTCCTCCTCTTTTTCTTGTTGGCCGACATTTACGCAATTATTTAGCCCCACTTGATAAAAAAAAGAGCTGAAACCCTTTATCTGCTAAAACCATGGATTTGATTAAATTCTTGGGCCGTTAATTTCTTGTTTACATTTGGGCAAATGATTCAGTTTCCTGGTGGGCTGCTGCAATTTAATTACGATCCATATGTTTTCTAGTTAGGTCGATAGGATTCATTTTCTATTGGGTCGTGATTTCCACTTCTTGTTGGGCCACGAAATTGCAGACTATCGTTTCTATTCTCTGGTTACTACTCAACAAACAACACAAACACACCCAAATAAAAATGATATAGGATGATGATGAATTCGTGTGATAAGGAAAAAGATGAAGATGACGAATTAAGAGATGATAAAACATGATAACAGTGATGGATATGATGGCTAAATGATAGTGAAGATGAGCGTGAATTGATGATGATGATCATGAGGATGATGGTAACGATGCTACTATGATAATAATGATGAATGTTATTATAGTAGTGATGATGATGTTACAGAATGATTATGATGATGAATGGTATAACAATTTTCTATTATTATTATTATTATTATTATTATTATTATTATTATTATTATTATTATTATTATTATTATTATTATTATTATTATTATTATTATTATTATTATTATTATTATTATTATAATCATTATTATTATCATTATTATTAATTAAAATTATCATTTTATTTAAAATTAACATTATTAGAAAAATTATCATTTTTATCATTATTATTATTATTATCATAATTAGTATTATTATTAATCATTAATAGTATTAGGTATTATTATTATTATTATTATTATTATTATTATTGTATTTATTATAAAAATAAAATAAAATAACTTATTATTATTATTATTAGTATCATTATTGTTATAAAAATACTACAACTTTCTATTATTAATATTATTTTACCAAGTAAAGTATTAGTTATATAAAAACATATTTTTAATATAATCATATATATAAATTTTAATACATTATATATATTTTAATTAAAATACTCCAAAAAGAATCTGATATTACAATATAATTATTTATTTGAAATACAGACATAATTAATCTATATATTAAAATAACATAAATTATTAAGATAACAAGTACAATAATATAAATAAATAAACTTGTTTGAATATTATTACATGTTTTAATATATGTAACTGATATAGGTTCGTGAATCCGAGGCCAACTCTGCATTGTCCTGTTCCGTCGTATGCATATTTTTACTACAAAATATCGTATCGTGAGTTTCATTTGCTCCCTTTTTAAATGCTTTTGCAATATATATTTTTGGGACTGAGAATACATGCGCTGCTTTTATAAATGTTTTACGAAGTAGACACAAGTAATCGAAACTACATTCTATGGTTGGATTATCGAAATTGAATATCACCCTTTTAGCTTGGTAGCCTAAGAATTAGGGAACAGAACCCCTAATTGACGTGAATCCTGAAGATAGATCTATGGGCCTAACAAAGCCCATCCAGGTTATGGATGCTTTAGTACTTCGATTTTATATACAGATGAGTGTACCTGTATATTTGGGGATATTCTATATACATTTGTTAATGTCGGTTACCAGGTGTTCACCATATGAATGGATTTTTATACAGATGAGTGTTCCTGTATTATAATTTTTGCAGATGAGTGTTCCTGCAGTTAACTATGAAAATAAAATCTTGTGGTCTATTAAAATTATGGAAATGATTGATTACGATAAACTAATGAACTCACCAACCTTTTGGTTGACACTTGAAAGCATGTTTATTCTCAGGTATGAAATAAATCTTCCGCTGTGCATTTGCTCATTTTAGAGATATTACTTGGAGTCATTCATGACATATTTCAAAAGACGTTGCATTCTAGTCGTTGAGTTCATCAAGAATATTATTAAGTCAATTATAGTTGGATATATTATGAAATGGTATGCATGCCGTAAATTTCGATGTAATGAAAGTTTGTCTTTTAAAAACGAATGCAATGTTTGTAAAATATATCATATAGAGGTCAAATACCTCACGATGTAACCAAATATGATGTATTCGTCCAGATGGATTAGGACGGGTCGTTATAAGGTTGAGGCCATTTTGAAAAGGCATCACGCGGCCTTCCTTGAGGACGTTAGGAAAATGTTTCTAGACTCGATTGGCGAGCAAGTAGTCAATCTAGTTAAGGAACAAGTGAAGGTTGTTCTACAAGAAGATAATGTTGGAAGGCGGGACTTCTTTTACAAGAATTTCAAGGATTCTCAAACTCCCACCTTTGAAGGTGAACGAGACCCACTTAAGAGTGCCCGTTGGATCTCCGATATGGAGGGGGCTTTTCGTACTTGGGAATGCCCTCTTGATAAGAAGACGAGCTATGGTTGTAGCATGTTAAGGGGCGATGCTAAGTTGTGGTGGGACGCAAAAATCCAACTTTATGGTGAAGAACAATGTATGGATTTTACTTGGGATGAGTTCAAGCCGAAGTTTTTCCAAGAGTACCGAACTTCGGCCGATCTTACTAGGCTTAAGGACGAGTTGCGTGCCTTGAGGCAAGGGTCGATGGATTTAAACACTCTTAAATCCGTTTTCTTGTCAAAGACCCAATTTTTCCCGGAGTATGTCGGGAATGATAAAATGTTGAAGGAAGACTTATATCGAATCTTGAACGACAACTATCAAGAGAAGATTAGTGTAAATGTGGTGAAAAGTTTTGATGAGTTGTTCGATATGGCCAAAGGTTTTGAGTCGCTCATCTTGAGAAAGACTGTCTTTATGTTTGGCAAAAGGAAGTTTGAAGCTACTAGTCATTCGAACAAGAAGAGTAAAGGTGCAACCGAGAGTGTCGGTAGTGTGAAGAAAGGTGCTTCCGGAGTTTTTCCTTATTCTTGTCACAATTATGGGCGAAGGGGGCATATGGCCCATGATTGTACCAAACCATCTACTACAACCAAACTCACTTGCTATAATTGTGGTAAAGAAGGGCACCGAAGGACGGAGTGCCCCGAGTTGCGGGGTGATCGTGTTAACAAGTTAGAGAAAGCGACGGGTACTGCTAGGGGTCGAAATTATTTAATGACCAATGATGAGACCAAGCAATCCAATGAAGTTGTCTCAGGTACTTTCATGGTTAACTCTAATCCGGCAAGGATCCTATTTGATAGCGGTGCTAATTTATCGTTTGTTTCTCCAAGATTTGTGTCTAAGCTTGATAAACCGCTAGCTAAGTTAAGTCATTCGGTAGAAGTTGAAATAGCGGATGGTAAGACGGTGCTAGGGGTTGATATTTGTAATGATTGTGATATTGTGTGTGGTACCGAAACATTTAAAATTGATCTTATCCCGATGACCTTGGGTGAATTCGATATTGTCGTTGGTATGGATTGGCTCGATCGTTATAGGGCCGATATTGCATGCCATGAAAAATTTATTCGCGTGAAGACCCCAAGTGGGAGAGAGTTAATTATTCATGGCGAGAGACGGAGAAGACTTGTGCCATTATTGTAACGACCCGACTTCATTATTCCAAAAACACGCTTAAAAAAATTACTGAACCAATACATCTGGACGGCGTCCAGTTATCTGGACGACGTCCAATAAAGAAGACCAGGACGGCGTCCAGAGGATCTGGACAGCATCCAAATGAACTGCCAGATTTTGATCCCCTTGTCGAACTTACGTGAGCAGAAAACCCGCTTCCTGACACTTTTAAACGAAACCCTTTTTACAACATGTCAATATAATTAAAACTAAGAAGTTTCCACAATAAAACCATGTTTTACAACATCGGCCGTTTTACGAATTTCGTTCAAAAATACAAGTTTTGACCCAAATGAGTTTAAGTTCCAAACAACTACGAGCATGATGTTTGGAGATAAACTACCTAATCCTAGGTCGAATCCGAAAGTAATCCAAGCAAGCATCAAAAGGGAAATCATCTAATCCCGAGCGTACCCTTGCCACGTTCGCCTCCGAACCTAAAAATGTAAACAACGAGAGGGTAAGCTAATGCTTAGTGAATACAATACTTATACGCATACATACATAATTCAATCACTTCTATACACCTACACAAACAACACAATATCATTAGCAAACCGCAATAAATGTATAATCGTACGTACAACAAGTCAACGACATTAGCATAGAGATCTCAACAATAATACGTGCCAACGACAAAATACTCACAATGCTAGTGAAACTTACACTAACCAACATACACAATGTCGACATGCGACTCGATGGTGGCCAACGAAGAGCGGTAGGTCAAATACGTTAACCACTCACCACCCATCGCAATGCGTACGTGGCCGACGAAGAGTGATAGGTCAAATACGTTAACCACTCACCACTACGCACCATGAGGCTGACGAAAAGTGCAACCGAAACGTTAACACTTACCTCAATCACAAGGATGGCCAACAAAAAGCGTAACCACTTACCATCCTATGATAAGTGGCCAACGAAGAGTGGATCCCTAAACGGCTAACACTCACCACTTACCCCAACACACATATGTGGCCGACGAAGAGCGATAGGTCAAACATTAATCACTCGCCACATAACCAAACATGCACATGTGACCAACGAAGAGTGATAGGTCAAGCACTAATCACTCGTCACATAACCAAACGCACCATGTAGCCGACGAAGAGTGATAGGTCAACCATTAATCACTCACTACATAACCAAACACACACATGTGACCAACGAAGAGCGATAGGTCAAACATTAATCACTCGTCACATGCCTCACCTCCAATCGTGGTCGAAAAAGAGTCATTCCTTCCGGATATTACTCACCACATATCGCAACCAAATATAGCCAACGAAGAGCTATCCATACGGATATCACTCACTATATTTTTCAACCCAATTGTGGTCCCCGAAAAGTGAATCCTAACGGATGTCACTTACCACGCCGCACACAAGCAACCAAATTATATACATAAACGTATAAATATTCCACTCACCTCGATTACTTGAAAAGCAATCCCGCTTGAGCTCCTAAACGTCCAAATGTAAATCACCTAGGTAATTTACAAACAAATAAGCTAAACACTCTAGCTTATACCCAAAACACCAATAAGTGCAATATTGACCCATTTGCACTTACTTCCACTTTGACTAAGTCAAATCTCACCCGAATACCCCCATAATCACAATCGACTAGTGATTAGGTTCCAACAACTCATTTCACTCAAGGTTTCATCATCAAAACACATTACTTGCAACATTTGACACAAAACTCATTTTGACCCAATCTCAAAGTCAAAACACCTATTTTGCAAGCTTACACCACTAGTCACTTATAATCTAAGTTAACTAGTGATTTCACACCCAAACATGATTATCAACTAATCAATCTCATCATCCAACCTAAAACCCACCAAGAATGGTCATCAACACCATTTACTCGCTTAAACACCCATTTATCAGCTAGTGGGTCTTATTCAAGAACACACAATCAAAACCCTAACTTGGAACTCAAATCTAACAAATGAAATTTAGAGTTAGAACTTACCAATACTAAAACAACGTAGCCGAGAACGAGAGGAACAACTTTGAAACCCGAGCTTTCGATTGATTCAAGCTCCTTCTTCCCCAAATCTCTAAATCTCTCTCTAGAATCACTCTCTCTCTCTCTCTCTCTCTTTCTCTCTCTAAGAATGAAGTGGGAGTGTTTGTGGATGTGAAAAGTGATCCAAAACTGAATCCCAACTGATAATATGGCTACAAATCTGGCTCTAAGTGAAAAGACACAAATACCCCTCTTAATATAACAAAACTGCATAGCTGGCCCGCCAGTTCATCTGGACGGCGTCCAATAATCTGGACGGCGTCTAATAATCTGGACGACGTCCAGTCTTTCTTTACTGGACGGCATCCCACCATCTGGACGGCGTCCCATTCAACTGCACAAGACTGAAACTGAAACAGGGTCTTACAACTCTCCCCCACTTAAATTGGATCACGTCCCCGTGATCCTCGCCACTTTACCAACAGGGCCCACGCTCTTTGGTGCTTCGACATACGTCCAAACTCGATGTCCACTACCAATTCCATCAAATACGAAGATTTCGTACAACTCCTTTAGGCGACTTTACTCAAAAGTTACCCTTCCGATTTAAATCATCATCCGTGATTTACCAAATCTACCAAACTGAGCACTAAGTCTCGCTTCATTCCCAAACCGGAACGAACTCACGCCTCGACCGCATGACAAACACATGCCAACATTCCAAATCTCGTACCGAGTTCGCATTCCCTTTAGCGTACCCTTGTCATGAACATCGCTAAAGTAACAACACACCAATAATATGGCCAACAAACATCACAATGGAGCCGACGAAAAGTGAATCCTCACGATTGGATACCACTTGCCCCACATTCTCACGCGTACGTGGCCGACGAAAAGCGGTAGATCAAACGTTAACCACTTACCACTACGCAATAAGAGGCCGACAAAAAGCCCATCCTTACGGATCACTGATGTGTGCGAGGTGTGGTACGTAATACTATTATTGTTTACTACGGAATATGATGAAATTACACAAGTTTTATATATTTATTTACGGATGGGATATACCTAAACCTTGCTACAACACTATAGGCAGTGTACCTAATCGTAGAGTAGTGTAGTTTTTAGTAAGTCTGGTTCGTTCCACAGGGAGCTGGTGAATACGTACTATATTTTTAACAACTATATTGTACAAAATATAACTATGTATATAATTATTATTATTATAAAGGGGGGTTTACCGTTTAATGACCGGTTTGTCGATTTTATATTTTAAGCGTAAAGATAAATGACAATAATTAAAATGCGTAAAATAAATAACAATATTACAATGACAGTAAATAAAATGACAGTAAATAAAAGTACGATGAGATATAAAATAAAACAATTATGCTTATTGATGTTAAAGCAAAGGGGTATAAAATACTATTAAATTTTAGCAGAAAATACTATTAAATACGATACAATTTTACACAAGATATTTATTTATTTTAGAATGGATATACTTAAACCTTGCTACAACACTTATAGGCAGTGTACCTAATCGTACAGTAGTGTAGTTTTTTAGTAAGTCCGGTTCGTTCCTCAGGGAAAATCTTTAAACAAAGCTTAACGCTATATTAGTTTACTTTTATAAAAATACAAATATATATATAAGTAATATTATTATTATAAAGGGGGGTTTTTACCATTTAATGACCGGTTTGTCGATTTTTAAACTTTAGTCGCAGTTAAAACCAAATGTAAAATAAAAAAAATAAATACAAGACTTAAATTAAAGCGTAAAGTAAATAACGATAATGAAATTGCGATAAATAAAAGTGCGATAAAATAAACTTGCAATAATTAAAAAGTACGAAAATTAAAGTGCAATTAAATACAATAACAATAAATAAAATGCGATAATTAGAAGTGCAATTAAATATAAAATAAAGGAAATAAAATATGAAATAAAATAATTATGCTTATTTAAACTTCCGTAATCATGATGTTTGACGTGTTGATTTTAGTTTTATGCACATGGGTTAATTGTCCTTTGTCCTGGATTATTTAATATGTCCATACGGATTTGTCCATAATAGTCCATCAGTCATAAATATAAAGTGCGAGTGTCCTCGTCAAATTATCCTTATACCCGAAGTTAAATATTCCAACTAATTGGGGACTTAAACTGTAACAAGGTTTTATTACTTTGTTTAATAATTACACCAGGATGTCGACTGAGTGTAACCCAAGGTTTTAATACTTTGTTAACAATTATGCCAAGTGTCCTTGTACATAATTTCACCCCTGTTTTAATAATTCTAGTGGCTATTAATCCATTCCCGTGTCCGGTTAAATGAACGATTATTCGTACATATAAATACCCCGCCCATCGTGTCCGATTGAGTGTATATGGTTATTTATAGGGACGCCCAATTGTAAATCTTTATATTAACATTAACAAACTATCATTTAGTTAAACAAATATAAAGCCCATTAATAGCCCATAATCTAATTTCCACAAGTGTCGTTCTTTTGTCCAAACCCCAATTATGGTACAAAGCCCAATTACCCAATTTTAGTAATTAGCCCAACATCATGATTACTTCGGATTAAATAAGCATAATAATAACTTAGCTACGAGACATTAAATTAAAAAGGTTGAACATAACTTACAATGATTAAAAATAGCGTAGCGTTACACGGACAGAATTTTGAATTACACCCTTACAACATTCGCTAACATACCCTTATTATTAGAATTATAATTAAAATTAAAATTAAAATATAAATTATAAATATAAATATTACGTTTAGATAGATGGATGGATATATTGGATTTAAAATGATCAGAATTCGTTGGGTTTTATAGGGAGTTTCAGTTTTTGGGGCTCCGCGACTCGCGGCTCTTTTCTTCTTCAAACTCCGCGAGTCGCGGAGATCGTTTTTACAGCTCACCCACATTTGGCTCTTTGTTTGCCGACGATTTATTTTATAAATATAATATATATATATATAATTAATATAATTAATTATATATTATATTATATTTATATACATAGTTAACTTGTAATTTTTAGTCCGTTGCGTCGAGCGTTGAGAGTTGACTCTGGTCCCGGTTCCGGATTTTCGAACGTCCTTGTGTACAATTTAATATATTGTACTTTACGTTTTGAATCTTGTACTCTTGTAATTTCGAGACGTTTCTTATCAATAATTGGAACCTCTTTGATTGTATTTTGTACTTTTGAGCTTTTTGGTCGTTTGCGTCTTCAATTCGTTGAATCTGTCTTTTGTCTTCACCTTTTAATATTTAAACGAATATCACTTGTAAATAGAAAAATTGCAACTAAAAGCTTGTCTTTCTTGAGGAATAATGCTATGAAATATATGTTCGTTTTTAGCATTATCAAATATTCCCACACTTGAGTGTTGCTTGTCCTCAAGCAATATAGTCTTGAAATAATAGAATCACTTCTTTATTCTTCACACTTAGTGATTTCTTTACGGCGGTATAAACAATGGTAGTAACGTTGTGGTTTACAGTCCCACATGACTATAAAAATTTAGATCCATTAAGGAAATTGGATCTTTATGAAAACATTTGATCTTTTAAAAATTAAATCTAGTTTTTTTTTTACCCTAGATAAGTTTTCCGGAATAACCCTTCACCGGTGTTTGCAAATTATTTTTGTGGGTTTGGTGGGTTTCAGATTTGAAAATTTTAGCTCAAAACTTGCGGTTTTGTGTCACCCACTTGCTAACCTTGTATTAGGAAAGCAACACGTCCAGTTTACTTGTCCCGTATATTACCTTTCGGTAAACTACCGTCCGGTTGTAAAGGAAAGCGTTGAACAAGCAACTGTTAAGGCAATGTCCCCTGACATACTTTTAATTATGGTCTATAACGTGTCGGACGCAATTACTATCCTTGGTAGGAGCAATAGTAAAGCTCACCCTTATAATTTGTAGGTTTGGCACAAGGCCCTGTCTTTGACCACTATGCAACCACCGTTCTTACGGTTGACACCCGATTTGGTTCAGGTGACCTAATGAATTCCAGGTGAATTCCTAGGATTTTACGTTCAATGGTAATGAACGCATTGAAAATGATTTTTCAGAAAACAAATCGGTCTATAATTTTAATCAAAATATTTTCTCGTTCAAGCTCGAGTTTAGATATCATCGAATTCCATGAGTTTGAATTCTCAATCTTTAAGGTCAATCTCTAGGATTGAGTAATATCAGGCTTAAAAGCTGATTTTTAATCTTTTAAGGAGATTATCCTTTCTGGGGATATGATTCATTAGTCTTATCCAGCTAATTTGCACGGTGCCCCCCATTGTACGAGATAAATCCTTCTCATGGTTAGGATAAATCTGACCACTTGGCGACCCTGTTTAATGCTGAGGTCCGTGGATTTCCTGCTGATTTTAGAGATGACTTTTCTAGATTTTTCGTCAACCTACAGCTAGTCTGGACGACAACTTCCTGACCTAAATCAAGAAGCGCGTGTCTTTTTCGGAAGACTTTACTTCCTTTTAATGATGGAATTGATTCATCGTGTAGATCCATCTCTTCTTTTCTTTCATCGGGTAAAACAGTTTAGTTTAGTCCAAAGCAAAAGTATTTTCAGTTATTTGTTACAGATATATGTGACATATGTTTAAGATAACTTGGTAAATTTTCCCACACTTGGCTTTTATTTTCCTTTTTATTGTCCTCTATTCCATTTTAAATGAATTTTAACATTTTGGTTTGTTTCTCAATTTATGTCCTTTCCGAGGTAACAATAATTTCGGTGTTAAAACCTAGTTTTATCGTTCATAAATATGTATAAACATGATTTTGAGTTCATTTAATTGAAAATTTTGAAAAATTTTACTAGAATTGGGTAGTCAGTATATAAGACTGGGGCTGTTCTTTATTATCAGAGAGCACTAGATTCTAATACAACTACTGCTTTACTAGTATTTTTAATGGTAACCCAGTGTTTAAGATAAAAATTTTAAAATCTGAAAGAATTTAACCCCTTCCCACACTTAAGATCTTGCAATGCCCTCATTTGCAAGAAATCAGTAACAATTTAAATTATCGAGGGTGATTTGTGTGAAAATGATTAAATTTTACCAAAGTTTCCAAGCATATTTGTGTTTGCTTGCTGAATGATAAATGGTGCATATCATTTGTTCATTCCATCTTGTTGTTATTTCACATATATTTTGCATCTTGTCGTCAAAATTAGTTGCTTTTGCTGAACTTAATGCCAGTCTTTGAAAATGCGTTGTTTTACCATGTTGTGTACATAAGATAAACTGCATACATATATACATATTTTTGAAGTTTGGTATATTACCCCACATTCAAAAATTATTAAAATCTAAGAATAAAAGTTAGAAAATTATAAAAACTATTACAATATTAAATAAGTATTAAACGTATCAACATTACAAATTATAAAATAAATAAAACTAAGTAGACTAGGGATGATACTGATACCAGTAGGGGTTCCATGCAAAACCGTATGTGCTATAGAATGCTTCGGCTGGGTTATACGTAGGATACGGTGGTTGAATCTCTATAGACCAGGGAGGGAATATGGGCGATGGAGTAGGAATATAGTTTCTACCTATATGTTGGCAATAAGCTATGATTTGGTTTTGATGAACTTGCCAATCTTCAAATGCTCTATGTCTATGATAATGCTAAAAACGAACATATATTTCATAGCATTATTCCTCAAGAAAGACAAGCTTTTAGTTGCAATTGTTCTATTTACAAGTGATATTCGTTTAAATAATAAAAGGTGAAGACAAAAGACAGATTCGACGAATTGAAGACGCAAACGACCAAAAAGCTCAAAAGTACAAAAGACAATCAAAAAGGTTCCAATTATTGATAAGAAACGTCTCGAAATTACAAGAGTACAAGATTCAAAACGCAAAGTACAAAATATTAAATTGTACGCAAGGACGTTCGAAAATCCGGAACCGGGACCAGAGTCAACTCTTAACGCTCGACGCAACGGACTAAAAATTACAAGTTAACTATGTATATAAATATAATATAATATATAATTAATTATATTAATTATATATATATATATTATATTTATAAATAAAAAACCGTCGGCAGAGAAAGACTCCAAGGACTGAGCTGTAAATTCATTCTCCGCGACTCGCGGAGTTTGAAGAGGATTTCACCGCGAGTCGCGGAGCCCCAAAATTCGACTTTTCCTATAAAAGCAACCGAATTCTGATCGCAATTCATAATTTTTTTCCTTCTTATCATACGTAAACGATATATATATATATATATATATATATATATATATATATATATATATATATATATATATATATAATTTATATTTTAATTTTAATTTTAATTCTAATAATAAGGGTATGTTAGCGAATGTTGTAAGGGTGTAAGTCGAAATTCTGTCCGTGTAACGCTACGCTATTTTTAATCATTGTAAGTTATGTTCAACCTTTTTATATTAATGTCTCGTAGCTAAGTTATTATTATGCTTATTTAAAACGAAGTAATCATGATGTTGGGCTAATTACTAAAATTGGGTAATTGGGCTTTGTACCATAATTGGGGTTTGGACAAAAGAACGACACTTGTGGAACTTAGACTATGGGCTATTAAAGGGCTTTATATTTGTTTAACTAAAGGATAGTTTGTTAATGTTAATATAAAGATTTACAATTGGGCGTCCCTATAAATTACCATATACACTCAATCGGACACGATGGGCGGGGTATTTATATGTACGAATAATCGTTCATTTAACCGGACACGGGAATGGATTAATAGCCACTAGAATAATTAAAACAGGGGTGAAATTACATTCAAGGGTAATTGGTGTAATTTTTAACAAAGTAGTAAAACCTTGGTTTACACGCAGTCGATAACCTGGTGTATTCATTAAACAAAGTATTAAAACCTTGTTACAATTCGAATCCCCAATTAGTTGGAATATTTAACTTCGGGTATAATAATAATTTGACGAGGACACTCGCACTTTATATTTATGACTGATGGACTGTTATGGACACAAACCAGACGGACAGATTAAATAATCCAGGACAAAGGACAATTAACCCATGGGCATAAAACTAAAATCAACACGTCAAACATCATGATTACGGAAGTTTAAATAAGCATAATTCTTTTATTTCATATTTAATTTCCTTTATTTTATATTTAATTGCACTTCTAATTATCGTACTTTTATTTATTGTTATTTAATCGCACTTTTATTATTCGCAATTTCATTATCGTTATTTACTTTAAGTTTTAATTTAAGTCTTTTATTTATTTAATATTTTACATTAGGTTTTAACTGCGACTAAAGTTTTAAAATCGACAAACCGGTCATTAAACGGTAAAAACTCCCCTTTATAATAATAATATTACTTATATATATGTTTGTATTTTTATAAAAGTAAACTAATATAGCGTTAAGCTTTGTTTAAAGATTTCCCTGTGGAACGAACCGGACTTACTAAAAACTACACTACTTTACGATTAGGTACACTGCCTATAAGTGTTGTAGCAAGGTTTAAGTATATCCATTCTATAAATAAATAAATATCTTGTGTAAAATTGTATCGTATTTAATAGTTTTTCCTAGTAAAATATAAACTATTTCGTATACCTTAGCTTTGACATCAAGTATTTTTGGCGCCGCTGCCGGGGAAATTTCTAAACGCCGGAAGCGCAACGCTAATAATATAAAAAAAAAATAAAAAATTTTAGCTTACTTCTATTAAAAATTCGTTTTTGTAAAAATACGTTTTAATTATTCAAAAATATAAAAAGAAAAACAAAAATATAAGTATTTTTTTAAGATTTTGTTAAATATTTAAGTTTTATAAGTTTCTTTATTTTTATTTTAATTTATAAAAATATAAGTTTTATTTTAATATCTTTTATTTATTAAAAAACAGAAAACAGAAAATAAAAAAAAAATAAATAAAGAAAAAAAAACGCGTCGAATATTTAAACCTGTCAGCTGAATTCTGGAACCCCGCGACTCGCGGGGTTTGATGCTTTAATTGCCGCGACTCGCGGAGACTTTCTGACAGGCGACAAAAAACCCTAAACCAGCATTAATTACGGGTATTAATTAATTATTATTATTATTTAACCCTAATAATTATTATTATTATTATTAGTCTTATTTTAACTTTTACTTTTTAATTAATTTGTATTTTTAGTTTAAATAAGTTTAATTAAATTGTAAAATTAGTAGTTTTATTAAATAAAAAAATATAAAAATAATATTTTTATAAAAATTGTACTTTTTACAACTTTTTATATATTTTTATATTTTGTCCCTTTTTAATCGTTGTAGCATAATATTTGTATTTTTCGCTCATATTTAATTTTAAACTTAGTTTTTGCTATAGTTATTTTTACTCCTAGATTTTTAGGCTTTGCCGTAGAATTCCTTAAGTGCTTTTTCTTTAGACTAAGATTTAGGTACTTCAAAATTTTGCGACGCCTTTTTAAGTTTTAGTTTCTTTTTAAGTTATTTCCATTTGGGATTTAGTTTTTCTTGTAAGCTTTAATATTTTTAGACACCTTTTACTATGTATCAATTATCATTCCAATTAGTAATTTCAATTTGCGATTATAATTTTAAGTTAGTTGTAGTAATAAGGTTAGGTTAGTTAAGTATTTTTAAGTTTTTATAAGTTTCTTTTATTTTTTCCGTCACCTTTTATTTTTCAACCATTTTTTCTTTTTCGACCTTTTGCGACGAATTCTTTTTCTTTCTTATTTCTCGCTATTCTAGTTTTAGGACATAGATTTTTATTCTACTTCTTATCTAAATTTCTTAAAATTACAAAAATTTATTTTAAGTGGTTAAATTGATAGACATCAAAATTTTCTGGTTCGTAGTAATAGTTGGATTTGTACGTGGACCGGGTTATTGGAGCCAAACAGTCCTCAATTATATTGAGACCAAACGAATCATGCCCCTCTGCTGCATCTTTTGGCTATTCGAAACGTGAGCAAAATCAGAAAAGTCTATTGATTGGATAACTTATTATAATTTTTCTTTCCTTTTTAAAACTAATAGGATATTCAGTGAATGCACCGAGCAAGACGTTCATCACCTTTTGTACGTTCACCACCTGTAACTAGATCAAGACATTTAGCAAATATAACCGCCGTTGATTTTTCTTTAGAATCGTCATCCAGTCGACCAAGTACTTCAGTTCAAATTTCCAATAATCCATTTTTTGAACCCGACATCACAATTGAGAATCCGGAAAATATTCAGGAACGGTTCGTAGATCCTGAACCACTAAACCTTCCTCCGGAACCACTAATTATTCAAACAGAGATTGTTGAGGAATGAACCATTAAATCAGAATCATCTAGTGATTCCGATTCAACAAATTCAATTATGGAGAATCTGGAACCTTTAAGTATGGAAGACCGAATGAGAGCTAAACGCACTGGCCAAGGTCACGCAATTACTCATCTAGACATTAATGCGCCAGATTATGAAATCAAAGGACAAATTCTACACATGGTGACTAATCAATGCCAATTTAGTGGTGCGCCGAAGGAAGATCCAAATGAACATCTACGTACCTTTAATAGGATCTGCACACTATTTAAAATCCGAGAAGTGGAGGATGAACAGATATATCTCATGTTATTTCCCTGGACTTTAAAGGGAGAAGCCAAAGATTGGTTGGAATCGTTACCTGAAGGGGCGATCGATACATGGGACGTTTTAGTTGACAAATTTCTTAAACAATTCTTTCCGGCATCTAAAGCCGTAAGACTTCAAGCAGAAATTGTTACGTTTACACAGAAACCAAATGAAACTCTATATGAGGCGTGGACAAGATATGGAAAGTTGTTAAGAGGATGTCCGCAACATGGTTTAGACACCTGTCAAATAGTACAAATATTCTACCAAGGATGCGACATCACTACAAGAAAAGACATAGATATAGCAGCTGGTGGTTCTATTATGAAGAAAACCGAAACTGATGCTTACAAAATTATTGATAACACTGCTTCCCACTCACATGAGTGGCACCAAGAAAAAGATATCATTAGATCATCTAAAGCAGCTAGAGCCGAATCTAGCCATGACTTAGATTCCATTTCCGCAAAGATAGATGCTGTGGAGAGACGAATGGAGAAGATGACTAAAGATATTCACTCAATACGAATTAGTTGTGAGCAGTGTGGAGGACCACATTTGACAAAAGATTGTCTCAGTATTGAATTAACAATGGAACAAAGAGAGAATATTTCATACATAAACCAAAGGCCTGGAAATAATTATCAGAATAATTATCAATCGCCAAGACCGATTTACAATCAAAACAAGAATTATAACCGAAATATTCCATACAACAACCAACAAGGTCCTAGCAATCAACAAGTATCCAATAATACTTACAATCAGCAAAGACCTAATTTTCAAAACAAACCACCACAACAAACCGATGATAAAAAGCCGAATTTAGAAGATATGATGACGAAGCTAGTTGAAACTCAAACGCAGTTTTTCACATCTCAAAAACAAACTAATGAACAAAATGCTCAAGCATTTAGAAATCAACAAGCTTCTATTCAAAATCTGGAACAAGAAGTAAGTAACCTAGCAAGATTAATAGGTGAAAGAAAACCGGGAAGTTTACCAAGCGATACAAATGCTAACCCCCGGAATGAAACAGCTAAAGCTATTACCACAAGAAGTGGTACAACACTTAAACCACCTGAAATACCTGTAACTTCTGATGAAACTATTCCTACTCCACAAGAACCACAACCTGATCAAGATAAGGAAAAAAGAACCGGTAGTTGAGAAGGTTAATGAAGATAACAAAGTTAAGGATAAACCTTATGTTAAACCATACCAACCATCACTTCCTTACCCGAGTAAAATGAAGAAAGAGAAACTTGAAGCCGAGCAATCCAAATTTTTGGATATGTTTAAACAGATAAATGTAAATCTTCCTTTCATTGATGTGATTTCAGGAATTCCTAGATATGCTAAATTCTTGAAAGATCTAATCTCAAATAGAAAGAAAATGGAAGAACTCTCAGCTGTTACTATGAATGCTAATTGTTCAGCAGTGCTGTTGAATAAGATACCAGAAAAATTATCTGATCCAGGAAGTTTCACAATTCCATGTTTTCTGGGTAGTCTTAGTTCAATAGAAGCATTGGCAGACTTAGGTGCTAGTATAAATCTAATGCCGTATTCACTATACGCTAAACTAGACCTTGGAGAATTGAAACCAACCAGAATAAGCATACAACTAGCCGATAGATCAATAAAATATCCTAGAGGGATAATGGAGAACATGCTAGTTAAAGTTGGTACTTTAGTATTTCCAGTAGATTTTGTTGTT
Source organism: Rutidosis leptorrhynchoides (assembly GCF_046630445.1). Classification (NCBI taxonomy): domain Eukaryota; kingdom Viridiplantae; phylum Streptophyta; class Magnoliopsida; order Asterales; family Asteraceae; genus Rutidosis; species Rutidosis leptorrhynchoides. Next base: position 196,623,092 of record NC_092336.1, read on the forward strand.
TTGGACATGGAAGAAGATTCTCAAGTTCCTCTCATATTAGGAAGACCATTCTTAAACACGGCTAAAGCAATGATAGACGTGTTCGGTAAGAAACTGACCCTAAGTATAGAGGATGAGAGTGTTACCTTTTCAGTTGATAGAGCAATGCAACAACCACAATCTGCAGATGATACATGTTATTATATTCAAACTATAGATGCACATGCAGAATTATTAGAAGAATTTCCAGAATTACAAGGAACAGGAGAATGTTCTTTAGGAGAAGGTAATGAACCAATTGATGAAGCTGAAATGTTAGCTACACTTATAACTAATGGATATGAACCAACAACAGAAGAAATTCAAATGCTAAAAGAAGAAGACAGATATCGATATAAATCATCGATAGAAGAACCTCCGAAATTAGAGTTAAAGCCACTTCCAAACCATTTGGAATATGCTTATTTACATGGTGAATCTGAATTACCTGTAATAATATCGTCTTCCCTTACTGAAAATGAGAAATCACAACTCATTTCTGTGTTAAAAGCTCATAAACCAGCCATTGCGTGGAAGATTCATGATATTAAAGGAATAAGTCCTTCGTATTGCACACATAAAATCCTTATGGAAGAAGGTCATAAAACGTATGTGCAACGCCAACGAAGACTAAATCCTAATATGCAAGATGTAGTTAAGAAAGAGATTATTAAACTGCTAGATGCAGGTTTGATATATCCAATTTCTGATAGTCCATGGGTAAGCCCAGTTCAATGCGTGCCTATGAAGGGTGGCATGACTGTCATTACAAATGAGAAAAATGAGCTTATTCCTACTAGGACTGTAACAGGATGGCGTGTATGTATTGATTATAGAAAATTAAATGACGCCACCAGAAAAGATCACTTTCCCTTACCTTTCATTGATCAAATGTTGGAAAGATTAGCCGGAAATAGCTACTATTGTTTTCTAGATGGATTTTCCGGATATTTTCAAATTCCAATAGCACCCGAGGACCAAGAGAAAACCACATTCAAGTGCCCTTATGGTACTTTTGCTTACAAACGCATGCCATTTGGACTTTGTAACGCCCCTGCAACCTTTCAAAGGTGCATGATGGCGATTTTTCACGACATGATAGAAGAATGCATGGAAGTATTCATGGATGACTTTTCAGTCTTCGGTGATACATTTAAATCATGTCTAGTTAATCTGGAACGAATGCTAATTAGATGCGAACAATCAAATCTAGTACTTAATTGGGAGAAATGCCATTTCATGGTTAAAGAAGGCATCGTTCTTGGACATAAAATTTCAAAAGAAGGAATTGAAGTGGATAGAGCTAAAGTAGATGTAATTGCCAAACTTCCACATCCCACCAATGTTAGAGGAGTTAGGAGTTTTCTAGGGCATGCCGGTTTTTACCGACGTTTCATAAAAGATTTTTCAAAAATTGCCACTCCTATGAATAAACTCCTAGAAAAGGATGCTCCATTCATCTTTTCAGATGAGTGTATCAAATCTTTTAATATTCTTAAAGAGAAACTCACTAATGCACCGATCATGATAACACCAAATTGGAATCTACCATTTGAACTAATGTGCGATGCAAGTGATTTTGCAATGGGAGCCGTTTTAGGACAAAGGATTGAAAAACGATTTCAACCTATATATTATGCTAGTAAGACGTTACAAGGAGCACAAACGAACTATACAACTACTGAAAAAGAACTCCTTGCTATTGTCTTTGCTTTTGACAAATTTCGTTCATATCTCGTTCTAGCAAAAACGGTGGTCTATACCGACCATTCTGCTCTTAGATACCTATTTTCAAAACAAGATGCTAAACCAAGATTAATCCGTTGGATCTTACTCTTACAAGAGTTTGATATTGAAATCCGAGATAAAAGAGGAGCAGAAAATCTCGCCGCTGATCATCTTTCTCGTCTTGAAAATCCCGAATTAGAAGTTCTAAATGAATCAGCCATACAAGACAACTTTCCTGATGAATATCTATTGAAGATAGATTATAAAGAAATCCCATGGTTTGCAGACTATGCAAACTACTTAGCTTGTGGATTCCTTGAAAAAGGATTATCGTACCAAAGACGAAAGAAATTCTTCAGTGATATAAAACACTATTTTTGGGAAGATCCACATCTGTTTAAAAGTTGTCCCGATGGAATAATACGCCGATGTGTATTTGGAGATGAAGCTAGTAAAATTTTAAACCATTGTCACACAGGACCAACAGGAGGGCATTATGGGCCTCAACTAACAGCAAGAAAAGTTTATGAAGCTGGATTCTATTGGCCTACAATTTACAAAGACGCACACCTTCTTTGCAAATCCTGTGATGCATGTCAAAGGGCCGGAAAAATAAGTCAACGTGATGAAATGCCACAAAATGTCATCCAAGTATGTGAAGTATTTGACATTTGGGGTATTGACTTTATGGGTCCATTTCCAAAATCTAATAATAATCAATATATACTCGTAGCCATTGATTATGTATCTAAATGGGCGGAAGCACAAGCTCTCCCAACTAACGATGCACGAGTTGTAGTCAACTTTTTAAAACGTCTTTTTGCAAGGTTTGGAACACCGAAAGCTTTAATAAGTGATCGGGGTACTCATTTCTGTAATAATCAACTTGAGAAAGTTCTTAAAAGATATGGAGTAACTCATAAAATCTCCACCGCATATCATCCACAAACAAGTGGACAAGTTGAAAATACCAACCGAGCTTTAAAACGTATTCTAGAGAAAACCGTAGGATCAAATCCGAAGGAATGGTCCATTAAATTGGAGGATGCACTCTGGGCTTTTAGAACAGCCTACAAAACTCCAATTGGAACCACACCTTTTAGACTTGTTTATGGAAAAGCATGTCATCTTCCAGTAGAAATTGAACACAAAGCATTTTGGGCTTTGAAGACATGTAATCTTGATTTACATGAAGCCGGACATCTACGATTAAGTCAACTAAACGAATTAGAAGAATTAAGACATGAAGCATACGAAAATTCGTTAATCTATAAAGAAAGAACGAAGAAATGGCATGATAAAAGAATCAGAAGTTCAAAAGAATTTAAAGAAGGAGACAGAGTTCTTCTTTTCAATTCACGATTCAAGCTATTTCCTGGAAAATTGAAATCAAGATGGTCTGGACCATTCATAGTCAAAAGAGTTTTCCCATACGGAACGATAGAATTGATAAATTCAAATGGGATTGAATTTAAAGTTAATGGTCACAGAGTTAAACATTACATACATGGTCCGATGGAAGTCGACAACGAAGTTAATCACAATTTCGACACCACAGCTAACTAAGTGTGGGGAGAATCAAGTCTTTAAAGGATAATATGTATTTCTGTTAGAGTTAGATTGTCTGTTTTCATGTAGTTCTCGAAAATGGAACCCGAATGGTCTTTCCCTAGCAGACCCTAAAGAACTAGTCTTCTCCCCCCATTCTGAATTTTTATTATTTTTTAGGTTTTTACAAAATGAAGACTGCCTGTGAACTAAACCATGGTCTAATGCTACACGCTTTGATCACTAAACGTAATAATGACATACTACCGAGTGAAATAGTATCAGTAATCAGAGAAAGAATGGACGAAGTTAGAAAAGAATCCAGATGCGAAGATAATAAGTTACAATTTGGTAAAGGAAAATCAAAATCCGCAGCGAAAAGAAGAGCACGACACCTAGAACGATGTCACAAATGCGGAAAATGGTCACATGGAGGTAAATGTTCCAATAATCAAACCTATTCAAATACCGAATTTGTTACTTTATGCAGAGACGGACCGTTCATATGTTTAGAAGAAAAGATACTGAATGCTCGAGGTTACGCCTATGTAGCCATGGAAAACCAATTAAACCGACTATCTTATGAATGGGATAGATCATATAACTAAGAAATCTATTTCACAGGTATGTCTGTACAGTTTTTATTTTTATTTTTATTTTTAACCTTTTGATAATAAACGCTAATTTGTTCGCTAAAAAGTATTAAATTGGTATTGAATAAAATTAGGTTTGGCGACCGAAATTATTGATATCATTCAAAAATTTATTACATCACTGCGAAATTTAACGTTTATTCTTAAGGTATAAATATCTTTAATCAATCAAACCAAAATATTTCAAAAATTCGTCATGAGTTAAATTAGGTCTTGGAACCGAAATTACTTTACCGAAAAGAGGGGCGCATATTTTTGATAATATTTGATTGATTAAAGTGGGATAAAAAGACAAAAAGATTTTTAAATTTATTTTTACCATGTTTTTAAAATTAATATTTAAATCTTAAATTAATATTGTAAATTTTGTAAAAACAATATATTTAAAATTGTAAATATTTGAAAAATTAATATAAGTTTGATATGAATTTATGAATTTTTAAATTAAGTTTGGTGTGAATTTTTAAAATATAAATTTTTAATTTTATGCATTTCAAATTTTAAGTTTGGTGTGAATTTTTAATAATAATTTTGAATTTTATATTTAAGTTGTGTGAATTTAAAAACAAAAATTTACTTTATCTCATTAAGTTAAGAATATGATTTTTAAAATTCGTAGTAAGTTGAAGACTAGGTCTTTGAACCGAAATTACTTTACCCGAGGGAGGGACGAGAACTTTTATTATCATTATTTTTAATCTTATTGAATTAAAGTATGCCAAAAACATTGAAAAAACCCAAAAATCTTAGCTTTTAAAACAATCGCTACAAAAAGACAAATTTTAAAATTTTGTCGAGGGACGGACTAGGACATCGATCCGAAACGACCTCGTCCTAAATAACAAGGGAAACAAAACATTAAAATTAATTACTTAATTGTTTTAATAAGTTAATGATTATAAAAAAAAAAAAAAAAAATACCAAACTCCGCGACTCGCGGAGTTTGGAGCTTAAATCTCCGCGACTCGCGGAGGGACCAAAACCCAGAAAAAAATAAAACGTAAAAAACAGAGCAGTTCACTCCCCCACCCAAAAACACTGCGAAGAACAGCGAACAAAAACCCCAAAAACCCGAAAAATACACCCCAAAATCACAATTTTTAACCGTTAATCACCAAATCTTTTGCTAAAATCATGTTGAGAAGGATGCTATCTAAGAATTACTCAAGAAAAACGGTAAATTTCTACACCTAAACACCATTTAATTCGAAATTTGTGTTCTTGAGTCATTTTTTTTTCCAATTTGATTTTGATGCTTTTTAGTGTAATTATGCTTAAATTGTTTATATATTATGCTTGTATAACCTAGATTGATGCTGTTCAACATGATTAGAAGCCTTGAACTTCAAATTTTGAGTAATCTAGGGTTTGTGTTCTTGAGCAAATTTGGGGCTTTTTGATATAAATAGGTTATGGCCGATTTTTGTCATGAATTGTTGCTAAATTGAGTAGTGTAACATGTCTAGGTAGTTAAATGATCCAAACTTTGAGCCTAAACATGATTTTGAGAATTAAAGTGGACTTTTTCAAGTCTAAAATTCATGAACTTGATTTTTGAAAGATAATGCCATTTGAGACTTGTTTAATTGCTAGTAATGATTATTTTGACATGTTATTTGAGATGAATGTTTATGAACTTGGCGAACATTTTCGTATATGCTTATTTGAAAAAGTGTAGATTTGATAAAAATGTGAAAATGAGCTTAAGTTTGATATAAATTGATAATGTCATTGTAATTATTTTGATTGATGATTTTGCTGACACTAATGCATATTTGGATGCACAAAAAATTGTGTTTGATGTGTTTTGCAGAATGAAAGGGGTGAATCTTCATCCCAAGCCCGCAATGCTCCTGCTGAGAATTTGGAACAACAGGAGGTGGATAACTACTACAAGCAGGATATACCTCATCCAGTCATGACCTTTTCCGATATGCACTTGGAAGAATTGCACCCGAACCTGAGATTTGACAGACTTTGGATAGATTATCCAAAATATCAAAGGGGTTTGCATACTCTTCATTCTAAGGTTGTTGAGGTACCAAGGGTCATAGAATGGGGACCCTTAGAAGCTGTAGAATTGGCCGGGCCAATTAGGGAATTACTTGTACAGAGGTATGGTAATTCTTCTTTTAATGACTGGGTACATTTATTCACCATACGTAGACCTGTATATAAAGTATGGTGTGAAGAATTGTTATGTAGTATAGAGTTGAATGATCGGGTAGCTAGTTTAACCGATCGTTCTTTTATTAGATTTTTGTTAGGCGGTTCGATGCGCCACATGTCTTTACTGGACATGGCTCAGGCTTTACGTATATATACGCCTGAGGAGTTAGCGTCTGCCGATTGTAGAGGATTGATACTAAACGGTAGAAAGATAGATGAAAATTTTGATACACACGGTGTGTGGAGTCAAATGACAAGCCATCACCATTTCAAAGGGGGAAATTACTCTTATTTGGATATAGATAGAGCCGAATTAAGAGTGATACATAGGTTTTTAGCTAATTCGATTACACAAAGGGGTAAGAACAAGGAAAAAGTAAATGAACAGGATTTGTTTTACCATATGTGTATTCGAGACCCACAAAGCGCTGTAAGTATACCATATTGTGTGGGTTATTATTTATCAGCTATGGTTCGGGGGATGCGACCGCATAGCATAATAGGAGGTGGTATTTTTATTACTTTGATTGGTGAATATCTCGGTGTGGATATAAGTCTGGGGGGATTATTACTAGAAGAGCCGGAACCCCGCGATACTATAGGTTTAAATGTATACCATGGTGCGAAAGTTTTGAAGAGGCGAAATAACGCCGCAGTACGATACCATGGTAGACATCCACAGGTGGAGAGAAACCAGCAGCAAGGTAATGTAGGAGGGGGGAATGAGATGCAAGAAATGCATAGGTTTATAGCTTCTCAGGAATACGAAAATGCTAGACAGAGAGCATTTGAAGATTGGCAAGTTCATCAGAACCAAATCATAGCTCATTGCCAACATATAGGTAGAAACTATATTCCTACACCGAAACCCATCTTCCCTCCTTGGTCTATAGAGATGCAGCCACCATATCCTACGTATGACCCTGCCGAAGCATTCTATAGCACCTATGGTTATGCCTGGAACCCCTATTGGTACCAATATCATCCTTAGTTTACTTATTATTTTTTTTATTTTTATTTTGTAATTTGTAATTATTGATACGTTTAATACTTTTGTTAATATTGTAATCATTTTTATAATTATCTAACTTTTATTCTTAGATTTTAATAATTTTTGAATGTGGGGTAATATACCAAACTTCAAAAATATGTATATATGTTTGCAGTTTATCTTATGTACACAACAGGGTAAAACAACGCATTTTCAAAGACTGGCATTAAGTTCAGCAAAAGCAACTAATTTTGACGACAAGATGCAAAATATATGTGAAATAACAACAAGACGGAATGAACAAATGATGTGCACCATTTATCATTCAGCAAACAAACGCCAATATATTTGGAAACTTTGGTAAAAATTTAATCATTTTCACACAAATCACCCTCAATAATTTAAATTATTCCTGATTTCTTGCAAATGAGGGCATTGCAAGATCTTAAGTGTGGGAAGGGGTTAAATTCTTTCAGATTTTAAAAATTTTTACTTTATACATTTGGTTACCATTAAAAATACTAGTAAAGCAGTAGTTGTATTAGAATCTAGTGCTTTCTGATAATAAAGAACAGCCCTAGTCTTATATACTGACTACCCAATTCTAGTAAAATTTTTCAAAATTTTCAATTAAATGAATTCAAAATCATGTTTATACATATTTATGAACGATAAAACTAGGTTTTAACACCGAAATTATTGTTACCTCGGAAAGAACATAAATTGAGAAACAAACTAAAATGTTAAAATTCATTTAAAATGGAATAGAGGACGATAAAAAGGAAAATAAAAGCCAAGTGTGGGAAAATTTACCAAGATATCTTAAACATATGTCACATATATCTGTAACAAATAACTGAAAATACTTTTGCTTTGGACTAAACTAAACTGTTTTACCCGATGAAAGAAAAGAAGAGATGGATCTACAAGATGAATCAATTCCATCATTAAAAGGAAGTAAAGTCTTCCGAAAAAGACACGCGCTTCTTGATTTAGGTCATGAAGTTGTCGTCCAGACCAGCTGTAGGTTGACGAAAAATCTAGAAAAGTCATCACTAAAATCAGCAGGAAATCCACGGACCTCAGCATTAAACAGGGTCGCCAAGTGGTCAGATTTATCCTAACCATGAGAAGGATTTATCTCGTACAATGGGGGGGCACCATGCAAATTAGCTGGATAAGACTAATGAATCAGATCCCCAGAAAGGATAATCTCCTTAAAGATTAAAAATCAGCTTTTAAGACTGATATTACTCAATCCTAGAGATTGACCTTAAAGATTGAGAATTACAAACTCATGGAATTCAATGATATCTAAACTTGAGCTTGAACGAGAAAATATTTTGATCAAAATTACAAACCGATTTGTTTTCTGAAAACCCTATTTTCAATGCGTTCATTACCATTGAACGTAAAATCCTAGGAATTCACCTGGAATTCATTAGGTCACCTGAACTAAATCGGGTGTCAACCATAAGAACGGTGGTTGCATAGCATGGTCAAAGACAGGACCTTGTGCCAGACCGAAAAATTATAAGGGTGAGCTTTACTATTGCTCCTACCAAGGATAGTAATTGCGTCCGACACGTTATAGACCATAATTAAAAGCATGTCAGGGGACATTGCCTTAACAGTTGCTTGTTCAACGCTTTCCTTTACAACCGGACGGTAGTTTACCGAAAGGTAATATACGGGACAAGTAAACTGGACGTGTTGCTTTCCAAATACAAGGTTAGCAAGTGGGTGACACAAAACCGCAAGTTTTGAGCTAAATTTTCAAATCTGAAACCCACCAAACCCACAAAAATATTTTGCAAACACCGGTAAAGGGTTATTCCGGAAAACTTATCTAGGGTAAAAACTAGATTTCAAAAGATCAAATGTTTTCATAAAGATCCAATTTCCTTAATGGATCTAAATTTTTATAGTCATGTGGGACTGTAAACCATATCGTTACTACCATTGTTTATACCGCCGTATAGAAAATCACTGATGTACAAAGTGTGAAGAATAAAGAAGTGATTCTAGTATTTCAAAACGATATTGCTTGAGGACAAGCAACGCTCAAGTGTGGGAATATTTGATAATGCTAAAAACGAACATATATTTCATAGCATTATTCCTCAAGAAAGACAAGCTTTTAGTTGCAATTGTTCTATTTACAAGTGATATTCGTTTAAATAATAAAAGGTGAAGACAAAAGACAGATTCGACGAATTGAAGACGCAAACGACCAAAAAGCTCAAAAGTACAAAAGACAATCAAAAAGGTTCCAATTATTGATAAGAAACGTCTCGAAATTACAAGAGTACAAGATTCAAAATGCAAAGTACAAAATATTAAATTGTACGCAAGGACGTTCGAAAATCCGGAACCGGGACAAGAGTCAACTCTTAACGCTCGACGCAACGGACTAAAAATTACAAGTTAACTATGTATATAAATATAATATAATATATAATTAATTATATTAATTATATATATATTATATTTATAAATAAAAAACCGTCGGCAGAGAAAGACTCCAAGGACTGAGCTGTAAATTCATTCTCCGCGACTCGCGGAGTTTGAAGAGGATTTCACCGCGAGTCGCGGAGCCCCAAAATTCGACTTTTCCTATAAAAGCAACCGAATTCTGATCGCAATTCATAATTTTTTTCCTTCTTATCATACGTAAACGATATATATATATATATATATATAATTTATATTTTAATTTTAATTTTAATTCTAATAATAAGGGTATGTTAGCGAATGTTGTAAGGGTGTAAGTCGAAATTCTGTCCGTGTAACGCTACGCTATTTTTAATCATTGTAAGTTATGTTCAACCTTTTTATATTAATGTCTCGTAGCTAAGTTATTATTATGCTTATTTAAAACGAAGTAATCATGATGTTGGGCTAATTACTAAAATTGGGTAATTGGGCTTTGTACCATAATTGGGGTTTGGACAAAAGAACGACACTTGTGGAAATTAGACTATGGGCTATTAAAGGGCTTTATATTTGTTTAACTAAATGATAGTTTGTTAATGTTAATATAAAGATTTACAATTGGGCGTCCCTATAAATTACCATATACACTCAATCGGACACGATGGGCGGGGTATTTATATGTACGAATAATCGTTCATTTAACCGGACACGGGAATGGATTAATAGCCACTAGAATAATTAAAACAGGGGTGAAATTACATTCAAGGGTAATTGGTGTAATTGTTAACAAAGTAGTAAAACCTTGGTTTACACGCAGTCGATAACCTGGTGTATTCATTAAACAAAGTATTAAAACCTTGTTACAATTCGAATCCCCAACTAGTTGGAATATTTAACTTCGGGTATAATAATAATTTGACGAGGACACTCGCACTTTATATTTATGACTGATGGACTGTTATGGACAAAAACCAGACGGACAGATTAAATAATCCAGGACAAAGGACAATTAACCCATGGGCATAAAACTAAAATCAACACGTCAAACATCATGATTACGGAAGTTTAAATAAGCATAATTCTTTTATTTCATATTTAATTTCCTTTATTTTATATTTAATTGCACTTCTAATTATCGTACTTTTATTTATTGTTATTTAATCGCACTTTTATTATTCGCAATTTCATTATCGTTATTTACTTTAAGTTTTAATTTAAGTCTTTTATTTATTTAATATTTTACATTAGGTTTTAACTGCGACTAAAGTTTTAAAATCGACAAACCGGTCATTAAACGGTAAAAACCCCCCTTTATAATTGAAATGTCCCGTTCTTATTGATTAAAAACGTTCCATATTAATTGATTTCGTTGCGAGGTTTTGACCTCTATATGAGACGTTTTTCAAAGACTGCATTCATTTTAAAACAAACCATAACCTTTATTTCATCAATAAAGGTTTAAAAAGCTTTACGTAGATTATCAAATAATGATAATCTAAAATATCCTGTTTACACACGACCATTACATAATGGTTTACAATACAAATATGTTACAACAAAATAAGTTTCTTGAATGCAGTTTTTACACAATATCATACAAGCATGGACTCCAAATCTCGTCCTTATTTAAGTATGTGACAGCGGAAGCTCTTAATAATCACCTGAGAATAAACATGCTTAAAACGTCAGCAAAAATGTTGGTGAGTTATAGGTTTAACCTATATATATCAAATCATAATAATAGACCACAAGATTTCATATTTCAATACACATCCCATACATAGAGATAAAAATCATTCATATGGTGAACACCTGGTAACCGACATTAACAAGATGCATATATAAGAATATCCCCATCATTCCGGGACACCCTTCGGATATGATATAAATTTCGAAGTACTAAAGCATCCGGTTCTTTGGATGGGGTTTGTTAGGCCCAATAGATCTAACTTTAGGATTCGCGTCAATTAGGGTGTCTGTTCCCTAATTCTTAGATTACCAGACTTAATAAAAAGGGGCATATTCGATTTCGATAATTCAACCATAGAATGTAGTTTCACGTACTTGTGTCTACTTTGTAAATCATTTATAAAACCTGCATGTATTCTCATCCCAAAAATATTAGATTTTAAAAGTGGGACTATAACTCACTTTCACAGATTTTTACTTCGTCGGGAAGTAAGACTTGACCACCGGTTGATTCACGAACCTATAACAATATATACATATATATCAAAGTATGTTTAAAATATATTTACAACAATTTTAATATATTTTGATGTTTTAAGTTTATTAAGTCAGCTGTCCTCGTTAGTAACCTACAACTAGTTGTCCACAGTTAGATGTACAGAAATAAATCGATAAATATTATCTTGAATCAATCCACGACCCAGTGTATACGTATCTTAGTATTGATCACAACTCAAACTATATATATTTTGGAATCAACCTCAACCCTGTATAGCTAACTCCAACATTCACATATAGAGTGTCTATGGTTGTTCCGAAATATATATAGATGTGTAGACATGATAGGTCGAAACATTGTATACGTGTCTATGGTATCTCAAGATTACATAATATACAATAAAAGTTGATTAAGTTATGGTTGGAATAGATTTGTTACCAATCTTGATTTACCCATAACTTCTTCATTTTAAATCCGTTTTGAGTGAATCAAATTGCTATGGTTTCATATTGAACTCTATTTTATGAATCTAAACAGAAAAGTATAGGTTTATAGTCGGAGAAATAAGTTACAAGTCGTTTTTGTAAAGGTAGTCATTTTAGTCGAAAGAACGACGTCTAGATGACCATTTTAGAAAACATACTTCCACTTTGAGTTTAACCATAATTTTTGGATATAGTTTCATGTTCATAATAAAAATCATTTTCTCAGAATAAAAACTTTTAAATCAAAGTTTATCATAGTTTTTAATTAACTAACCCAAAACAGCCCGCGGTGTTACTACGACGGCGTAAATCCGGTTTTACGGTGTTTTTCGTGTTTTCAAGTTTTAAATCATTAAGTTAGCATATCATATAGATATAGAACATGTGTTTAGTTGATTTTAAAAGTCAAGTTAGAAGGATTAACTTTTGTTTGCGAACAAGTTTAGAATTAACTAAACTATGTTCTAGTGATTACAAGTTTAAACCTTCGAATAAGATAGCTTTATATGTATGAATCGAATGATGTTATGAACATCATTACTACCTTAAGTTCCTTGGATAAACCTACTGGAAAAGAGAAAAATGGATCTAGCTTCAACGGATCCTTGGATGGCTCGAAGTTCTTGAAGCAGAATCATGACACGAAAACAAGTTCAAGTAAGATCATCACTTGAAATAAGATTGTTATAGTTATAGAAATTGAACCAAAGTTTGAATATGATTATTACATTGTATTAGAATGATAACCTACTGTAAGAAACAAAGATTTCTTGAGGTTGGATGATCACCTTACAAGATTGGAAGTGAGCTAGCAAACTTGAAAGTATTCTTGATTTTATGAAACTAGAACTTTTGGAATTTATGAAGAACACTTAGAACTTGAAGATAGAACTTGAGAGAGATCAATTAGATGAAGAAAATTGAAGAATGAAAGTGTTTGTAGGTGTTTTTGGTCGTTGGTGTATGGATTAGATATAAAGGATATGTAATTTTCTTTTCATGTAAATAAGTCATGAATGATTACTCATATTTTTGTAATTTTATGAGATATTTCATGCTAGTTGCCAAATGATGGTTCCCACATGTGTTAGGTGACTCACATGGGCTGCTAAGAGCTGATCATTGGAGTGTATATACCAATAGTACATACATCTAAAAGCTGTGTATTGTACGAGTTCGAATACGAGTGCATACGAGTAGAATTGTTGATGAAACTGAACGAGGATGTAATTGTAAGCATTTTTGTTAAGTAGAAGTATTTTGATAAGTGTCTTGAAGTCTTTCAAAAGTGTATGAATACATATTAAAACACTACATGTATATACATTTTAACTGAGTCGTTAAGTCATCATTAGTCGTAACATGTAAATGTTGTTTTGAAACCTTTAGGTTAACGATCTTGTTAAATGTTGTTAACCCAATGTTTATAATATCAAAAGAGATTTTAAATTATTATATTATCATGATATTATGATGTACAAATATCTCTTAATAAGATATATATACATTAAATGTCGTTACAACGATAATCGTTACATATATGTCTCGTTTCAAAATCATTAAGTTAGTAGTCTTGTTTTTACATATGTAGTTCATTGTTAATATACTTAATGATGTGTTTACTTATCATAATATCATGTTAACTATATATATAACCATATATATGTCATCATATAGTTTTTACAAGTTTTAACGTTCGTGAATCACCGGTCAACTTGGGTAGTCAATTGTCTATATGAAACCTATTTCAATTAATCAAGTCTTAACAAGTTTGATTGCTTAATATGTTGGAAACATTTAATCATGTAAATATCAATCTCAATTAATATATATAAACATGGAAAAGTTCGGGTCACTACAGTACCTACCCGTTAAATAAATTTCGTCCCGAAATTTTAAGCTGTTGAAGGTGTTGACGAATCTTCTGGAAAGAGATGCGGGTATTTCTTCTTCATCTGATCTTCACGCTCCCAGGTGAACTCGGGTCCTCTTCGAGCATTCCATCGAACCTTAACAATTGGTATCTTGTTTTGCTTAAGTCTTTTAACCTCACGATCCATTATTTCGACGGGTTCTTCGATGAATTGAAGTTTTTCGTTGATTTGGATTTCATCTAACGGAATAGTGAGATCTTCTTTAGCAAAACATTTCTTCAAATTCGAGACGTGGAAAGTGTTATGTACAGCCGCGAGTTGTTTAGGTAACTCAAGTCGGTAAGCTACTGGTCCGACACGATCAATAATCTTGAATGGTCCAATATACCTTGGATTTAATTTCCCTCGTTTACCAAATCGAACAACGCCTTTCCAAGGTGCAACTTTAAGCATGACCATCTCTCCAATTTCAAATTCTATATCTTTTCTTTTAATGTCAGCGTAGCTCTTTTGTCGACTTTGGGCAGTTTTCAACCGTTGTTGAATTTGGATGATCTTCTCGGTAGTTTCTTGTATAATCTCCGGACCCGTAATCTGTCTATCCCCCACTTCACTCCAACAAATCGGAGACCTGCACTTTCTACCATAAAGTGCTTCAAACGGCGCCATCTCAATGCTTGAATGGTAGCTGTTGTTGTAGGAAAATTCTGCTAACGGTAGATGTCGATCCCAACTGTTTCCGAAATCAATAACACATGCTCGTAGCATGTCTTCAAGCGTTTGTATCGTCCTTTCGCTCTGCCCATCGGTTTGTGGATGATAGGCAGTACTCATGTCTAGACGAGTTCCTAATGCTTGCTGTAATGTCTGCCAGAATCTTGAAATAAATCTGCCATCCCTATCAGAGATAATAGAGATTGGTATTCCATGTCTGGAGACGACTTCCTTCAAATACAGTCGTACTAACTTCTCCATCTTGTCATCTTCTCTTATTGGCAGGAAGTGTGCTGATTTGGTGAGACGATCAACTATTACCCAAATAGTATCAAAACCACTTGCAGTCCTTGGCAATTTAGTGATGAAATCCATGGTAATGTTTTCCCATTTCCATTCCGGGATTTCAGGTTGTTGAAGTAGACCTGATGGTTTCTGATGCTCAGCTTTGACCTTAGAACACGTCAAACATTCTCCTACATATTTAGCAACATCGGCTTTCATACCCGGCCACCAAAAATGTTTCTTGAGATCCTTGTACATCTTCCCCGTTCCAGGATGTATTGAGTATCTGGTTTTATGAGCTTCTCTAAGTACCATTTCTCTCATATCTCCAAAATTTGGTACCCAAATCCTTTCAGCCCTATACCGGGTTCCGTCTTCCCGAATATTAAGATGCTTCTCCGATCCTTTGGGTATTTCATCCTTTAAATTTCCCTCTTTTAAAACTCCTTGTTGTGCCTCCTTTATTTGAGTAGTAAGGTTATTATGAATCATTATATTCATAGATTTTACTCGAATGGGTTCTCTGTCCTTCCTGCTCAATGCATCGGCTACCACATTTGCCTTCCCCGGGTGGTAACGAATCTCAAAGTCGTAATCATTCAATAATTCAATCCACCTACGCTGCCTCATATTCAGTTTTTTCTGATTAAATATGTGTTGAAGACTTTTGTGGTCGGTATATATAATACTTTTGACCCCATATAAGTAGTGCCTCCAAGTCTTTAATGCAAAAACAACCGCGCCTAATTCCAAATCATGCGTCGTATAATTTTGTTCGTGAATCTTCAATTGTCTAGACGCATAAGCAATCACCTTCGTTCGTTGCATTAATACACAACCGAGACCTTGCTTTGATGCGTCACAATAAATCACAAAATCATCATTCCCTTCAGGCAATGACAATATAGGTGCCGTAGTTAGCTTTTTCTTCAATAACTGAAACGCTTTCTCTTGTTCATCATTCCATTCAAATTTCTTCCCTTTATGCGTTAATGCAGTCAAGGGTTTTGCTATTCTGGAAAAGTCTTGGATGAACCTTCTGTAGTAACCAGCTAGTCCTAAAAACTGGCGTACGTGTTTCGGAGTTTTCGGGGTTTCCCACTTTTCAACAGTTTCTATCTTTGCTGGATCCACCTTAATACCTTCTTTGTTCACTATGTGACCGAGGAATTGAACTTCTTCCAACCAAAATGCACACTTTGAAAACTTAGCGTATAATTCTTCCTTCCTCAATACTTCTAACACCTTTCTCAAATGTTCACCGTGTTCTTGGTCATTCTTTGAGTAAATAAGTATGTCATCAATGAAAACAATGACAAACTTGTCAAGGTATGGTCCACACACTCGGTTCATAAGGTCCATGAACACAGCTGGTGCATTAGTTAAACCAAACGGCATGACCATAAACTCGTAATGACCGTAACATGTTCTGAAAGCAGTCTTTGGAATATCATCTTCTTTCACCCGCATTTGATGATACCCGGAACGTAAGTCAATCTTTGAATAAACAGACGAGCCTTGTAGTTGATCAAATAAGTCGTCGATTCTCGGTAGTGGGTAGCGGTTCTTGATGGTAAGTTTGTTCAACTCTCGGTAGTCGATACACAACCTGAATGTACCATCTTTCTTCTTGACAAACAAAACAGGAGCTCCCCACGGTGATGTGCTTGGTCGAATGAAACCACGCTCTAAAAGTTCTTGTAATTGGCTTTGCAGTTCTTTCATCTCGCTGGGTGCAAGTCTGTAAGGAGCACGAGCTATTGGTGCAGCTCCTGGTACAAGATCTATTTGAAATTCAACGGATCGATGTGGGGGTAATCCCGGTAATTCTTTCGGAAATACATCGGGAAATTCTTTTGCAATGGGAACATCATTGATGCTCTTTTCTTCAGTTTGTACTTTCTCGACGTGTGCTAGAACAGCATAGCAACCTTTTCTTATTAGTTTTTGTGCCTTCAAATTACTAATAAGATGTAGCTTCGTGTTGCCCTTTTCTCCGTACACCATTAAGGGTTTTCCTTTTTCTCGTATAATGCGAATTGCATTTTTGTAACAGACAATCTCTGCTTTCACTTCTTTCAACCAGTCCATACCGATTATCACATCAAAACTCTCTAACTCTACTGGTATCAAATCAATCTTAAATGTTTCGCTAACCAGTTTAATTTCTCGATTCCGACATATATTATCTGCTGAAATTAATTTACCATTTGCTAATTCGAGTAAAAATTTACTATCCAAAGGCGTCAATGGACAACTTAATTTAGCACAAAAATCTCTACTCATATAGCTTCTATCCGCACCCGAATCAAATAAAACGTAAGCAGATTTATTGTTAATAAGAAACGTACCCGTAACAAGCTCCGGGTCTTCCTGTGCCTCTGCCGCATTAATATTGAAAACTCTTCCGCGGCCTTGTCCATTCGTGTTCTCCTGGTTCGGGCAATTTCTAATAATGTGGCCCGGTTTTCCACATTTATAACAAACTACATTGGCATAACTTGCTCCGACACTACTTGCTCCGCCATTACTCGTTCCGACACCATTTGTTCCTTTCGTTCTATTAACCCCTGGTCCGTAAACCTCACACTTCGCCGCGCTATGACCATTTCTTTTACACTTGTTGCAAAATTTGGTGCAGAACCCCGAGTGATACTTTTCACACCTTTGGCATAGCTGCTTCTGATTATTGTTGTTGTTGCGGTTATTATTGTTATTGGGATGATTGTTATAGTTGCTGTTGCTGTTGTTGTTGTTGTTGTTGTTGGGCCGTTTGTTGTAGTTGCGATTGATGTTGCGATTGTTGGGATAATTGTTGCGATTATTGTTGTAATTGCTGTTGTTGTTGTATTGGTGATTCTTATCACCGTTATCCTCCCACTTTCTTTTGACTTGCTTCACATTGGCCTCTTCAGCAGTCTGTTCTTTAATTCTTTCTTCAATCTGGTTCACTAGTTTGTGAGCCATTCTACATGCCTGTTGTATAGAGGCGGGCTCGTGTGAACTTATATCTTCTTGAATTCTTTCCGGTAATCCTTTCACAAATGCGTCGATCTTCTCTTCCTCATCTTCGAATGCTCCCGGACACAATAGGCACAATTCTGTGAATCGTCTTTCGTACGTGGTAATATCAAATCCTTGGGTTCGTAACCCTCTAAGTTCTGTCTTGAGCTTATTGACCTCGGTTCTGGGACGGTACTTCTCGTTCATCAAGTGCTTGAATGCTGACCACGGTAGTGCGTACGCATCATCTTGTCCCACTTGCTCTATATAGGTATTCCACCATGTTAACGCAGAACCTGTGAAGGTATGCGTAGCGTACTTCACTTTGTCCTCTTCAGTACACTTACTTATGGCAAACACCGATTCAACCTTCTCGGTCCACCGTTTCAATCCGATCGGTCCTTCGGTTCCATCAAATTCCAAAGGTTTGCAGGCAGTGAATTCTTTGTAGGTGCATCCTACACGATTTCCTGTACTGCTAGATCCAAGGTTATTGTTGGTATGTAGCGCAGCCTGTACTGCGGCTATGTTTGAAGCTAGAAAAGTACGAAATTCCTCTTCATTCATATTCACGGTGTGTCGAGTAGTCGGTGACATTTCCTTCAAAATAGTCAAATGGAACAAGTTAATCATACAGAATATTAAGAGTAGTTAATAGTATTTCGTAGCATAATATGAACTCATTTATAAAAGCTTTTTCTTCATATTAGCGTTTTATAAGTTTAAATTCGGGTAGTACCTACCCGTTAAGTTCATACTTAGTAGCTAATATACAATTCAACTACTACAATTCTATATGAAAAACTGATTATAATAATATTTCGCGTTCAAACTTTTATACAATATTTTACAAACTTACAATACCGCTTATTTTACATAAAGCATGAAATATAGCACACAATAACTTTGATACAAGATAGTTGTGAAGATAATTCTAGCTAGTACACAAGTCGTTCAGCAAAGACAATAAAGACACGTAATTCATACGTCCAGAAACAAGTCATGCATTCTGGTTTTACTAGGATTACTTCCCATCCTTGGTCTTGTGGAACATAACCGTTATGGCCGTTGATAAGACAGCGTGTTGTAACATCGTCAAAAGGACGAGGGTTACGTAATGTCCAACAGTCCCGTAACAATCTAAAAACCTCATTTCTTACCCCAATTACCGACTCCGTCACTTGTGGAAACGTTTTGTTTAATAGTTGTAGCCCGATGTTCTTGTTCTCACTTTGGTGAGAAGCGAACATTACTAATCCGTAAGCATAACATGCTTCTTTATGTTGCATGTTAGCCGCTTTTTCTAAATCACGAAGTCCAATATTCGGATATATTGAGTCAAAATAATTTCTTAACCCGTTGCGTAAAATAGCATTTGGGTTCCCTGCAATATATGCGTCAAAGTAAACACATCGTAACTTATGGGTTTCCCAATGTGCTATCCCCCATCTTTCAAACGAAAGTCTCTTATAAACCAAGACATTCTTGGAACGTTCTTCGAATGTCTTACAAACTGATCTCGCCTTAAATAGTTGTGCCGAGGAATTCTGGCCGACTCTAGACAAGATTTCATCAATCATGTCTCCGGGTAGGTCTCTTAAAATATTGGGTTGTCTATCCATTTTGTGTTTTTAAACTGTAAAATAGACAAGAGTTAGATTCATAAAAAAAATACTTATTAATACAAGCAATTTTTACATATATCATAAAGCATAAGAACACTATATTACATATATTACACCACACGAATACAACTATCTTATTCCGACTCGCTCGTTTCTTCTTCTTCGGTTTTGGTTCGTTTTGCCAAGTTTCTAGGGATATATGATGTTCCCCTAATACGAGCCGTCGTTGTCCACATTGGTTTAGAAAAACCTGGTGGTTTAGAGGTTCCCGGGTCATTGTTACAACTTAAGGACTTCGGGGGTTGACGATACATATAAAGTTCATCGGGGTTGGAATTAGATTTCTCTATTTTTATGCCCTTTCCCTTATTATTTTCTTTTGCCTTTTTAAATTCAGTTGGGGTAATTTCTATAACATCATTGGAATTCTCGTCGGAATCCGATTCATCGGAGAATTGGTAATCCTCCCAATATTTTGCTTCCTTGGCGGAAACACCATTGACCATAATTAACCTTGGTCGGTTGGTTGAGGATTCTCTTTTACTTAACCGTTTTATTATTTCTCCCACCGGTTCCGATTCTTCTTCCGGTTCCGATTCTTCTTCCGGTTCCGATTCTTCTTCCGGTTCCGACTCTTCTTCCGGTTCCTCTTCGGGAACTTGTGAATCAGTCCACGAATCATTCCAATTTACATTTGACTCTTCATTATTATTAGGTGAGTCAATGGGACTTGTTCTAGAGGTAGACATCTATCACATAATATCAAACACGTTAAGAGATTAATATATCACATAATATTCATATGTTAAAAATATATAGTTTCCAACAAAAATGTTAAGCAATCATTTTTAAAGAAAACACGGTCGAAGTCCAGAATCACTAATGCATCCTAACAAACTCGATAAGACACACTAATGCAAATTTTCTGGTTCTCTAAGACCAACGCTCGGATACCAACTGAAATGTCCCGTTCTTATTGATTAAAAACGTTCCATATTAATTGATTTCGTTGCGAGGTTTTGACCTCTATATGAGACGTTTTTCAAAGACTGCATTCATTTTAAAACAAACCATAACCTTTATTTCATCAATAAAGGTTTAAAAAGCTTTACGTAGATTATCAAATAATGATAATCTAAAATATCCTGTTTACACACGACCATTACATAATGGTTTACAATACAAATATGTTACAACAAAATAAGTTTCTTGAATGCAGTTTTTACACAATATCATACAAGCATGGACTCCAAATCTCGTCCTTATTTAAGTATGTGACAGCGGAAGCTCTTAATAATCACCTGAGAATAAACATGCTTAAAACGTCAACAAAAATGTTGGTGAGTTATAGGTTTAACCTATATATATCAAATCATAATAATAGACCACAAGATTTCATATTTCAATACACATCCCATACATAGAGATAAAAATCATTCATATGGTGAACACCTGGTAACCGACATTAACAAGATGCATATATAAGAATATCCCCATCATTCCGGGACACCCTTCGGATATGATATAAATTTCGAAGTACTAAAGCATCCGGTTCTTTGGATGGGGTTTGTTAGGCCCAATAGATCTATCTTTAGGATTCGCGTCAATTAGGGTGTCTGTTCCCTAATTCTTAGATTACCAGACTTAATAAAAAGGGGCATATTCGATTTTGATAATTCAACCATAGAATGTAGTTTCACGTACTTGTGTCTACTTTGTAAATCATTTATAAAACCTGCATGTATTCTCATCCCAAAAATATTAGATTTTAAAAGTGGGACTATAACTCACTTTCACAGATTTTTACTTCGTCGGGAAGTAAGACTTGACCACCGGTTGATTCACGAACCTATAACAATATATACATATATATCAAAGTATATTTAAAATATATTTACAACAATTTTAATATATTTTGATGTTTTAAGTTTATTAAGTCAGCTGTCCTCGTTAGTAACCTACAACTAGTTGTCCACAGTTAGATGTACAGAAATAAATCGATAAATATTATCTTGAATCAATCCACGACCCAGTGTATACGTATCTCAGTATTGATCACAACTCAAACTATATATATTTTGGAATCAACCTCAACCCTGTATAGCTAACTCCAACATTCACATATAGAGTGTCTATGGTTGTTCCGAAATATATATAGATGTGTCGACATGATAGGTCGAAACATTGTATACGTGTCTATGGTATCTCAAGATTACATAATATACAATAAAAGTTGATTAAGTTATGGTTGGAATAGATTTGTTACCAATTTTCACGTAGCTAAAATGAGAAAAATTATCCAATCTTGTTGTACCCATAACTTCTTCATTTTAAATCCGTTTTGAGTGAATCAAATTGCTATGGTTTCATATTGAACTCTATTTTATGAATCTAAATAGAAAAGTATAGGTTTATAGTCGGAGAAATAAGTTACAAGTCGTTTTTGTAAAGGTAGTCATTTCAGTCGAAAGAACGACGTCTAGATGACCATTTTAGAAAACATACTTCCACTTTGAGTTTAACCATAATTTTTGGATATAGTTTCATGTTCATAATAAAAATCATTTTCTCAGAATAAAAACTTTTAAATCAAAGTTTATCATAGTTTTTAATTAACTAACCCAAAACAGCCCGCGGTGTTACTACGACGGCGTAAATCCGGTTTTACGGTGTTTTTCGTGTTTTCAGGTTTTAAATCATTAAGTTAGCATATCATATAGATATAGAACATGTGTTTAGTTGATTTTAAAAGTCAAGTTAGAAGGATTAACTTTTGTTTGCGAACAAGTTTAGAATTAACTAAACTATGTTCTAGTGATTACAAGTTTAAACCTTCGAATAAGATAGCTTTATATGTATGAATCGAATGATGTTATGAACATCATTACTACCTTAAGTTCCTTGGATAAACCTACTGGAAAAGAGAAAAATGGATCTAGCTTCAACGGATCCTTGGATGGCTCGAAGTTCTTGAAGCAGAATCATGACACGAAAACAAGTTCAAGTAAGATCATCACTTGAAATAAGATTGTTATAGTTATAGAAATTGAACCAAAGTTTGAATATGATTATTACCTTGTATTAGAATGATAACCTACTGTAAGAAACAAAGATTTCTTGAGGTTGGATGATCACCTTACAAGATTGGAAGTGAGCTAGCAAACTTGAAAGTATTCTTGATTTTATGAAACTAGAACTTTTGGAATTTATGAAGAACACTTAGAACTTGAAGATAGAACTTGAGAGAGATCAATTAGATGAAGAAAATTGAAGAATGAAAGTGTTTGTAGGTGTTTTTGGTCGTTGGTGTATGGATTAGATATAAAGGATATGTAATTTTGTTTTCATGTAAATAAGTCATGAATGATTACTCATATTTTTGTAATTTTATGAGATATTTCATGCTAGTTGCCAAATGATGGTTCCCACATGTGTTAGGTGACTCACATGGGCTTCTAAGAGCTGATCATTGGAGTGTATATACCAATAGTACATACATCTAAAAGCTGTGTATTGTACGAGTACAAATACGGGTGCATACGAGTAGAATTGTTGATGAAACTGAACGAGGATATAATTGTAAGCATTTTTGTTAAGTAGAAGTATTTTGATAAGTGTCTTGAAGTCTTTCAAAAGTGTATGAATACATATTAGAACACTACATGTATATACATTTTAACTGAGTCGTTAAGTCATCGTTAGTCGTTACATGTAAATGTTGTTTTGAAACCTTTAGGTTAACGATCTTGTTAAATGTTGTTAACCCAATGTTTATAATATCAAAAGAGATTTTAAATTATTATATTATCATGATATTATGATGTACAAATATCTCTTAATATGATATATATACATTAAATGTCGTTACAACGATAATCGTTACATATATGTCTCGTTTCAAAATCATTAAGTTAGTAGTCTTGTTTTTACATATGTAGTTCATTGTTAATATACTTAATGATGTGTTTACTTATCATAATATCATGTTAACTATATATATAACCATATATATGTCATCATATAGTTTTTACAAGTTTTAACGTTCGTGAATCACCGGTCAACTTGGGTAGTCAATTGTCTATATGAAACCTATTTCAATTAATCAAGTCTTAACAAGTTTGATTGCTTAATATGTTGGAAACATTTAATCATGTAAATATCAATCTCAATTAATATATATAAACATGGAAAAGTTCGGGTCACTACAATAATAATAATATTACTTATATATATGTTTGTATTTTTATAAAAGTAAACTAATATAGCGTTAAGCTTTGTTTAAAGATTTCCCTGTGGAACGAACCTGACTTACTAAAAACTACACTACTTTACGATTAGGTACACTGCCTATAAGTGTTGTAGCAAGGTTTAAGTATATCCATTCTATAAATAAATAAATATCTTGTGTAAAATTGTATCGTATTTAATAGTTTTTCCTAGTAAAATATAAACTATTTCGTATACCTTAGCTTTGACATCAGTCTAGCATTTTCATACTCTTGTGAAGCTATAAACCTTTGCATTTCTGCCATTTCATTTCCCCCTCCTACATTACCTTGCTGTTAGTTTCTCTCAACCTGTGGATGTCTACCATGGTATTGTACTGCGGCGTTATTTCACCTCTTCAAAACTTTCGCACCATGGTATACATTTAAACCTATTGTATCGCGAGGTTCTGGTTCTTCGATTAGTAATCCCCCCCGACTTACATCCACACCGAGATATTCAGCAATCAAAGTAATAAATATACCACCTCCTATTATGCTATGCGGTCTCATCCCCCTAACCATAGCTGATAAATAATAACCCACACAATATGGTATACTTACAGCGCTTTATGGGTCTCGAATACACATGTGGTAAAACAAATCCTGTTCATTTACCTTTTCCTTATTCTTACCTCTTTGTGTAATCGAATTAGCTAAAAACCTATGAATTACTCTTAACTCTGCTCTATCTATATCCAAATAAGAGTAATTTCCCCCTTTAAATCGGTGATGGCTAGTCATTTGACTCCATACACCATGTGTATCAAAATTTTCGTCTATCTTTCTACCATTTAGTATCAACCCTCTACAATCGGCAGATGCTAACTCCTCAGGCGTATATATACGTAAAGCCTGAGCCATGTCTAGTAAAGACATGTGGCGCATCGAACCTCCTAACAAAAATCTAATAAAAGATCGATCGGTAATACTAGCTACCCGATCATTTAACTCTATACTACACAACAATTCTTCACACCATACTTTATATACAGGTCTACGCATGGTGAATAAACGTACCCAGTCGTTAAAAGTAGAATTACCATACCTCTGTGCAAGTAATTCCCTAATTGGCCCGGCCAATTCTACAGCTTCTAATGGTCCCCATTCTATGACCCTAGGTACCTCAACAGCTTTAGAATGAAGAGTATGCAATCCCCGTTGGTATTTTGGATAATCTATCTAACCTCTGTCAAATCTCAAGTTTGGGTGCAAATCTTCCAAGTGCATATCAGAAATTGTCATTACTGGATGAGGTATATCTTGCTTGTAGTAGTTATCCACCTCCTGTTGGTCCGCATTCTCAGGAGGAGCATTGCGAGCTTGGGATGAAGATTCACCCCTTTCGGTCTGCAAAACACATCAAACACAATTTTTGTGCATCCAAATATGCATTAGTGTCAGCAAAATCATTAATCAAAATAATTACAATGACATGTCCAATTTATATCAAACTTATGCTCATTTTCATATTTTTATCAAATCTATACTTTTTCAAATAAGCATATACGAAAATGTTCGCCAAGTTCATAAGCATTCAACTCAAATAACACGTCAAAATAATCATTACTAGCAATTAAACAAGTTTCAAATGGCATTATCTCTCAAAAATCAAGTTCATGAATTTTAGACTTGAAAAAGTCCACTTTAATTCTCAAAATCATGTTTAGGCTCAAAGTTTGGATCATTTAACTACCTAAACATGTTACACTACTTAATTTAGCAACAATTCATGACAAAAATCGGCTATAACCTGTTTATATCAAAAAGCCCCAAATTGCTCAAGAACACAAACCCTAGATTATTCAAAATTTGAAGTTTAAGGCTTCTAATCATGTTAAATAGCATCAATCTAGGTTATACAAGCATAATACATAAGCAATTGAAGCATAATTATACTAAAAAGCATCAAAATTGAATTGGGTATAAAATTGCTCAAGAACACTAATTTTCGGATTAAATGGTGTTTAGGTGTAGAAATTTACCGTTTTTCTTGAGTAATTCCTTGATAGCATCCTTCTTAACATGATTTTAGTAAAAGATTTGATGATTAACGGTTAAAAATTGTGATTTTGGGGGTGTTTTCTCGGGTTTTTTCGGGTTTATTTTCGCTGTATGTTTGAGTTGTGGTGTGGACTGATCAGTTCAGCTCGATTTTATTTTTTTTTGTATTTTGGTCCTCCCGCGAATCGCGGGGTTTGGTAGCCTCAAACACCGCGAGTCGCGGTGTTTGTTTGTTTTTTTTTTTTTAATTAAAATCTTAACTTAATAAACAAATATAAAATAAATTTAAAATTTTGTTTTCCTTTGTTGTTTAGGAAGAGGTCGTTTCGGATCGATGTCCTAGTCCGTCCTTCGACAAAATTTTAAAATTTGTCTTTTTCAAGCGATTGTTTTAAAAGCTTAGATTTTTGGGTTTTTTAATGTTTTTGGCATACTTTAATTCAATAAGATTAAAAATAATGATAATAAAAGTTCTCGTCCCTCCCTCGGTTAAAGCAATTTCGGTTCAGAGACCTAGTCTTCAACTTACGACGAATTTTAAAAATCATATTTTTAACTTAGCGAAATAAAGTAAATTTTTGTTTTTAAATTCACACAACTTAAATTTAAAATGCATAAAATTCAAAATTAATATTAAAATTTCATACCAAACTTAAATTTAAAATGCATAAAAATAAAATTCATATTTTAAAAATTAAAAATTCACACCAAACTTAATTTAAAAATTCATAAAAATAAAATTCACACCAAACTTAATTTAAATTTTTATATTATAAATTCACACCAAACTTATATTAATTTTTCGAATATTTACAATTTTAAATATATTGATTTTACAAAGTGTACAATATTAATTTAAAATTTATATATTAATTTTAAAAACATGGTAAAAATAAAATTAAAAATCTTTTTGGCTTTTTATCCCACTTTAATCAATCAAATATTATCAAAAATATACGCCCCTCTTTTCGGTAAAGTAATTTCGGTTCCATGACCTAATTTAACTCATGACGAATTTTTGAAATATTTTGGGTTGATTGATTAAAGATATTTATACCTTAAGAATAAACGTTAAATTTCGCAGTGATGTAATAAATTTTTGAATGATATCAATAATTTCGGTCGCCAAACCTAATTTTATTCAATACCAATTTAATACTTTTTAGCGAACAAATTAGCGTTTATTATCAAAACGTTAAAAAAAATTAAAAATAAAAACTGTACAGACTTACCTGTGATATAGTATTCTTAGTTATACGATCTATCTCATTCATAAGATAGTCGGTTTAATTAGTTTTCCATGGCTACATAGGCGTAACGTCGAGCATTCAGTGTTTTTTCTTCTAAACATATGAACGGTCCGTCTCTGCATAAAGTAACAAATTCGGTATTTGAATAGGTTTGATTATTTGAACATTTACCTCCATGTGACCATTTTCCGCATTTGTGACATCTTTCTAGGTGTCGTGCTCTTCTTTTCGCTGCGGATTTTGATTTTCCTTTACCAAATTGTAACTTATTATCTTCGCATCTGGATTCTTTTCTTACTCCGTCCAATCTTTCTCTGATTACTGATACTATTTCACTTGGTAGTGTGTCATTATTACGTTTAGTGATCAAAGCGTGTAGCATTAGACCATGGTTTAGTTCACAGGCAGTCTTCATTTCGTAAAAACCTAAAAAAAATAAAAATTCAGAATGGGGGGAGAAGACTAGTTCTTTAGGGTCTGCTAGGGAAAGACCATTCGGGTTCCATTTTCGAGAACTACACGAAAACAGACAATCTAACTCTAATAGAAATACATATTATCCTTTAAAGACTTGATTCTCCCCACACTTAGTTAGCTGTGGTGTCGAAATTGTGATTAACTTCGTTGTCGACTTCCATCGGACTATCTATGTAGTGTTTAACTCTGTGACCATTAACTTTAAATTCAATCCCATTTGAATTTATCAATTCTACTGTTCCGTATGGAAAAACTCTTTTAACTATGAATGGTCCAGACCATCTTGATTTCAATTTTCCAGGAAATAGCTTGAATCGTGAATTGAAAAGAAGAACTTTGTCTCCTTCCTTAAATTCTTTTGAAGTTCTGATTCTTTTATCATGCCATTTCTTCGTTCTTTCCTTATAGATCAACGAATTTTCGTATGCTTCATGTCTTAATTCTTCTAATTCATTTAATTGATTTAATCGTAGACGTCTAGCTTCATGTAAATCAAGATTACATGTCTTCAAAGCCCAAAATGCTTTGTGTTCAATTTCTACTGGAAGATGACATGCTTTTCCATAAACAAGTCTAAAATGTGTGGTTCCAATTGGAGTTTTGTAGGCTGTTCTAAAAGCCCAGAGTGCATCCTCCAATTTAATGGACCATTCCTTCGGATTTGATCCTACGGTTTTCTCTAGAATACGTTTTAAAGCGCGGTTGGTATTTTCAACTTGTCCACTTGTTTGTGGATGATAAGCAGTGGAGATTTTATGAGTTACTCCATATCTTTTAAAAACTTTTTCAAGTTGATTATTACAGAAATGAGTTCCCCGATCACTTATTAAAGCTTTCGGTGTTCCAAACCTTGCAAAAAGATTTTTTAAAAAGTTGACTACAACACGTGCATCGTTAGTTGGGAGAGCTTGTGCTTCCGCCCATTTAGATACATAATCAATGGCTACGAGAATATAGAGATTATTATGAGATTTTGGAAATGGACCCATAAAGTCAATACCCCAAATGTCAAATACTTCACATACTTGGATAACATTTTGTGGCATTTCATCACGTTGACTTATTTTTTCGGCCCTTTGACAAGCATCACAGGATTTGCAAAGAAGGTGTGCGTCTTTGTAAATTGTAGGCCAATAGAATCCAGCTTCATACACTTTTCTTGCTGTTAGTTGAGGCCCATAATGCCCTCCTGTTGGTCCTGTGTGACAATGGTTTAATATTTTACTGGCTTCATCTCCGAATACATATCGGCGTATTATTCCATCTGGACAACTTTTAAACAAATGTGGATCTTCCCAGAAATAGTGTTTTATATCACTGAAGAATTTTTTCGTTTTTGGTACGATAATCCTTTTTCAAGGAATCCACAAACTAAGTAATTTGCATAGTCTGCAAACCATGGAATTTATTTATAATCTATCTTCAATAGATATTCATCAGGAAAGTTGTCTTGTATGGCCGATTCATTTAGAACTTCTAATGCGGGATTTTCAAGTCGAGAAAGATGATCAGCGGCGAGATTTTCTGCTCCTCTTTTATCTCGGATTTCAATATCAAACTCTTGTAAGAGTAAGATTCAATGGATTAATCGTGGTTTAGCATCTTGTTTCGAAAATAGGTATCTAAGAGCAGAATGGTCGGTATAAACCACCGTTTTTGCTAGAACGAGATATGATCGAAATTTGTCAAAAGCAAAGACAATAGCAAGGAGTTCTTTTTCAGTAGTTGTATAGTTCGTTTGTGCTCCATGTAACGTCTTACTAGCATAATATATAGGTTGAAATCGTTTTTCAATCCTTTGTCCTAAAACGGCTCCCATTGCAAAATCACTTGCATCGCACATTAATTCAAACGGTAGATTCCAATTTGGTGTTATCATGATTGGCGCATTAGTGAGTTTCTCTTTAAGAATATTAAAAGATTTGATACATTCATCGGAAAAGATGAATGGAGCATCCTTTTCTAGGAGTTTATTCATAGGAGTGGCAATTTTAGAAAAATCTTTTATGAAACGTCGGTAAAAACTGGCATGCCCTAGAAAACTCCTAACTCCTCTAACATTGGTGGGATGTGGAAGTTTAGCAATTACATCTACTTTAGCTCTATCCACTTCAATTCCTTCCTTCGAAATTTTATGTCCAAGAACGATGCCTTCTTTAACCATGAAATGGCATTTCTCCCAATTAAGAACTAGATTTGATTGTTCGCATCTAATAAGCATTCATTCCAGATTAGCTAGACATGATTCAAATGTATCACCGAAGACTGAAAAGTCATCCATGAAAACTTCCATGCATTCTTCTATCATGTCGTGAAAAATCGCCATCATACACCTTTGAAAGGTTGCAGGGGCGTTGTAAAATCCAAATGGCATGCGTTTGTAAGTAAAAGTACCATAAGGGCACGTGAATGTAGTTTTCTCTTGATCTTCGGGTGCTATTGGAATTTGAAAATATCCGGAAAATCCATCTAGAAAACAATAGTAACTATTTCCGGATAATCTTTCCAACATTTGATCAATGAAAGGTAAGGGAAAGTGATCTTTTCTGGTGGCGTCATTTAATTTTTGATAATCAATACATACACGCCATCCTGTTACAGTCCTAGTAGGAATAAGCTCATTTTTTTTCATTTGTAATGATATTCATGCCACCCTTCTTAGGTACGCATTGAACTGGGCTTACCCATGGACTATCAGAAATTGGATAAATTAAACCTGCATCTAGCAGTTTAATAATTTCTTTTTTAACTACATCTTGCATATTAGGATTTAGTCTTCGTTGGCGTTGCACATACGTTTTATGACCTTCTTCCATAAGGATTTTATGTGTGCAATACGAAGGACTTATTCCTTTAATATCATGAATCTTCCATGCAATAGCTGGTTTATGAGCTTTCAACACAGAAATGAGTTGTGATTTCTCATTTTCAGTAAGAGAAGACGATATTATTACAGGTAATTCAGATTCACCATGTAAATAAGCGTATTCCAAATGGTTTGGAAGTGGCTTTAACTCTAATTTCGGAGGTTCTTCTATCGATGTTTTATATCGATATCTGTCTTCTTCTTTTAGCATTTGAATTTCTTCTGTTGTTGGTTCATATCCATTAGCTATTAGTGTAGCTAACATTTCAACTTCATCAATTGGTTCAGTACCTTCTCCTAAAGAACATTCTCCTGTTCCTTGTAATTCTGGAAATTCTTCTAACAATTCTGCATGTGCATCTATAGTTTGAATATAATAACATGTATCATCTGCAGATTGTGGTTGTTGCATTGCTCTGTCAACTGAAAAGGTAACACTCTCGTCCTCTATACTTAGGGTCAATTTCTTACCGAACACGTCTATCATTGCTTTAGCCGTATTTAAGAATGGTCTTCCTAATATGAGAGGAACTTGAGAATCTTCTTCCATGTCTAGAACAACAAAATCTACTGGAAATACTAAAGTACCAACTTTAACTAGCATGTTCTCCATTATCCCTCTAGGATATTTTATTGATCTATCGGCTAGTTGTATGCTTATTCTTGTTGGTTTCAATTCTCCAAGGTCTAGTTTAGCGTATAGTGAATACGGCATTAAATTTATACTAGCACCTAAGTCTGCCAATGCTTCTATTGAACTAAGACTACCCAGAAAACATGGAATTGTGAAACTTCCTGGATCAGATAGTTTTTCTGGTATCTTATTCAACAGTACTGCTGAACAATTAGCATTCATAGTAACAGCCGAGAGTTCTTCCATTTTCTTTCTATTTGTGATCAGATCTTTCAAGAATTTAGCATATCTAGGCATTCCTGAAATCACATCAATGAAAGGAAGATTTACATTTATCTGTTTAAACATATCCAAGAATTTGGATTGCTCGACTTCAAGTTTCTCTTTCTTCATTTTACTCGGGTAAGGAAGTGGTGGTTGGTATGGTTTAACATAAGGTTTAGCCTTAACTGTGTTATCTTCATTAACCTTTTCAACTACCGGTTCTGTTTCCTTATCTTGTTCAGGTTGTGGTTCTTGTGGAGTAGGAATAGCTTCATCAGAAGTTACAAGTATTTCAGGTGGTTTAAGTGTTGTACCACTTCTTGTGGTAATGGCTTTAGCTGTTTCATTCCGGGGGTTAGCATTTGTATCACTAGGTAGACTTCCCGGTTTTCTTTCACCTATTAACCTTGCTAGGTTACTTACTTCTTGTTCCAGATTTTGAATAGAAGCTTGTTGATTTCTAAATGCTTGAGCATTTTGTTCATTAGTTTGTTTCTGAGATGTGAAAAACTGCGTTTGAGTTTCAACTAGCTTCGTCATCATATCTTCTAAATTCGGCTTTTTATCATCGGTTTGTTATGGTGGTTTGTTTTGAAAATTAGGTCTTTGCTGGTTGTAAGTATTATTGGATACTTGTTGATTGCTAGGACCTTGTTGGTTGTTGTATGGAATATTTCGGTTATAATTCTGGTTTTGATTGTAAATCGGTCTTGGCGGTTGATAATTATTCTGATAATTATTTCCAGGCCTTTGGTTTATGTATGAAATATTCTCTCTTTGTTCCATTGTTAATTCAATACTGAGACAATATTTTGTCAAATGTGGTCCTCCACACTGCTCACAACTAATTCGTATTGAGTGAATATCTTTAGTCATCTTTTCCATTCGTCTCTCGACAGCATCTATCTTTGCGGAAATAGAATCTAAGTCATGGCTAGAATCGGCTCTAGCTGCTTTAGATGATCTAACGATATCTTTTCTTGGTGCCACTCATGTGAGTGGGAAGCAGTGTTATCAATAATTTTATAAGCATCAGTTTCTGTTTTCTTCATAATAGAACCACCAGCTGCTATATCCATGTCTTTCCTTGTAGTGATGTCGCATCCTTGGTAGAATATTTGTACTATTTGACAGGTGTCTAAACCATGTTGCGGACATCCTCTTAATTACTTTCCAAATCTTGTCCACGCCTCATATAGAGTTTCATTTGGTTTCTGTGTGAACGTAACAATTTCTGCTTGAAGTCTTACGGGTTTAGATGCCGGAAAGAATTGTTTAAAAAAAATTTCAACTAAAACGTCCCATGTATCGATCGCCCCTTCAGGTAACGATTCCAACCAATCTTTGGCTTCTCCCTTTAAAGTCCAGGGAAATAACATGAGATATATCTGTTCATCCTCAACTTCTCTTATTTTAAATAGAGTGCAGATCCTATTAAAGGTACGTAAATGTTCATTTGGATCTTCCTTCGGCGCACCACTAAATTGGCATTGATTAGTCACCATGTGTAGAATTTGCCCTTTGATTTCATAATCTGGCGCATTAATGTCTGGATGAGTAATTGCGTGACCTTGGTCAGTGCGTTTAGCTCTCATTCGGTCTTCCATACTTAAAAGTTCCAGATTCTCCATAATTGAATTTGTTGAATCGGATCACTAGAGGATTCTGATTTAATGGTTCGTTCCTCAACAATCTCTGTTTGAATGATTGGTGGTTCCAGAGGAAAGTTTAATGGTTCAGGATCTACGAATCGTCCCTGAATATTCTCCGGATTCTCAATTGTGAGGTCGGGTTCAAAAAATGGATTATCGGAAATTTGAACTGGAGTACTTGTTCGACTGGATGACGATTCTAAAGAAAAACCAATGGCGGTAATATTTGCTAAATGTCTTGATCTAGTTACAGGTGGTGAACGTACAAAAGGTGGTGAACGTCTTGCTCGGTGCATTCACTGAATATCCTATTAGTTTTTAAAAGGAAAGAAAAATTATAATAAGTTATCCAATCAATAGACTTTTCTGATTTTGTCCACGTTTCAAATAGCCAAAAGATGCAGCAGAGGGGCAGGATTCGTTTGGTCTCAATATAATTGAGGACTGTTTGGCTCCAATAACCCGGTCCACATACAAATCCAACTATTACTACGAACCAGAAAATTTTGATGTCTATCAATTTAACCACTTAAAATAAATTTTCGTAATTTTAAGAAATTTAGATAAGAAGTAGAATAAAAATCTATGTCCTAAAAACAAGAATGGCGAGAAATAAGAAAGAAAAAGAGTTCGTCGGAAAAAGATCGAAAAAGAAAAATGGTTGAAAAATAAAAGGTGACGGAAAAATAAAAGAAACTTATAACACTTAAAAACACTTGACTAACCTATCCTTATTACTACAACTAACTTAAAATTATAATCTCAAATTGAGATTACTAATTGGAATGATAATTGATACATAGGTAAAAGTCGTCTAAAAATATTAAAGCTTACAGGAAAAACTAAATCCCAAATGGAAATAACTTAAAAAGAAACTAAAACTTAAAAAGGCGTCGCAAAATTCTAAAGCACCTAAATCTTAGTCTAAAGAAAAAGCACTTAAGGAATTCTACGGCAAAGCCTAAAAATCTAGAAGTAAAAATAACTATGGCAAAAACTAAGTTTAAAACTAAATATGAGCTAAAAATACAAATATTATGCTAAAACGATTAAAAATGGACAAAATATAAAAATAAACTAAAAGTTGTAAAAAGTACAATTTTTATAAAAATATTATTTTTATATTATTTATTTTATAAAAGTATTAATTTTTATATATATTAAAACTAATTATAATTAATTAAAACTAAATTATATTAATAATAAACTAATTAGGGTTTAAATAATAATAATAATTAATTACACCGTATTAAATGCAGATTAGGGTTGCTGTGTGGCGTGTCAGGGTGGCTCCGCGAGTCGCGGTATTCGAGGCTGCAAACTCCGCGAGTCGCGGGGTTCCAATTTTTAACTCAGGTACAGTTTAAAATTCAACGCGTTTTTTTTATATATTTTTTTCTGTTTTCTGTTTTAAAATCTAAAATATTTATATAATAAAAACTTATATTTTAAAACTAAAATAAAAATAGAAAAAAATATCTTAAAAATAGATTTATATATGTTTTTTTTTTCGGTTTTTATTTTTATGTTTTAAATAAAAACAAAATACTTAAATAAAACTTATATTTTTATAAAATAAAAATAAAGAAACTTTATAAAACTTAAATATTTAACAAAATCTTAAAAATATATAAATTTTTGTTTTTCTTTTTATATTTTCGAATATTTAAAACGTATTTTTACAAAAGTGAATTTTAATAAAAGTAAACTGAAAATAAATTTTTTTTTTGTAGCGTTGCGCTTCCGGCTTTTAAGCTAGATTGTTCCCCGGCAGCGGCGCCAAAAATAACTTGATGTTAAAGCAAAGGGGTATAAAATACTATTAAATTTTAGCAGAAAATACTATTAAATACGATACAATTTTACACAAAATATTTATTTATTTATAGAATGGATATACTTAAACCTTGCTACAACACTTATAGGCAGTGTACCTAATCGTACAGTAGTGTAGTTTTTTAGTAAGTCCGGTTCGTTCCTCAGGGAAAATCTTTAAACAAAGCTTAACGCTATATTAGTTTACTTTTATAAAAATACAAATATATATATAAGTAATATTATTATTATAAAGGGGGGTTTTTACCGTTTAATGACCGGTTTGTCGATTTTAAAACTTTAGTCGCAGTTAAAACCAAATATAAAATAAAAAAAATAAATACAAGACTTAAATTAAAGCGTAAAGTAAATAACGATAATGAAATTGCGATAAATAAATGTGCGATAAAATAAACTTGCGATAATTAAAAAGTACGAAAATTAAAGTGCAATTAAATACAATAACAATAAATAAAATGCGATAATTAGAAGTGCAATTAAATATAAAATAAAGGAAATAAAATATGAAATAAAATAATTATGCTTATTTAAACTTCCGTAATCATGATGTTTGACGTGTTGATTTTAGTTTTATGCCCATGGGTTAATTGTCCTTTGTCCTGGATTATTTAATATGTCTATACGGATTTGTCCATAATAGTCCATCAGTCATAAATATAAAGTTCGAGTGTCCTCGTCAAATTATCCTTATACCCGAAGTTAAATATTCCAACTAATTGGGGACTTAAACTGTAACAAGGTTTTATTACTTTGTTTAATAATTACACCAGGATGTCGACTGAGTGTAACCCAAGGTTTTAATACTTTGTTAACAATTATGCCAAGTGTCCTTGTACATAATTTCACCCCTATTTTAATAATTCTAGTAGCTATTAATCCATTCCCGTGTCCGGTTAAATGAACGATTATTCGTACATATAAATACCCCGCCCATCGTGTCCGATTGAGTGTATATGGTTATTTATAGGGACGCCCAATTGTAAATATTTATATTAACATTAACAAACTATCATTTAGTTAAACAAATATAAAGCCCATTAATAGCCCATAGTCTAATTTCCACAAGTGTCGTTCTTTTGTCCAAACCACAATTATGGTACAAAGCCCAATTACCCAATTTTAATAATTAGCCCAACATCATGATTACTTCGGATTAAATAAGCATAATAATAACTTAGCTACGAGACATTAAATTAAAAAGGTTGAACATAACTTACAATGATTAAAAATAGCGTAGCGTTACACGGACAGAATTTCGACTTACACCCTTACAACATTCGCTAACATACCCTTATTATTAGAATTATAATTAAAATTAAAATTAAAATATAAATTATAAATATAGATATTACGTTTAGATAGATGGATGGATATATTGGATTTAAAATGATCAGAATTCGTTGGGTTTTATAGGGAGTTTCAGTTTTTAGGGCTCCGCGACTCGCGACTCTTTTCTTCTTCAAACTCCGCGAGTCGCGGAGATCGTTTTTACAGCTCACCCACATTTGGCTCTTTGTTTGCCGACGATTTATTTTATAAATATAATATATATATAATTAATATAATTAATTATATATTATATTATATTTATATACATAGTTAACTTGTAATTTTTAGTCCGTTGCGTCGAGCGTTGAGAGTTGACTCTGGTCCCGGTTCCGGATTTTCGAACGTCCTTGCGTATAATTTAATATCTTGTACTTTGCGTTTTGAATCTTGTACTCTTGTAATTTCGAGACGTTTCTTATCAATAATTGAAACCTCTTTGATTGTATTTTGTACTTTTGAGCTTTTTGGTCGTTTGCATCTTCAATTCGTCGAATCTGTCTTTTGTCTTCACCTTTTAATATTTAAACGAATATCACTTGTAAATAGAACAATTGCAACTAAAAGCTTGTCTTTCTTGAGGAATAATGCTATGAAATATATGTTCGTTTTTAGCATTATCACTTATTTAAACTTCTGTAACCATGATGTTTGACGTTTTGATTTTAATTTATTACTCTTGGGTTAATTGTCTTTTGTCCTGGATTATTTGAAACCTATCTGGTTTTTGTCCATAATAGTTCATCGATCATAATTATAAAATGCTCGTCAAATTAACCTTATTCCCGAAGTCAAATATTCCAACTAATTAGGGATTCGAACTATAACAAGGTTTTAATACTTTGTTTAATGATTACACCAGGTTATCAACTGCGTATAATCCAAGGTTTTAATACTTTGTTAACAATTACACCAATTACCCTTGTATGTAATCCACCCCTGTTATAATTACTCCATGATACATTAATTTATTCAATTGGCCATAATGAATAATAAATTACCAAATCCAATTGATTAAATTAAATGATTTGTAAAAGATGTCTTATAAACGTAACTAAATAGGACATGCATAATCATTTAATAATTATTAGATTAACTAATTTGAAGATAGGTTCGACAGATTCCAATGAGTTGTCATTCGAGTAGACAATACCCCCCATCTATTAATAGTTCATAGTCCAATGTCCACAAGTGTCGGTCTTTTGTCCAAACCCGAATTATGGTACAAAATCCAATAGCCCCATTTTAATATTTAGTCCAACATCATGATTACTTCGGCTCAAATAAGCATAATAAAAACTTAGTTACAAGACATTAATTTAAAAAGGAAGAACATAGCTTACAGTGATTATTTATCGCATAGCGATACCCGGACAGAGTTTCGACTTTAAAACCCGTAAAACATTTCTTACAATAACCCAATTATTATTAAACTTAATTTAAACTTAATATTATATATATATATATATATATATATATATATATATATATATATATATATATATATATATATTTGATTACAGAGGAAGAATGAAAAATGGTGTGTTTATTCGTCTGAATTTGCTGGCCAGTTATAGATGTATCCTGATTTTGGAAGCCATGCGATCGCATGGCATTCCTTTGCTATTCCCATGCGATCACATGGACAGGCTGGTCAGCACTCTCTCTTGATTAAAACGTGGGCTGCTCGAATAATTTAATATATATAATATAATATATATAATTATATATATATTATATTATATTCTTGTGCAACGTTGACTTGTAATTTTAGGTCCGTTGACTCGCGCGTTGATGCTCGGTTTATGTCTCGGTTCCGGATTTTCGAACGTCCTTTCGTACGCGGAGATATCTTGTACTTTGCGTTTCGCGGCTTGCACTCTTGTAATTTTTAGACGTTTCTCATCATTAAATTGAACCACTTGAATTATATCTTGTACATTTGAGCTTTTTGGTCATTTGCATCTTCAAATCGTCATTTTCTTCTTTTGTCTTCGCACTTTTTTGTTTAAACGAATATTACATAAAAATAGAACAATTGCAACTAAAAGTTTTACATATTGGAAGGATATTGATACTAAATATATGTTCATTTAGAGCACTATCAAATATCCCCACACTTGAGCGTTGCTTGTCCTCAAGCAATACAGAACTTGAAATTAAATCACACTTCACTCGAATCACTTTTTTTTATTCTCACACTTTATACATCATCAATTTTGATACGGCGGTATAAATAATGATAGTAACGATGTGGTTTACAGTCCCACATGACTATGAAAATTTAGATCCTTTAAGAAAATTGGATCTTTATGAAAACATTTGATCTTTTGAAAATTCAAGCTAGATTTTACCCTAGACAAGTTTTTCCAGAATAACCCTTCACCAGTGTTTGCAAAATGTTTTTGTGGGTTGTGTGGGTTTCAGATTTTAAAATTTTAGCTCAAAACTTACGGTTTTGTGTCACCCACTTGCTAACCATGTATTAGGAAAGAAACACGTCCAGTTTACTTGCTCCGTATATTACCTTTCGGTAAACTACCGTCCGGTTGTAAAGGAAAGCGATGAACAAGCAACTATTAAGGCAATGTCTAATGACATGCTTTTGATTATGGTCCACATCGTGTCGGATGCAATTACTATCCTTTGTAGGAGAAATAGTAAAGATCACCCTATAATTTTTCGGTCTGGCACAAGGTCCTGTCTTCGACCATGCTATGCAACCACCGGTCTTACGGTTGACACCCGATTTGGTTCAGGTGACCTAATGAATTCCAGGTGAATTCCTAGGATTTTACGTTCAATAGTAATGAACACATTGAAAATAGGTTTTTAGAAAACAAATCGGTTTTAATTTGATCAAAATATTTTCTCGTTCAAGCTCGAGTTTAGATATCATCGAATTCCACGAGTTTGTAATTCTCAATCTTTAAAGTCAATCCCAAGGATTGAGTAATATCAGTCTTAAAGGCTGATTTTTAATCTTTAAGGAGATTATCCTTTCTGGGGGTCTGATTCATTAGTCTTATCAAGCTAATTTGCACGGCGCCCTCCCCATTTTACGAGACAGATCCTCTCATGGTTAGGATAAGTCTGACCACTTGGCGACCCTGTTTGATGCTGAGGTCCATGGATTTCCTGCTGATTTTAGAGATGACTTTTCTAGATTTTTCGTCAACCTACAGCTGGTCTGGACGACAACTTCCTGACCTAAATCAAGAAGCGCGTGTCTTTTTCGGAAGACTTTACTTCCTTTTAATGATGGAATTGATTCATCGTGTAGATCCATCTATTCTTTCAAAGGTATTACAATAAATCGGGTAAAACTGATTAGTTTCGTCCAAAGCAAAAGTACCTTCAATAATCTGTACCAAATATGTGATATGTGTTTTAAAGAACTTGGTAAATTCTTTCCACACTTAGCTTTTATTTATTCTTTTCTTTGCCTTTTTATTCTCTTCTATTCCATTTTAAATTAATTCAAACATTTTGAGTTGTTTCTCAATTTATGTTCTCTCTGAGGTAACAATAATTTCGGCATTAACACCTAGTTTTATCGTTCATAAATATGTATAAACATGATTTTGAATTCATTTAGTTGAAAATTTTTCAAATTTTCATAAAATTTGGCAATTAAACTAAGTGTAAACCCGAGAGAATTTATAACCCTTCCCCACACTTGAGATCATGCAATGCCCTCATTTGCATGAAATCAGACTATAATTATAAATTTATGAGGGTGATTAGTGTAGAAAAGTGATTAAAAATACCGAGTTTGCAAACATATTATTTTATATCACATTTGATATTTTGCGTCTTGTCGTCAAAATTAGTAGATTTTGCTGAACTTAATGTCAGTCTTTGAAAGTCCGCTATTTTACCCTGTTTTGTACATAAGATAAACTATATATATATATATATATATATATATATATATATATATATATATATATATATATATATATATATATATATATATATATATATATATATATATATATATATATATATATATATATATATATAAAACCTTTATTTATTAAAACAATTTAAATGAATAATTTTTTTAAAATTTTGTTTCCTTTTACTTTAGGTAGTTTCGGTACGTTTACCTAGTCCGTCCCTCGACAAAATTTAAAATTTGTCGTTTTTAAAGCGATTGTTTTAAAAGCAAAGATTTTTGGGTTTTTTAATTTTTTTGGTATACTTTAGATCAATAATATTAAAATAATGATAATAAAATTTTTCGCCCCGCCCTCGGGTAAAGCAATTTCGGTTCCATGACCTAGTCTTTAACTTACGACGAATTTTAGAAATCATTTTTTTAAACTTAATGAAATAAAGTAAACTTTGTTTTTAAATTCACACAAAACTTAA
This sequence comes from Rutidosis leptorrhynchoides, assembly GCF_046630445.1. NCBI lineage: Eukaryota > Viridiplantae > Streptophyta > Magnoliopsida > Asterales > Asteraceae > Rutidosis > Rutidosis leptorrhynchoides. The sequence goes on from NC_092336.1 coordinate 196,663,760, forward strand.
ATTTAAAAAGCGTATTAATTTCATACAAAACCTACAAAACAAAAATTCAGAATGGGGGGAGAAAACTACTTCTTTAGTGTCTGCTAGTGGAAAAGACCAATCGAATTCCATTCTCGGAACTACACGAGAACAGAACAAGTAACCCTAGACAGTGTTTTCTTTTTAGAACATTTGAATCTCCCCACACTTAGTTAGCTGTGGTGTCGAAATCGTGATTAACTTCATCGTCAATTTCTTTTGGACCATAATCAACTTGCATATCTGTGACTTTTGCTTTAAGCCATTGGTCGGATTCTTGTGTAATTTCCACAAATTCAACTAGTTTCGCCTTTTATTTAGGCGATAGATTGGATACTAACCGGTTACATAACATAAAGTTCCCCTTGGTTCTAGCATCGCGAATCCATTTAATAAGTTTCTTCATTGAACTATTAATAACGGGGTCATTTAATTTTGTATCAACAATGGGGTTCTTTGTTATCAGGTCATCATTAGGTGTTACTTCATCTTCCCCACACTTAGGCATTTTATTATTGTTAAGCACTACCGTTGAAGTTGGTAAAACAACATGGTTCTTACCAATCGTTTTTGTTGGTTCAACGATTTTGGTTGGTGGAGATTTAGTCTTCCGACTTACAAAGGTGATCGATTTGTCACCATCACTAAGTGTCATTCTACCCTCTCTTACATCAAATAACGCCCCGGTGGACGCTAAGAATGGTCGACCTAAAATTAGTGGAATGTTTGGGTCCTCTTCTATGTCAATGATAATAAATTCAACTAGAAAGGTTAAATTACCTACTTGAACGGGTAGGTTGTCAGCAATTCCAACTGGGTGCCTAATGGTTTGATCAAAGAGTCGAACACTCATTTTCGTTGGACTTAGCTCACCTACTCCTAATCTCTTATATAATGAAAGAGGCATAACACTCACACTCGCACCTAAATCTGCTAGTGCATCATACATGACATAATCACTAAGTAGACAAGGAACAATAAATTCACCCGGATCACCCAACCTAGGTGGAACTGTCTTCACCGGGTTTACTTCTATGGTTTTTGTTTCTTGCACTTTCTTATTCTTCTTCTTCTTTCCAAAGGTATCACAAACTTTATTACCTATTACTTGCTCATACTCAACTCCTTTTCTTGAAAACAGGATGGGTGGTCTGTAGGGTGCCACCGCTGGCTTTACATACTCGGGTGGTGGTGGTGTAACTTCTTCATTATTACTCACATCTAAAACCTTCCCATCTTCTGATGCTGGTTTTTCAGAATTTGTTGACACCATACTAACATTCTCATTCCGAGGATTTACTTCAGTATCACTCGGTAGCTTTCCTTGTTCCTTCTCACTCATAATGCTAGCAAGAGTACCTACGTGTTTTTCTAGATTCAAAATGGAAGCTTATTGAGTTCTTAATGACTGATCAAACCTCTCATTTGTTTGGGTTTGAGATGTAATAAATTTTGTTTGAGATTCCATTAGCTTTGCCATCATTTCTTCCAGATTTGACTTTTTCTATTCGATTTGTTGTGGTGGTTTATACAAGCTAGGTCTTTGTTGATTGAAAGTGTTGTTTTGAGTTGGTTGGTTATTCGGACCTTTGTTGTTATACGAGTTATTGTTTGGCCCATTTGGATTGTAAAGAATGTTCTGATTTCGATTGAAGTTTGGCCTTGGCGGTTGATAATTATTTAGATAATTATTTCCCGACCTTTGGTTCATGGAGGAAACATTCTCACGTTGTTCCATCATTTGCTCGATGTGGCAATCTTTTGGTAAGTGTGGTCCACCGTATTGCTCACAACTGATTCATATTGCGTGAATATCTTTATTCATTTTTTCCATTCGTCTCTCGAAAGCATCTATTTTTGTGGAAACAGAATCAAAGTCATGGTTAGAATCGGCTCTAGCCACTTTAGATGAACGAAAAATATCTTTTTCTTGCTGCCACTCATGTGAGTGGGAGGCTGTGTTATCAATGATTTTGTGAGCTTCGGTAGCAGTTTTCTTCATAATGGAACCACCAGCTGCTATGTCGATGTCTTTTCGTGTAGTAATGTCGCATCCTTGGTAGAATATTTGTACTATTTGATAAGTGTCTAAACCATGTTGAGGACATGCTCTCAACAACTTTCCAAATCTTGTCCACGCCTCATATAAAGTTTCATTTGGCTTTTGCGTGAATGTAACAATTTCTCCTTGAAGTCTCACAGCTTTAGATACCAGAAAGAATCTTTTAAGAAATTTCTCAACTAAAACATCCCATGTGTCAATCGCTCCTTCAGGTAACGATTCTAAACAATCTTTGGCTTCTCCCTTTAAAGTCCAGGGAAATAACATGAGATAGATCTGTTCATCCTCAACTTCTCTAATTTTGAATAGAGTACAGATCCTATTAAAGGTTCAAAGATGTTCGTTTGGATCTTCTTTTGGCATACCACTATATTGGCATTGATTAGTTACCATATGTAGGATTTGTCCTTTGATTTCATAATCTGGCGCGTTAATGTCTAGCTTAATAATGGCGTGACCTTGGCCAGTGCGTATGGCTCTCATTCGGTCTTCCATACTTAGAGGTTCAGTTACTTCCATAATTGAATTTGTTGAATACGAATCACTAGAAGATTCTGATTTAACGGTTTGTGGTTCAGGAGGAATGATTAGTGGTTCAGGATCATGGAATTGTCCTTGAATATCCTCCGGGTTCTCAATTGTGAAGTCGGGTTCAAAAAATGGATTATCGGAAATTTGAGTTGGAGTACTTGTTTGACTAGATGATGATTCTAAAGAAAAATCAACGGCGATGATATTGTCTAGATGTCTTGATCGAGTTACAGGTGGTGAACATATGAAAGGTGGTGAACGTTTTGCTCGGTGCATTCACTGAATATCTTATTAGTTATAAAAATAAAAATTATATAAGTTATCAAATTAATAGAATTTTCTGCTTTTGCCCACGTTTCGAATAGCCAATAGATGCAGCAGGTAGCCAGGACCCTTTAAATCGGAAGCCCACAACTCGCCACTAACAAATCCAACTATTACTACGAAACAGAAAATTTTGGATGTCTATCAATTTAACTGCTTAAAATAATTTTTCAGTCGAAATTTTGAAATAAAAATCTATGTCCTAAAAACTAGAGCGTAGAAATGAGAAAGAAGAAGAGTGCGTCGAAAAATAAGAATCGAAAAACAAACGTCGAAAAATAAAAAGATCGAAAAATAATAATAAAAAAGTAAAGCGTCGAAACTTAAAAGTCTAAAAACTAAATATTAAAACTTGCGTCTAGAATTATTAAAGCTTAAAGGAATTCTATATCCAAAACGGCAATAACTTAAAAGGCACTAAAATATATAAACGGTGTCGCAAAATTCTAAAGCGCCTAAATCTTAATTCTAAAGAAAAAGCGCTTAAGGGATTTTACGGTAAAGCCTAAAAACTAGAAATATAAAAATTACTACGGCAAAATACTAAACTTAAAACTATATAGCGAACGATAAATATTACGAAATAAACGATAAAAATACAAATTATAACTAAAATGATAAAAATACAAATTTTATAAAGATATTATTTTTATATTATTATTTTATAAAAGTATTAATTTATATAGTTTATATTAATTATTAAACTTAATAATACTAATTAAAACTAAAAATAAAACTAATTAATATTTTAATTAAACCCTAATTATAATTAATTATATATTAAACTTAACCTTAATTAGATTCAGTCGAGGATCAGACCTGTCACCTCACTCCATGCGATCGCATGGAGTAAAGGTTGTTTTTCCATGCGGTCGCATGGCCTGTTGATCCAGTTTAGTTCTTGGGCTGCTACAGTACTCGGCCCGATTACTTTTTATTTTAAATTATTTTTTATGATTTTAATTTATATAAAATATTTATATAAAATATAAAAAACTTATATTTAAAATTCTAAAAATAAAAATATTTTTTAATTTTATATATCTTAAATATATATATATATATATATATATATATATATATATATATATATATATATATATATATATATATATATATATATATATATATATTTAAACACATATATATAGATGTATATATAGTATTTTTTTAATTTTTTTTAACTTTTATATGTTTTTATATAGATACAAAATATTTTTACAAAATTAGAGATAAAAATATAGCATAAAAATATAGCGTTTCGCCGGGTCCCGGGTAGCGGCGCCAAAAACTTGATGTGTGCGAGGTGTGGTACGTAATACTATTATTGTTTACTACGGAATACGACGAAATTACACAAGTTTTATATATTTATTTACGGATGGGATATACCTAAACCTTGCTACAACACTATAGGCAGTGTACCTAATCGTAGAGTAGTGTAGTTTTTAGTAAGTACGGTTCGTTCCACAGGAAGCTGGTGAATACGTACTATATTTTTAACAACTATATTGTGCAAAATATAACTATATATATATAAGTATTATTATTATAAAGGGGGGTTTACCGTTTAATGACCGGTTTGTCGATTTTATATTTTAAGCGTAAAGATAAATGACAATAATAAAAATGCGTAAAATAAATAACAATATTAAAATGACAGTAAATAAAATGATAGTGAATAAAAGTACGATGAGATATAAAATAAAACAATTATGCTTATTTAAACTTCTGTAACCATGATATTTGACGTTTTGATTTTAATTTATTACTCTTGGGTTAATTGTCCTTTGTCCTGAATTATTTGAAACCTATCTGGTTTTTATCCATAATAGTTCATCGAACAAAATTATAAAAATGCTCGTCAAATTAACCTTATTCCCGAAGTCAAATATTCCAACTAATTAGGGATTCAAACTATAACAAGGTTTTAATACTTTGTTTAATGATTACACCAGGTTATCGACTGCGTATAATCCAAGGTTTCAATACTTTGTTAACAATTACACCAATTACCCTTGTATGTAATTCACCCCTGTTATAATTAGTCCATGATACATTAATTTATTCACTTGGCCATAATGAATAATAAATTACCCAATCCAATTGATTAAATTAAATGATTTGTAAAAGATGTCGTATAAACGTCACTAAATAGGACATGCATAATTATTTAATAATTATTAGATTAACTAATTTGAAGATAGGTTCGACAGATTCTAATGAGTTGTCATTCGATTAGACAATACCCCCATCTATTAATAGTTCATAGTCCAATGTCCACAAGTGTTGGTCTTTTGTCCTAACCCGAATTATGGTAAAAAATCCAATAGCCCCATTTTAATATTTAGTCCAACATAATGATTACTTCGGCTCAAATAAGCATAATAATAACTTAGTGACAAGACATTAATTTAAAAAGGAAGAACATAGCTTACAGTGATTATTTATCGCGTAGCGTTACCCGGACAGAGTTTCGACTTTAAAACCCGTAAAACATTTCTTACAATAACCCAATTAATATTAAACTTAATTTAAACTTAATATTATATAAATATATATATTTGATTGCAGAGGAAGAATGAAAAATGGTGTGTTTATTCGTCTGAATTTGCTGGCCTTTTATAGATGTATCCTGATTTTGGAAGCCATGCGATCGCATGGCATTCCTTTGTTATTCCCATGCGATCGCATAGACAGGCTGGCCAGCACTCTCTCTTGATTAAAACGTGGGCGGCTCGAATAATTTAATATATATAATATAATATATATAATTTTATATAATTATATATATATATATATATATATATATATATATATATATATATATATATATTATATTCTTGTGCAATGTTGACTTGTAATTTTAGGTCCGTTGACTCGCGCGTTGATGATCGGTTTATGTCTCGGTTCCGGATTTTCGAACGTCCTTTCGTACGCGGAGATATCTTGTACTTTGCGTTTCGCGGCTTGCACTCTTGTAATTTTTAGTCGTTTCTCATCATTAAATTGAACCACTTGAATTATATCTTGTACATTTGAGCTTGTTGGTCATTTGCGTCTTCAAATCGTCATTTTCTTCTTTTGTCTTCGCACTTATTTATTTAAACGAATATTACATAAAAATAGAACAATTGCAACTAAAAGCTTTACATATTGGAAGGATATTGATACTAAATATATGTTCATTTAGAGCACCATCAATCACACTTACCTCTCCTCACACATGGCCAAACAAAAGTGATTCCTAACGAAAAACGCATTCCACACACCAATAAGTAGCCAACGAAAAGCGAATCCTAACAGATAACACTTACTACTTATCGCCCTCCAACCGTGGCCAACGAAAAGTAAATCCTCGCAATTGGATAGCACTTGCCACAATACATACAAACAAACTAAGTATATATGCCTACTTAGAATCATTCCACTCGACTTGGAATCTCCCGCACACGAAATCATACGTATGCACAAACATAACCTATATCACACATAGGTTCAAGAATACAATTCTCTAAAAGAGAATTTGGCACACCATCCCTCAACTACGGGACCTTTCCTTGCTCAACGAGCCCGCCCATTTGTCTCTTAATGAGCTCAACCACATTACCACCTCAAGTAGTAATTCACATCCAAACCAATAAATACAATTTAACCAAAATTGTACTTTACCACAAATCGACCAATCTAGGTCCCGACACAACTCCGGATCTACCACGAGTATTATCCGAAATTTCACACTAAAACCTCCTCGTGTGGGAGTGTAACTCCCCCACTTGGAACTACGTTCCATAACCACATCGCCATGGTAACATCATCCCGCGATAGTTACCACTCTCCAAAATACGTGACCAATCTATCCCTCGGTCGTAGTACCCGAATTCTCAAGAATTCATTTCGCACACTAGAAATTGATGTTCACCGTCACCCGTTGGCATCATTTAAGCAATGACAAAAAGCCAACACAACACGCACCTTGTACAACCGTACAATGCTACCAAAAGGTAGACTTTTCTAACCAATGGGTTCACACGACCCATCACCACGTCTTGCTCCAACCTTGAGCATACAAAGGATCTTTACCTATTCTTAATCACTTCGAACGAAGAGTTCATCACCAATTACACAAATTTATTCTTGTAATCCTCCGATTGCCATAGCTTGTTAAAGTTCCACCTAGTCACACATGTACCTAGGGGTTTCTCTCCAGTACCCTAAGTACAATGTAACCACAACGTTGTCGGAGTCGAACATTACACTTGCAGGTATGAAAGAGACACCTGACATCGCGTCACATAGACTCCACTATCAACATTCATCGAGACAGAAAAGCTCGACCTCGAGGGTTTTATTCGTCCGATGTCACCCATCACAACACTAAAGTGACCTTAAGTCATCCGTACCCGAAGAAACTCACGTTTCATCAATTACGACACAAAAGCGACTATGCGCTACCAAAACAACACCAGAGCCCATTCTCATGGCTTGGTAAAATCTTTCGCCCAACACTAAGGAATGCTTGGAAGCACCAAGTTTTACGCCCTTCGCCCGTCAATACGACCTTCATTATAGGGTAATTCCATAAGGAACGCTACCCCTCATCACACTACGCACTAACACAAAATGCATCAAACAAAATCAAAAGTACATTTCGAAAGAAATATCGAAAAGTACATGAACATCGTCGCCAGGTTCTCATGCAGACAAAAAGTGCAACCGAAACGTTAACACTTACCTCAATCACAAGGATGGCCGACGAAAAGCGTAACCACTTACCATCCTACGATAAGTGGCCAACGAAGAGCGGATCCCTAAATGGATAACACTCACCACTTACCCCCAACACACATATGTGGCCGACGAAGAGCGATAGGTCAAACATTAATCACTCGCCACATAACCAAACATACACATGTGACCGATGAAGAGTGATAGGTCAAGCATTAATCACTCGTCACATAACCAAACGCACCATGTAGCCGACGAAGAGTGATAGGTCAACCATTAATGTCATAACCCGTCCTTAACCATAAGAACGCGTTAGATAACGTATGATTTCATTGCGAGGTATTGACCTCTATATGAGACATTTTTGAAAGAAAACTGCATATATTATACATTACAAACCATAACCATTATTTTTGTTACAAGCTTAAGACAATAAAAATAAGATTAACGTTTAGCGATAATCTTCGACTTACAAACTTTACAAATGATGACAACAACACGGTTTCTAGCATATTTTACAATACAACATCTCGGATATGCAGTTTTATTTTTGACACAAACATGCGTACGCAAGATCCTGGTTAGATCCAACATGATGCAGCGGAAGCTTTAGAAATCACCTGAGAATAGACATGTTTTAAAAAGGTCAACATAAAGTTGGTGAGATATAGGTTTAGTGCCGGCAGCAATATATATATAGACCACAAGATTTCGTATATAAACAGTTTAATAAAAGTATTCTAAGTGGTTGAGCACTTGATAACCATACTTAACATTTTCACGTCGCATATTCCCTTTAATATGAAATCTTACTACACCGTACCAAGTGTAGTCACAAAACGAAGTACTGTGCAACCGTTGAATACTGGTCGTCCAGTCCGGTTGGGGTTGTCAGGCCCGATAGATCTATCAACAGGATTCGCGTTTACAATACCGCTGTAAATATTAGTTACCAAGCTACAGGGAAGTATGCCAGTGGTACAACTCAACGTAGAACATATTTTTCAGTTACTTGTGTCCATATCGTAAAACATAAAATACATGTATTCTCATCCCGAAATATTTAGAGTTTAAAAGTGGGACTATATACTCACTCTTGTCTTGATGATATAAATAATTTGACTCGGTCTTCCGGTTGATATCACGAACCTATCCATATATAATATATCAATATGTTTTCATTTTTAAACAAACGTTATAAATATATACTTGTTATACTTTTAATACTTTGAATAATTCCTTAGTCCGTAGTTAGCAGTCCGGTGTTAGTAATTCAATTTTAATGGTTCATTTTTAGATGTTTAATATACCCGCAATGAAATAAATAAAACCCCCAACGAAATAAATAAAACCCCATCGTATATGTATTGGTCGAGATTAATCTTGACCCATGGTACCGGTGTTGTCAAATGACGTGTTGCGTACATAAAGTACCGGTGTTGTCAAATGACGTGTTGCGTACAATCATGGGATCTTATGATTAATCTTCTCGTGTTGTTTACGGGTGATCCTGAACCATATAAAATTGAATTATAAGTACATATATATAAAATATCATGTTATCTTAGAAATATGTGATTTATATCATTTTTTTCCAATTGATCCCGTAGTTGAAATGATCTAGGATAACCAATTTTGTTTCGGTCATAGTTTCTTCGTTACAAATCCGTTTTCGTTGATTCAAATTGCCATCTTCTTGGATCGAGTTCTTCTTTAAGACTATGAACTGTAAATACCTTGGTTTGTATTCAAAATCATACGGCATAAGTGAAACATTAGTGAAACATATGAAGTTAAACATTTTTGTTACAACAAAATCATTTAATGACCATTTTTCTAAAAATACTTATACTTTGAAAAACCAAGTTTTACCTTGTTAAATTAGCATATACATAAGTTATATTACAGGTCTTGAAGTATTTTAAAAGTTAAGTTAGAAGGATCTATTTAGTTTGCAAACAAGTTTGAAAACATTCAAACTATGTTCTTGTTGTTAAACTTTTGTACCACAAAATAAGATAGCTATATATATATGAATCGAATAAGGTTATGAACATAGATTCTACCTCAAGTTCCTTGGATGAAGTTGCTGTAAGAGAGAAGTAAGAAGCTAGAATCACAAGGGTGATAGAAGTGGATGAAAGATTGGAAGTAAGTTGGTGTTCTTGGAGGGTTTTCTTGAAGTGTTTTTGTATGGTTTTCTTATGGTGTTTTAGTATGGTTTTTGAAGCTAGATCTTCTTGGTAAGTTACTGAATTGTTATGGAGTTCAAAGATGAAGAAAGAGTGTGTGTTTTTAGCTAGAGAATTGAAGTGAAAATGAATCAAAGTGAGGATACATGATGATCCTTTAAAAACGTGGCCAAGGAGTATCAAGACAAAATTTCAAGTGATAATTTTATGTATCTAGTCCTAATTGCTTCCAAGTTCAATTACCTAGCCCTCATGGCATGAATAATGGCTGGTTAGGTGGTGATTTTGATGTGTATTTACTATTAGTAAATACGTATAGGAGCTTGGTATGATACGAGTACAAATACTCTAGGTATACGTATAGAAATTTTGTGAAAAATGGAATGAGGATTCAAATATAGCTATCTTTTGTGAATACACTTATATGGTTTTATGTATTTAAGTCTTTAAAAGTGATTAAATACATTACTTATACAATATATGTATAAACATTATATGTCTTAAGTATTTATGTCAAATAACGTTACGTATAGTTATCGTTTTGAAAACTTAAGTTAGTAGTTTCAAAATACACATATAACTTGTTGTTATTAATACAAAATGAGATATTAAAACATTTATTAATCATGTTAAATATGTATATATACATTTATATACACAAACGTATAATTATCATATATTGTATAGTTCGTGATATCATCGGTCAAACTAGACGGTCAAACGTTGTGTAAAACTCTTTTCGGAAGTATAAGTCTCGACAATTTGGATTGCTTATCATGTTGGCAAGGTTTAATTTATGTAAATATTAATCTTATAAGTATAGTATGATCGAAAAAGTGCGGGTCGTTACATTACCTCCCCGTTAAATAAATTTCGTCCCGAAATTTTAAAATTGTACCTATTTTGCGTCATCGAGAAACAAGTGAGGATACTTTCGTTTCATCTGATCCTCTCGTTCCCAAGTAAACTCAGGACTTCTTCTAGCATTCCAACGAACCTTAACAATCGGTATATTGCTCTGTTTGAGCTGTTTAACTTCACGGTCCATGATTTCGATTGGTTCTTCGACGAATTGTAGTTTCTCGTCGACATGAATTTCTTCAAGAGGAATGGTGAGGTCTTCCTTTGCAAGACACTTCTTAAGGTTTGAGACGTGAAAGGTATTATGTACTCCGGCGAGTTGTTGCGGTAACTCGAGTCGATAAGCTACCGGTCCAATGCGTTCGATGATCTTGAACGGGCCTACGTACCTTGGGTTCAGTTTACCCCTTTTGCCGAAACGTATTACACCTTTCCAAGGTGACACCTTTAGCATAACCATGTCCCCGACCTGAAACTCTAATGGTTTCCTTCGAACATCGGCGTAGCTCTTTTGGCGACTACGGGCTGTTTTCAATCTCTCTTTGATTTGTACTATCTTTTCAGTCGTTTCATGTATGATCTCGGGACCAGTTAATTGTCGATCTCCTACTTCATTCCAACAGATAGGAGATCTACACTTCCTTCCATACAATGCTTCGAATGGCGCAGCTCCAATGCTCGCATGATAACTATTATTATACGAGAATTCTGCTAACGGTAGATATTTATCCCATCCGTTTCCAAAATCGATCACACATGCCCTGAGCATGTCTTCGAGAGTCTGAATCGTTCTCTCACTCTGTCCATCGGTTTGTGGATGATATGCGGTACTCATATCCAACCGAGTTCCTAGTGCCTCCTGTAGTGATTGCCAAAACTTTGAGGTAAATCTACTATCACGATCGGATATAATGGAAATAGGTATTCCATGCCTTGAAACAACTTCCTTTATATACAATCGTAATAGTTTCTCCATTCTATCCGTTTCCTTTATAGGCAAGAAATGTGCAGACTTGGTGAGACGATCAACAATTACCCAAATGGTGTCGTATCCCCAGGCAGTCTTTGGTAACTTCGTGATGAAATCCATGGTAATACCGTCCCATTTCCATTCTGGAATTTCTGGTTGTTGAAGTAACCCTGACGGCTTCTGGTGTTCTGCTTTGACTTTGGAACAAGTTAAACATTCCCCAACATATGTTGCAACGTCTGTCTTCAAATTAGGCCACCAATAATGCGTCTTAAGATCTTGGTACATCTTCCCAACTCCAGGATGTATCGAATATCTTGTCTTATGTGCCTCGTTCAATATCAACTTCCTTAATCCACCCAACTTCGGTACCCAAATACGATTTGCAAAATATCGAATTCCATCTTCCCGTATAACGAGTTGCTTCTCATACTTCTTCATTATTTCATTCTTTATGTTTTCTTTATTGAGTGCTTCTTGTTGAACTTCTTTGATTTGTGAGTTGAGATTCATGCGAATTTTTATGTTCATCGCTCGTACTCGAATTGGTTCTCGTTCCTTTCTGCTTAAAGCATCGGCCACCACGTTCGCCTTTCCGGGATGATAACGAATTTCACAATCATAGTCGTTTATTAACTCGACCCACCTACGTTGCCTCATGTTCAATTGTTTCTGATCAAAAATATGTTGAAGGCTTTTATGATCAGTAAACACAGTGAATTTAACCCCATACAAGTAGTGTCTCCACATCTTCAATGCAAACACGACTGCTCCCAATTCTAGATCATGCGTCGTATAATTTCGCTCGTGAATCTTCAATTGTCGGGATGCAAATGCAATAACTTTCTTCCGTTGCATAAGAACACAACCAAAACCTTGTCGCGAAGCGTCACAATATATTTCAAAATCATCGTTCCCTTCAGGTAACGATAAAATAGGCGCCGTAGTTAACTTCTTCTTCAGTAATTGAAATGCGTTCTCCTGCTCCGAGGTCCATTCGTATTTCTTCCCTTTTTGTGTTAATGCTGTCAACGGCTTAGCTATTCGGGAAAAATCTTGAATAAACCTTCTATAATAACCGGCTAAACCCAAAAATTGGCGTATCTGTGTTGGTGTCTTAGGAGTCTCCCATTTTTCAATAGCTTCAGTTTTTGCTGGATCAACCTGAATTCCTTTGCTATTAACAACGTGACCAAGAAATTGCACTTCTTTCAACCAGAAAGCACACTTAGAAAATTTAGCGTATAGCTGTTCTTTTCTCAACAACTCTAATATCAACCTTAAATGCTCTTCATGCTCTTGCTCACTCTTGGAATAGATAAGAATATCATCAATGAAAACGATAACAAACTTATCTAAATACGGACTACAAACTCGATTCATGAGGTCCATGAATACAGCTGGCGCATTCGTCAATCCAGACGGCATAACCAAAAATTCGTAATGACCATAACGTGTCCGAAAAGCAGTTTTCGGAATATCCTCTTCTTTGACGCGTAGTTGATGATAGCCCGATCTTAGGTCGATTTTCGAATAAACACATGATCCTTGCAATTGATCAAATAAGTCATCAATTCTCGGTAGTGGATATCGATTCTTGATAGTTAACTTATTTAATTCACGATAGTCTATACACATCCTAAAAGATCCATCTTTCTTCTTAACAAACAAAATTGGAGCTCCCCACGGTGAAGTACTCGGTCGTATGAATCCACGGTCCAGTAATTCTTTTAACTGACTTTGAAGTTCTTTTAACTCGGACGGTGCAAGTCTATATGGAGCACGAGCCACTGGTGTAGCTCCTGGTACTAAATCTATTTGAAATTCTACCTATCTAAATGGAGGTAATCCCGGCAATTCTTCCGGAAAAACTTCAGGAAAATCTCTTGCCACAGGCACGTCGTTGATGCACTTTTCTTTCTTTTCGACTTTATTAACATGTGCTAAAATAGCGTAACATCCCTTTTCTAAACACTTCTTGGCTTTCAAACAGCTAATGAGTTTTAGCTTTGAATTACCCTTCTCTCCATAAATCATCACCGGTATTTTATCCTTACCAGGAATACGAATTGCCTTCTTGGCACAAACAACTTCCGCTCCTATTTTGGACATCCAGTCCATGCCGACTATTACATCAAAACCTCCTAATTCTACGGGTATCAAGTCGATTTTAAACGTTTCTCCGGCTAGATTTATTTCACAACCACGACAAATTTTATCGGCTTTAATTAGTTTACCATTAGCTAACTCAATCAAGTACTTAGCATCTAGAGGTAATGATGAACAATTCAATTTAGTGTAAAAATTTCTACACACATAACTTCTATCATCAAATAAAATAGATGCTGATAAGTTATTAATGGTAAACGTACCCGTAACAAGCTCCGGGTCTTCTCGTGCCTCTCTAGCATTAATAACAAACGCTCTTCCACGTGCAGGTCCGCCATTCTGATTCGGGCACTGGCTCTTATAATGACCTTGTTTTCCACACCCAAAACAAGTAATGTTAGCCAAAGCAGTTCTATTTGCGTTGGTGGCAGGAGTCTTGTTACCATTTGCATTTGTAACGAGAGCCTTACAATCTTCAGCAAGATGTCCCTGTCGATTGCATTTGGTGCACAACACACTACAGTAACCAAAGTGATGTTTGTGACAACGGTTGCATAAAGGACTTTGTCCTTTGTAACCAAAGCCTGAACCGCTACCCGCACCTTTCGTGGTTTCTTGTTTCTTATAAGGTTGTTGTTGGTTACCTCGATCATAACCTCCATTCCACTTTTTCTTGTTCCCCAATACCTTCACCTCAGTATTGAATGCTTTCTTGTCCAAAATGACCTGATCCATTAGCTCGTTTGCCATGGTTATAGCTTCATGAATTGTCTTAGGTTTCGATGCTGTAACGTTTGCCTTGACCTTTTTGGGCAAACCACCTTTGTACATTTCAATCTTCCGTGCTTCGGTTGGAACCAATTCAGGACATAGTAAAACCAATTCCATGAATCGCTGATTGTAGTTGGTGATTTCAGTACCAACCACCTTCAAACTTCGTAACTCATCTTCTAACTTAATAACCTCATTCCTTGGACAATACTCGGTGATTATCATTGTTTTGAATTCTTCCCATGGAGTATCATAAGCTACATCTCCTCCTACCGCCTTCACATAATTCTTCCACCATGTGAGTGCACTATCTTGTAAAGTGCACGATGCAAACTTGGTCATGTCTTTTTCATCACAACCACTGATTTTAAACATCGTCTCCATCTTTTCTATCCATCGGGTTAAACCGATCGGTCCTTCCGTTCCACTGAATGATGATGGCTTGCAAGCTTGAAACGTCTTGTAGGAGCATCCTACACGAGGATTTGGATTAACTGCAGCAGCTCTTGCAGCTTCGACCCATAACATTCTATCGTTCACTCGTTGATTGATGAGTTCCTCGAGTTCTTGTTCCGTCATTCGATTCAATCGCGCCATTTCCTAATGAAAAAAAATAATTATTCACATGGATTATTATAGATGTAGTGTGTATTTATAGTACATTATAGCTTGTTAATAATATGAACCAGGTATTATTATAAAAGCCTTTTCTTCTTATTAGCGTTTTATAATTATATCTTGGGTAGTACCTACCCGTTAATGTTCATACTTAATAGCTTAGTACAGAACCAATTACTACAATCTAAATAATACTTAACCATGGAAAATTATTGCATTTCATACTTCGCTATTTTACATATGCTTATCTTACATCAAACTTTAAGCAAACCACACTAATAATATTATACAAAACATTATTTGATTCCATGGTTTAATACGGCAGTGCATCGTTCGGTCTATTTTCTAGGGCGTTTAGTTCCAATGAATGGCCTAACGCTTATCCTAGCTGTCTGCCTACGTTTTGGCTGAGGAGCCGAAGAACTAGACGCCGGGATAGCACTAATAGGAATAGCGGGAATAGGGGTGGTAGTGTTGAGTGGAATTGGTGCCACGTCATTCTCACTAAGTTCGGGATTTGAATTTTCTAATTCATTCGCTTTTCGTTTCTTTCCTTGATCGAATTTTTCTTTCGTAATTTCTAGTATTTCTTCCTCGGGTTCACTTTCTTCTTCGGGTTCACTTTCCTCTTCGGGTTCACTTTCCTCCTCGGGTTCACTTTCCGATATTTCAATAGTTGGTTCATCCGGGAATTGTGAGTCTTCCCCAAAAATACCACTTTCGTCATCGGATATGTTAATGACTGAAACACAATCTGAAGGTTCTGATTCGGAGTCGCTGAATGTGATAATAAGTTTCGAGCCCGACATCTATCACACAACAACTAACCCATTAGTACTTACATAATATTTACACATAAATTTTAACCAACAGTGATAAGCAATGGTTTTTTTTTTTTTTTAAAATCAGACCCGGTCAAAGTCCAGACTTTACTAATGTATCCTAACGACTTCTCGGTTAGACACACTAATGCAAACCTGGTTCGCTAAGACCAACGCTCTGATACCACATGTCATAACCCGTCCTTAACCATAAGAACGCGTTAGATAACGTATGATTTCATTGCGAGGTATTGACCTCTATATGAGACATTTTTGAAAGAAAACTGCATATATTATACATTACAAACCATAACCATTATTTTTGTTACAAGCTTAAGACAATAAAAAGAAGATTAACGTTTAGCGATAATCTTCGACTTACAAACTTTACAAATGATGACAACAACACGGTTTCTAGCATATTTTACAATACAACATCTCGGATATGCAGTTTTATTTTTGACACAAACATGCGTACGCAAGATCCTGGTTAGATCCAACATGATGCAGCGGAAGCTTTAGAAATCACCTGAGAATAGACATGTTTTAAAAAGGTCAACATAAAGTTGGTGAGATATAGGTTTAGTGCCGGCAGCAATATATATATAGACCACAAGATTTCGTATATAAACAGTTTAATAAAAGTATTCTAAGTGGTTGAGCACTTGATAACCATACTTAACATTTTCACGTCGCATATTCCCTTTAATATGAAATCTTACTACACCGTACCAAGTGTAGTCACAAAACGAAGTACTGTGCAACCGTTGAATACTGGTCGTCCAGTCCGGTTGGGGTTGTCAGGCCCGATAGATCTATCAACAGGATTCGCGTTTACAATACCGCTGTAAATATTAGTTACCAAGCTACAGGGAAGTATGCCAGTGGTACAACTCAACGTAGAACATATTTTTCAGTTACTTGTGTCCATATCGTAAAACATAAAATACATGTATTCTCATCCCGAAATATTTAGAGTTTAAAAGTGGGACTATATACTCACTCTTGTCTTGATGATATAAATAATTTGACTCGGTCTTCCGGTTGATATCACGAACCTATCCATATATAATATATCAATATGTTTTCATTTTTAAACAAACGTTATAAATATATACTTGTTATACTTTTAATACTTTGAATAATTCCTTAGTCCGTAGTTAGCAGTCCGGTGTTAGTAATTCAATTTTAATGGTTCATTTTTAGATGTTTAATATACCCGCAATGAAATAAATAAAACCCCCAACGAAATAAATAAAACCCCATCGTATATGTATTGGTCGAGATTAATCTTGACCCATGGTACCGGTGTTGTCAAATGACGTGTTGCGTACATAAAGTACCGGTGTTGTCAAATGACGTGTTGCGTACAATCATGGGATCTTATGATTAATCTTCTCGTGTTGTTTACGGGTGATCCTGAACCATATAAAATTGAATTATAAGTACATATATATAAAATATCATGTTATCTTAGAAATATGTGATTTATATCATTTTTTTCCAATTGATCCCGTAGTTGAAATGATCTAGGATAACCAATTTTGTTTCGGTCATAGTTTCTTCGTTACAAATCCGTTTTCGTTGATTCAAATTGCCATCTTCTTGGATCGAGTTCTTCTTTAAGACTATGAACTGTAAATACCTTGGTTTGTATTCAAAATCATACGGCATAAGTGAAACATTAGTGAAACATATGAAGTTAAACATTTTTGTTACAACAAAATCATTTAATGACCATTTTTCTAAAAATACTTATACTTTGAAAAACCAAGTTTTACCTTGTTAAATTAGCATATACATAAGTTATATTACAGGTCTTGAAGTATTTTAAAAGTTAAGTTAGAAGGATCTATTTAGTTTGCTAACAAGTTTGAAAACATTCAAACTATGTTCTTGTTGTTAAACTTTTGTACCACAAAATAAGATAGCTATATATATATGAATCGAATAAGGTTATGAACATAGATTCTACCTCAAGTTCCTTGGATGAAGTTGCTGTAAGAGAGAAGTAAGAAGCTAGAATCACAAGGGTGATAGAAGTGGATGAAAGATTGGAAGTAAGTTGGTGTTCTTGGAGGGTTTTCTTGAAGTGTTTTTGTATGGTTTTCTTATGGTGTTTTAGTATGGTTTTTGAAGATAGATCTTCTTGGTAAGTTACTGAATTGTTATGGAGTTCAAAGATGAAGAAAGAGTGTGTGTTTTTAGCTAGAGAATTGAAGTGAAAATGAATCAAAGTGAGGATACATGATGATCCTTTAAAAACGTGGCCAAGGAGTATCAAGACAAAATTTCAAGTGATAATTTTATGTATCTAGTCCTAATTGCTTCCAAGTTCAATTACCTAGCCCTCATGGCATGAATAATGGCTGGTTAGGTGGTGATTTTGATGTGTATTTACTATTAGTAAATACGTATAGGAGCTTGGTATGATACGAGTACAAATACTCTAGGTATACGTATAGAAATTTTGTGAAAAATGGAATGAGGATTCAAATATAGCTATCTTTTGTGAATACACTTATATGGTTTTATGTATTTAAGTCTTTAAAAGTGATTAAATACATTACTTATACAATATATGTATAAACATTATATGTCTTAAGTATTTATGTCAAATAACGTTACGTATAGTTATCGTTTTGAAAACTTAAGTTAGTAGTTTCAAAATACACATATAACTTGTTGTTATTAATACAAAATGAGATATTAAAACATTTATTAATCATGTTAAATATGTATATATACATTTATATACACAAACGTATAATTATCATATATTGTATAGTTCGTGATATCATCGGTCAAACTAGACGGTCAAACGTTGTGTAAAACTCTTTTCGGAAGTATAAGTCTCGACAATTTGGATTGCTTATCATGTTGGCAAGGTTTAATTTATGTAAATATTAATCTTATAAGTATAGTATGATCGAAAAAGTGCGGGTCGTTACAATTAATCACTCACTACATAACCAAACACACACATTTGACCAACGAAGAGCGATAGGTCAAACATTAATCACTCGTCACATGCCTCACCTCCAATTGTGGTCGACAAAGAGTCATTCCTTCCAGATATTACTCACCACATATCGCAACCAAATATAGCCAACGAAGAGCTATCCATACGGATATCACTCACTATATTTTTTAACCCAATTGTGGTCCCCAAAAAGTGAATCCTAACGGATGTCACTTACCACGCCGCATACAAGCAATCAAATTATATACATAAACGTATAAATATTCCACTCACCTCGATTACTTGAAAAGCAATCCCGCTTGAGCTCCTAAACGTCCAAATACAAATCACCTAAGTAATTTAAAAACAAATAATCTAAACATTCTAGCATATGCCCAAAACACAAATAAGTGCAATATTGAACCATTTGCACTTACTTCCACTTTGACTAAGTCAAATCTCACCCGAATACCCCCATAATCACAATCGACTAGTGATTAGGTTCCAACAACTCATTTCACTCAAGGTTTCATCATCAAAACACATTACTTGCAACATTTGACACAAAACTCATTTTGACCCAATCTCAAAGTCAAAACACCTATTTTGCAAGCTTACACTACTAGTCACTTATAATCTAAGTTAACTAGTGATTTCACACCCAAACATTATTATCAACTAATCAATCTCATCATCCAACCCAAAACCCACCAACAATGGTCATCACCACCATTTACTCGCTTAAACACCCATTTATCAACTAGTGGGTCTTATTCAAGAACACACAATCAAAATCCTAACTTGGAACTCAAATCTAACAAATGAAATTTGGAGTTAGAACTTACCAATACTACCGCAATGTAGCCGAGAATGAAAGGAAAAACTTTGAAACCCGAGCTTTCGATCGATTCAAGCTCCTTCTTCCCCAAATCTCCAAATCTCTCTCTAGAATCACTCTCTCTCTCTCTAAGAATAAAGTGGGAGTGTTTGTGGATGTGAAAAGTGATCCAAAACTGAATCCCAACTGATAATATGGCTACAAATCCGACTCTAAGTGAAAAGACACAAATACCCCTCTTAATATAACAAAACTGCACAGCTGGCCCGCCAGTTCATCTGGACGGCGTCCAGTCTTTCTTTACTGGACGGCGTCCCACCATCTGGACGGTGTCCCATTCAACTGCACAAGACTGAATCTGAAACAGGGTCTTACAATTATGCACTTACGCACGGGCACGTCGATTTCTTACTAGTGGTGGCATGGCTTTTCTTGCCCATGTAGTTGATACTCGTGAAGAGCCACCATCCATTTGTGAAATTTTGGTGGTTAATGAATTCGAAGATGTTTTTTCGGATGAATTACCGGGTGTTGCGGCGGAAAGACAAGTTGAATTTCGCATTGAGTTGGTTCCGGGGGCTACTCCC
Organism: Rutidosis leptorrhynchoides; assembly: GCF_046630445.1. Lineage (NCBI taxonomy): Eukaryota > Viridiplantae > Streptophyta > Magnoliopsida > Asterales > Asteraceae > Rutidosis > Rutidosis leptorrhynchoides. The sequence continues at coordinate 196,684,152 of NC_092336.1, forward strand.
ATTGCTAAAACTCCTTATCATTTAACACCAACGGAGATGCAAGAGTTGTTGAATCAAACCCAAGAGTTGCTTGAAAAGGGTTTTTTTCCGACCGAGTGCTTCGCCATGGGGCGCTCCGGTTCTATTCGTGAAAAATAAAGATGGTAGCATGCGGATGTGCGTCAATTATCGGGAGTTGAGTAAAGTGACGATCAAGAATCGTTATCCATTGCCTCGGATTGACGATTTGTTTGATCTACTCCAAGGCGCGACGTATTTTTCTAAAATTGACTTACGATCCGGCTATCACCAAATGCGGGTCCGTGAGGAAGATATTGAGAAAATGGCCTTTCGAACGCGTTATGGACATTTTGAGTTTGTATTTATTCCTTTTGGTCTTACGAATGCACCGGCGGCATTCACGGATCTTATGAACGGAGTGTGAGAACCTATGTTGGACAAGTCGGTGATTGTGTTAATTGACGACATACTTGTCTATTCGAAGAGTATGAAGGAACATGAACATCATTTGCGTGGTGTGTTGAAGACGTTGCGGAAGGAGAAGTTGTATGCAAAATTCTCCAAATGTGAATTTTGGCTAAGGAAAGTTCAATTCCTTGGCCATATTGTGAACAAATATGGTATTCAAGTAGATTCTGGGAAGATTGAGATGGTAAAGAGTTGGGGATGACCGACTACGCCTACGAAAATCCGAAGCTTTCTCGGATTGGTCGGTTATTATCGTCGGTTTATCCAAGACTTTTCTAAAATCGATTCTCCTTTGATAAAGTTAACGAGAAAGAACGCGAGATTTAATTGGAAAAACGAGCAAGAAATTGCTTTCCAATTGTTAAAAGAAAAGTTATGTCAAGCTCTGGTGTTAGTATTGCCGGAAGGGGTAGAAGACATGACGGTTTATTGTGACGCTTCTTTAAATGGGCTCGGGTGTGTTCTAATGCAAAGAGGTAAAGTCATCGCTTACGCCTCTCGACAGTTAAAGGAGCACGAAACGAGATATCCGACTCATGATCTTGAGTTGGCGGCGGTTGTTCATGCGTTGAAAATTTGGCGCCATTACTTGTACGGTGGCAAGTGTACGATTTATTCGGATCACAAGAGCTTAAAACATCTTTTTGATCAACGAGATTTGAATTATTATCAACGTAGATGGATGGATGTGGTGAAAGATTATGATTGTGAAATACTTTATCACCCGGGTAAGGCGAATGTGATCGCGGATGCGTTAAGTCGGAGGAGTCAACATCCGGCGATACGAGTAGGATCATTACGCATGATTATTTCTAACGACTTTCTTGTAAAGCTTGGCGAGACTCAAATTGAAGCTTTTGTTAACAATAAGCATGAGGAACGAATCGTGGGGCAAACGGAGCCTATTACCTTAGGTCCGCATGGTTTGTTGTCCTTTCAAGGATGAGTGTGGGTGCCTAGAATGGGAGATTTCTGACAAGTGCTACTTGATGAAGCGCATAAGTCAAAGTATTCCATTCATCCGGGCGCGACGAAGATGTATCTTGATTTGAAGAAAGAGTATTGGTGGCCGGGCATGAAACGTGATGTTGTAAAGTATGTTGAACAATGTGTCACGTGTTTACAAGTTAAGGCCGAGCACCAAAAGCCGTATGGTAAGTTACAACCTTTGGAAGTCCCGAAATGGAAATGGGAGCACATTACCATGGATTTCATTACGAAGTTACCAAAGACGGCGAGAAGCCAATTTGATACGATTTGGGTGATAGTTGACGGTTGACAAAAAGCGCTTTGTTTCTTCTCATTCGGAAAACGATATCGTCAGAGGCTTTGTCAAAGTTGTTTATCAAGGAGGTGATATCGAGACATGAGGTTCCTATATCTATTATTTCGGATCGGAATACTCGTTTCACATCTCGGTTTTGAAATAAGTTTCATGAAGATATGTGTACACAGTTGAGAATGAGCAAGGCGTACCATCCTTAAACGGACGGACAAACTGAACGTACGAATCAAACTTTGGAGGATATGTTACGGGCGTGTATTATTGATTTCGGTGGAAGTTGGGATGAGCACTTGCCCTTGGTGGAATTCTCGTACAATAATAGTTATCATACTAGTATTGGGATGCCACCTTATGAGATGCTTTATGGTTGGAGGTGCCGAACTCCGATTTGTTAGGGTGAAGTGGGACAAAGGGAAATCGGGAGTACCGATTTGGTTTTAGAGACGAATAGCAAGATTGAGATGATTCGGACTCGTTTGAAAGTGGCTCAAGATAGACAAAAGTCGTATGCCGATAAACGTAGGTGACTGATTGAGTTCCAAGAAGGTGACATGGTGATGCTTAAGGTTTCGCCATGGAAGGGTATTATTCGATTTCGAAAAAGGGGAAAGTTAGCCCCTCGGTTTATTGGACCATTTAAGATTTTAGCTCGTGTTGGTGAAGTTGCATATCGTTTGGAATTACCCGAAGAGCTTGCGGGGATCCATAATACATTTCATGTTTCCCATCTCCGTAAGTGTCTTGCGGATGATTCTTCATGGATGCCATTAGACGAAATTGAACTGAACAACAAGTTAGAGTATGTTGAGGAGCCGATTGTGATACTCGGTGAAAAGGTAAAAAGGTTGAGAAATAAAGAGGTGAGAACTTTTAAGGTTCAATGGCGTCGAAGTATAGGTTCCGAATTTACGTGGGAATCCGAAGAGTTTGTTTTGGTGTATCTTCCTGCTTGTCATGCGGCTTGGATTGCGAGGACGCAATCCGATTCAAGTGGGGGAGAGTTGTAAGATCCTGTTTTCTCATATGGTTGGGACGTCGTCCAAAATGTGGGACGCCGTCCTGTTTTGAAGGGTTGGACGCCATCCAGTATTCTGGACGCCGTCCAGATGAACTGGCGGGCCAGCTGTTTTGTTTTTAGATATTTTAAAGGGTATTTTGGTATTTTCACATGGTGGACGACTTTAAGGCCCCAAGATCAGTTTGGTGGGTGACTTAACTCCTTTTTCATCTACCATATCCTTTTCACTTTAATTCTAGAGAGAGAGGGAGGAGGTTTTATTGTGAGAAAGCTCAATCCAAAGAGGAAGAAGCTAGTTTCAGGTTTAAGCTCGAGTTCTAAAGTTGTTCCCTACGTCTCTAGCTACGTTGTGATAGCGTTGGTAAGTCCTAACTCCGTGTTTTGAGTTTTAATTGATTTATGGCTAGGGTTTGAACTTTTGAGACTTGTAAGACCCATTTGGGGGTTAAATGGGTGAATTTGGGTTAAATTGGTGCATGAAAACCCCAAGGCTTGCAATCTAGGGTTCGGTCTTGAATTTGGTGTTTGAAAGTGTTAATTTTGTTATTAAAACACTAGTACACTTGTGAATTAGTGTAAGTTTGTTAATGGGTTCAAGTTTGACCAAATTTGTGGGTCTAAGTATTAAAATGGGTCAAATGGGTAATGGTTGACCTAATTGGGTGAGATGGGTATGAAATACCATAAGTTGAGTTAGTTGGGGTTAGTAGACTCTAATCACTAGCTTATAGCGATTAATGATGAGTCTTGGCCAAATGGGCGGTTTTGTGTAAATTGGTCATTTAATGCATTGGGTCATTAAATGCTCAAGAGTTAAGTGTTGGTGGTTGGTTCCACAAGTTGTGTATTGAATGTGTACTTAATGTATTAGGTACTTTGATTTGAAGCGTACGGAAGTGTTTAATCATCACCGATGTGTTAAGGTGAGTGGAATAATTATGCACGTATGTATATAATGTATTTATTTTCTTGATTGACATGTGGAATAGTCGCGGTGTTTAAGACAACACATTGTCATGGGAGTGGAATTGTCGCGGTGTTCAAGACATCACTCATTAGTTTGATTGACATGTGAAATAGTCGCGGTGTTTAAGACAACACATTGTCATGGGAGTGAAATTGTCGCGGTGTTCAAGACACCACTCATTGGTTTGATTGGCATGTCGAATAGTCACGGTGTTTAGGACAACACATTGTCATGGGAGTGGAATTGTCGCGGTGTTCAAGACACCACACATTGGTTTGATTGACATGTGAAATAGTCGCGGTGTTTAGGATAACACATTGTCATGGGAGTGGAATTGTCGCGGTGTTCCAGACACCACTCATTGGTTTGATTGACATGTGGAATAGTCGCGGTGTTTAAGACAACACATTGTCATGGGGGTGAGTTAGTCGCGGTGTTTAAGACATCACCCGGGGGATTAGTGATTACGCGGCGTAAGTAACACTAATGGGCGTTATGAACTCCGGCGGTCTTTCGCGAGTACCGTTCCCTTGTACGATTGGTTAACCATGGTTGTGTGAATTTTGCATTAGCATATTTAATTGTGAACTTTATGCTATTGGTGTTGCTAGCTTATTGCGAATTGCGGATATTAGTTTATGCATAATGTTTGCGTAGTTGTCGAATTGCTAGCTTGTATGCGGTATTGTGTAAGTGATTGCAAGTAAGTAGGTTATATATGTATATGTATAATTGTTGCACTCACTAAGCTTTAGCTTACCCTCTCGTTGTTTACCTTTTTAGGCTCCAGCGTGGACAAGGGCAAATATATTTGTTTGGACTAGTAGAGGCTCTCGGGGGTTTTGCTTTTTTGGAAATTCGGCCAAGATGTGGGTAGTTTAACCCAAAACACCATGCTCTAGGTGTCGTTTGGAATTTAAACTCTTATGGTCGAAACTTGTATTTTGAACGAATTCGTAAAACGGCCGATGTGGGCCCGATGTTGTATAACCCGGTTTTATTGTGGAAACTTTTTAGTTTTACTTAATATGAACTGTTGTGAAGGTCATTTCGTTTAAAAATGTCGGGAAGCGGGCTTTTCGCTCGTGTAAGTTGGAACCGAGGTCAGAATCTGGCAGTACATTTGGACGCCGTCCAGATCCTCTGGACGCCGTCCTGGTCTTCTCTGCTGGACGCCGTCCAGATAACTGGACGCCGTCCAGATGTATTGGTTCAGAATTTTTTTTTAAGCGTGTTTTTTGGAATAACGAAGTCGAGTCGTTACACAAAGTAGAATACTGGACTATTAATATGAGACGGGGGGAGTATATATATATAGGGTGAGGATTGAGAACCAAAGGTATGAGAGAACTCGGCGAACTCACAGACTGAACTCAATCTGTGTGCAGATTGAGCTCAATTTGTGAGTTCCATGAGTTCTCTCACACTCTTAGTTTCTCTCTCGATCCCTTCACTATATATATATATATATATATATATATATATATATATATATATATATATATATATATATATATATATATATATATATATATATATATATATAGGGAGATGATCTAGTGATAACTTTTTTAGTGTGAGAACTCTAGGAACTCCAAATACACATCAAAAAACACTGAAATTTGAGCAAAACTACATCTCGGACGAGCAAAAAACAAGAGGACTCGAGCAAAAATACACGTGGACGAACAAAAAAACACAGGGAGTCGAGCAAAAAATTGGCGGCCGAACAAAAAAAGGCGTTCGAATTTCAAGTTTTTGTTCGGTTCTACAAAAAATCGTTCGTTTCTACAAAATTGTAGAACCAAATTTGTTCGGATTACTCCTTTTTGTTCGAATTTCCTGTTTTTCGTTCGTCTGCCATTTTTTTTTCGAATTTCCTATTTTTTGCTCGACTATCCCCTTTTTGCTCGTCCGTGTCTCTTTTTGCTCGATTTTCAGTGTATTTTGGGGTATTTTGGAGTCCTCAGGGTTCTCACACAAAAAAAGTTCTCATTTAATCTCTCTAATATATATATATATATATATATATATATATATATATATATATATATATATATATATATATATATATATATATATATATATATAATCTAGTTCTGGTCTCCAGATTGGAAAGCTATCCGTGATGTTTTAATCCCGAGTGCTGGTCGCAATCTAGTTACCTGTATTGTAGCTAAACTTGTTTTTGGTGCCATGGTTTACTTTATATGGCAAGAGCGTAACAATAGGCTGTTTGGTAAGACGCCAAGGAATGAAGATCAACTTTTTAATGTTATTTTTACTACCGTGAGATTGAAATTGCTTTCGCTAAAGTTCAAAGACTCTATGCAAGTTCGAGTTATGAAGGATTTGTGGAAGGTGTCATAATTCGTGTGTGATTTTAGATTGTGGTTTGGGCTAGATTATTTGTACTACTTGTAATCTAGTTGGATGTTTTGATGGTTGTAAGGCTCTCTTCTTACAGCATTGTGCCTAATTGTAACGATTATTTTATTATTAACAATAATATTCATCGGGGTAACCCTTTACCCAAAAAAAATGTACGTATTTAACACTGATTAATGAAATATTTAATCTTAGGAGAATGTCGAAAACATAGATAACATGATTAACCATACGATTGTGAGGTGTTTTAACGCGTTAGATATGTATGTGAGTACTTTTAATCATTGATTAATCTTAATCATCAAAAAGCGACAACTTTTGTTTTGTTAATGCTTTCTAATTTTTTATTTATTAGCTAATAAAAATAAAAAGAATCTTGAGAACATATTTAAAGTTAATAAATTAAAGTTATGTATGTTTATTTATAATTTATTTATTTATTTATTTATTTCTTGCTGTCTTCATTCAATGCATGAGATTATTTTAATTGGTTGAAATTAAGAATAATATTTAAAATTTATTTAAATAGTTTGTAATGGATTAATGTTTATTCAAGTGCATGATGGGCTATGATCACATGGCATGTCTAGTTTTGACCTTAAAATATACTCCGTATTACTGTAGTTTTTTGTTGCTAATTTTTAGCATAGACCATAAGGTTCAACATTAATGAAGTGTCAAATGTTAGTCATTATATTAAATAAAACCAATTAATTCTGGGCACCGTTCATACTTCATAGCATGTCAATCACACGATTATTACTTTATCAATTCGCTCGTGCTCCTGTTGGAGGAAGTACTCCTATTACTTTTAGTTATAAAGTCTAATATACTATCATCTCTTAATCTCAGCTTTCGAAATTAAGAATTTGTGAAAGATAGCTATAAAGGCTGGTTAATTTACTTAATTATTAAATCAATTTATATGGTCAAGGTTAATTTGTGAGAGAAAATACGAGTGACATGAGAAAGAAAATTTAAAACGGCTAGATATTCAAGAGTGGGTTTGATGATGCTGCAGCGTCGGGTAGAGGCGAAGCCAGGATTTACAAATGAAGGTGACTTATATGAGATTTGGAAATTTGGGTCATTTAATTTAGATATTTTTGACATAATATTATAATTAAGACTTTAGCTTTGAGGGAGGCTTACAATTATTTGGATCTAATAATACAATTGAAAAACTTGGGACTAAATTGGCCTTGAGGGTGGCTGAGCACCCCTCAGTCCCCCTTGTCTCCGCCCCTGTGCAGGGGAATGGACAAGGTAAAGAGGAGCACGAAGAGGTAACACACAAGACCGATCAGTGGGTGTTAACAAGATCCAAATTACATCGTTCATGTTCTAATTTTCCGAAAACTTGAGGTGTTTCATCTTTGTGGGGGATGTTCATGAAATTTGATTCAGTCCGAGATGTTTATTTGGCGAGGAAGAGACAGCAAAATGGCCATCGATTTGGCTTTGTAAGTTATGAAGGTGTGAAAATGAGGTGAATCTCCTAATCAAGCTTAACAAAGTTCAAATCTTGGGTCGGGATTTGAGAGCATATAAGGCGCATCACAGAAGAGAGGCGAATAATAACAATAATGGGGCGACTAACAACAACAATAATTGGGTTCTAATCCGTAAAGGTTATGAAGATGTAAAAGTTAAGACTAGTGAGATTGTATGGAAAATGAATGTGTCCAAAAGTACTAATGGCGATGACTATACCCTGAGAGGAGGCTGAAGGTGTGACGGAACCCTAACCTCAACATATAGTTGGATAGCTTGGTTATTGAAGAAAAACAAAGCAACAACCTGAGAACAAATCCATGCTCCATAAACCCAAACAACAGTATGTTCCTAAAAGGGAAAATGGCACCAAAATGCATTCAACTTTCATCAAAATCCTATTGTATGAATTCAACTTTCAAAAGTCCTATTGTATGCATTCAACTTTGTATTTTCTCATATTGTATGCATTCAACCTGTAATAACAGGTTACCTTCTAGGTCACCTTCTAGATATTTACATCTTTATTCCCTCAGATTTGTAAACTCTAATTTCATTAGTCCTTTTGTTAGACAAAACATTTATATTTATATTTATATTTATATATATATTTATATTTATATTTATATTTATATTTATATCTTCATACAATCATCATCTACTGTAACAACCCTGATTTTTTCGTTACTTTCGTTAACCTTCCGTTAGTTTATTTAACGGCGATTATTTAACTTTTATGCGTTTACGTGTATTAAATGCGTACTTGATCCTCGGAGGTTTTAATAATTGATATGGGTTGATATTAATTTCAATAAATATTTCGGATAATGAAATACGATAAAAACGATACGATTTTGATAAAAGCTTTTTGAGCAACGAAACGCTCGGGTTTATTTTAATAATTAATTTTATTAATTATTAACTTTTTAAAATATTTAATTTATTCGATTTTTAATAAATTAGACAATTGGTTGTGTTTAACGATCGGGTTAGCGTTCCGGGCCTTCGGTACGACTAAACGGCACTTAAAACGGACCACGATTACACGAGATTGCAAAACGAGAGCCCGGGAACCCCATGTGGGCCCCATTCGGTCGACCCCTCCCCCTCACCCCCTTTATGGTTAATTTTTGATAACTTTAGGGACTTATGTGCAATTTAGGAGAACTAGGGTTAATATAAATAGAAGTATTAAACCTAATTAGGAATAAGAAAATAAAAACGCAGCTTTTTCCCTCCTGCTCCCTCCCCATCATCGACATCATCACCATCACCATCACCTTCAATTTTTAATTTTTGATTAAGCCTCAAGAACAAACGTTGTAATTCGCGTTATCCTCTACGCGTTGATATAATTCTTTTCGCGATCAAAGGTATAATTGCATGAACCCTAATTCTTAAAAATCTGATTTTTATAAAGTTTCATAGTTATGTTGTCAATTGCTCAAGTCTATACGCGTACGTGTTAATTGTAATCGTTATTTTGATTGTTTGATGCGCTAGGGTTTAAAAACGAATTTGTATTTGTTTGATCAGAAAAATTAAGTTTTTCAAATGTTAATTATTATGTTATAATCAGATTTCTTGCGAAAAACTATTGACTTTAGGCTTTGGATTCGCTTGATTTCGTTTCCGTATGATTAAGTTATGTCGATTTGAATTATCGTTGTGTTTTTGTTGCTTGATCAGAAAGCTGGTATTGATAGAAAACGAATTGGAATGTGAGACCTATATCACTGGAAAGATAATTTAAAAACACTCAAGTTAGACTAGGATATCATGTCGTTTGCTTATGTATAGCCCGAGATATGCTAGAATTAGTGTAAATGTAGTTTTATACAGCACTTACATGAAAATAATCTTGTATGATAAAATGTGTTAACTTCTGTGATTAAAGCTTTGCATATTTAAAAAGTAGACAAAAATTAATTCATCTTTCATTTGGATATCATAGGCTAATTGTATCTAGATCTTCGGATAATCGTATGCGAATGTGACTAACTAAATGAGAATCGAATCTGTAAATTGATCACGGTTTTGTACTCTGTGAATTTTGTGAATTGTTTGAGCATGTATGCTTCTGGAAAATGAAACTTAACATGATATTTGACTTATTGTTAGTTTATGTCAATCTTTGAAACCTTATGCATTGGGCACAATAAAGCCATACTTTATGTGAATTCTGATTTGAGCTGAAAACTGAATGATCAAATTTCACGAATAAACTATACAAATTGGCTAAACAAAAGTGGCTAAATTTTTTATATGTGTTACTTTGATTTGTCCTTGAACTATGGCAACTGGTCTTGTATCAATTGCATGTTCCTAACTCCGTTTATAGACAAAATGAAATCAGTGCGCGGTCAGAAACTGACTTGGCAAACCCCAAATGTATCCCTTCTGATTCCTGACTTTATTTGTCGTATGAGTCCCTGGCCAGACTTTTTGGAATCAATTTTAAGTATAATTATGATTTGGAGTTTGTCATATTTATGTGATTTTTGTACTATGAGATAATGTGCTAAGTATGCTACGTGTTCATAAATTTGGTGCATGACGATAAACTGAAATTGTGAAAATGATCATTCATGACCTGAAACGTATTGTTTGACTTAGGTTTGACTTATTGACAAATATTTGACATGAAATTACTGATGTTGACTTTAGTTGACTACTTTGACCAAGTTTGACTTTCGGTTTGACTTCGGTTGACTTTGTTTGACTTGCATGATATAGTTGACTTTTACTTTGAAACGCGTCGAGTCGAGCAATAAGACAACGTACACTATGAAACCACATTTATAAAAGATTTATATATTGACCAACCTACATACGTATACTTAGGTTACATTACTCGGGTCTAAACTGTATGAGTCATTTGTCTTTCATTCCGAGCTTATTCAAAGGTGAGTCTACAGTCCCACTTCTTACATGTTTTCAGGGATGAGAATACACGCTGTTATATTTACATTTTCAATTACTTTATATTTACATGAGTACTACACATATGCATAATGAGTTTGTTCAAAAAGCCTCTAGCTTGGATACTTTTAATACCATCGGTGTAAGCACAATTTAGCTGGACGGATCCGTTAGGTTGACAACCTCACCCACTATAAAAGCAGTGGTGCATTTACTTTGAACATTAAATACATTTGAACAAGTGTATAACATTTTATAAGGTAAGGTCGGGTGTAGTAGTTCTATACTCGGGTCATTGCAAGTATTCAGGTGCTCGGTTTATGCAAGCGATAGAATCTCGTGGTCAAGGAAATCAAACTATTTTTCTGATAACTGTTTTTCAGATACTGTTACATTATTTTAAACCTGTAGATTCACCAACATTATTTGTTGACCTATTTTTGCGTGTTGTTATTCTCAGGTCCTTAAGAGGTATGCTTCCGCTGTGTTTGCTGCATGTCTGGCCGTGGAGTCAGCATTTGATTTTAAAGAACATTATTTACTTTCGCATTTAAAACTTTATACTGTTTAAATACTGTTGGCTTGTGGTTACGATCACAACAGTGTTTCTATTTTGGGATTATTGACTTATGTTTTTAAAAGTTAATTTTTAAATAAAATTATATGCGATTGCTTTAAACGTCTCATATAGAGGGCGTAACTGTTAACTGTGGGACCGGAATTAACACACTGTTAGATGGTAATTTGGCGGGGTGTTATAGTTGGTATCAGAGCTAATGGTTCGTAGGGAAACTAGGACTTGCATTAATGTGTCTGATTTGGTCATTATGACACCTTGATGAGTCTACACTACGACCGGGACTTAGTCATTACATGAGTACTTTATGACTAACGTTATTTACTTGACTAATCTGTTTTGTTTGTGTTCTTGTGCTATGAGTTAGATGTCACAGGATTCAGGAAGTAGTGACAGCGACTCCAGTGTGGCTGAGGTGAATGCTCCAACCCCAGCACCAGCACCTGCTCCGCATCTGATACCTAACCATCCCGTGAACATTTATGCATTGGATTTGGTTCATACTAACCGTAACAGGGATATTGTTGATCGTGTTAACGCTTTGAGCGATATTGCTAGGACATATCCGCACCCCAATGATCTAGAGGGGATGGAGGAAAGAGTCACGGGTATAAAAACTTATACGTACGAGGCTGAAGCGAGGTTCGTTGAGATGGCGAGATTAATAGCAGCCTTAACTGCCAGGGTTGCTGCGTTAGAGGTGGAACAAAATAAGCCGAGGAATGATGGACCTGCCTTCTGTACCCGACAGAAGAGGAAGTGAAGGGTCGTTGACCATGAGCTTCTTTTCCTTTTCCATCTGTCATACTTTCTTTATATAAGACTTACCGGGTGTTATAAACCGGGCTATTAGCACATTATGTTTATTGTTTGGTTTACTACTTTGGAGTTTGGTTTATCACTCTTGGATTTTATTTATATTAATGGTGGATTATGCTATTAGTAACTATTATCTTTTATTGCATGCGGTAATATTCTATATTTAGAAACTTTCTATGATCATAATACTTGTGTTATATTATACTACTACTATTGCCATTAATGTTACTACTTAGTGTTACTATCACTACATAACACTAGTACCACTACTACTACCACTAGTGTTACTACTAACACTACTATCACTACTTACACTACTTCTCACTACTAGCGAATCTTTTCGTACTATTATTTACTAGACTTCAACACTCGTTGCTAGTATATTTTCATATATAGCGTTGTTTTGACACTGACCTGGTGTGTTTTTCTGTGTTGAAGATGCCTCCGAAGGAATCAACCGCCGCTCAAATCAGGAGAATTGTCGCCGAAGGAATCGCGGCTGAAAGAGCTGAACTACTGAGAGAATTCAACAACGCTCGAAACAGTAATGATCGTGGTGGCTCGAGCAACACCAATGGAAACGGCACACAAGGCCGTAATGGATGTTCTTACAAAACGTTCACTAGTTGCAACCCGCATTCTTTCAACGGAACTGAGGGACCAGTTGGTCTCACTAGGTGGTTCGAGTCGGTTTTCCGCATTAGTGGTTGTAATGATAACGACAGGGTAGGCTTTTTCAACGGGCACACTGGCAGACAGTGCGCTCACCTGGTGGAACAACTATGCTCAATCCCTGGGCCGTGATCAGGCTTATGCCCTACCTTGGGACACTCTGAAGCAAAGAATGATCGAAGAGTATTGTTCAAGGAATGAGGTTAACAAAATGGAACGCGAATACTGAGAGCTAAAGTTAGTAGGCAACGATCTCACCGCCTATAACAAGAGGTTCTTTGAGCTGGCATTAATGTGTCCTGAAATGGTAACTCCGGAAAGGCGTAAGGTGGAACTGTACATTTAAGGTCTGAGTGAGAACATTCAAGGCGGGGTCACTACTTCAAAACCCGCAAATGTGCATGAAGCTATTGACATGGCTAGTTTGCTGTTGGATCAGATTGCCCATAGAGGGAAGGGCACTACAGTGAATGAGAATAAGTCAAACGATGGTAAGATGAAGTGGAACGGTGGTCAGGACAAGAATTTCAATCAACAGCCGTTCAAAAAGAAAGATTCTTACCGTAACGACACTGGAACCACAGGAACTAACTCCGGGTATAAGGGAAAGAAGCCACAATGTCAGAAGTGTGGCAAGCATCATACTGGGAATTGTTCTATTTTAAATTGTGATCGTTGTAAGAAGTTCGGTCATTTGTCAAAAGATTGCAAGGTTAATCTCAACGGCAACACCAACAACAACAGCACTGCAAGCAACGCGAACAATGCTAATGGTGGTAATAACTGTTATGGTTGTGGACAGCCGGGTCATTTCAAGAAGGACTGTCCTAAGAACAACAATGGGAATGCTCGAGGAAGGGCGTTCAACATCAATTCGATGATCAACCTGTTTATGTTTTGTTTGATACTGGTGCTGATAGAAGTTTTATATCAAAGGATATTTGTCACCATGTTAAGAAACCTGTTTCTTCCTTAGATAACGTGTATTCCATAGAACTAGGAAATGGTAACTTGATGAGAGCTGATAAGATTTATCGTGATTGTACTTTGACGTTAGAAAGTAAGCCTTTTAGCATTGATGTGATACCTATTAAATTGGGAAGTTTTGACCTTGTGGTTGGAATGGACTGGTTAGCTGGTAACAAAGCCGAGGTGGTCTGTGACCTAAAGTCTATTCGTATTCCTATTGCTGACGGTGAACCTATGATGATTTATGGTGAAAAGAATGGCTCACAATTACGTCTCATTAACTGCTTGAAAGTCCAAAAGTATTTGAGAAAAGGATGTATCGCGTTCTTGGCTCATGTAAGCCAAATTGTACCAGAAGAAAGGAGACCCGAAGACGTTCCTATAGTTAAGGAATTTCTTGAAGTTTTTATGGAGGAATTACCTGGTCTCCCACCGCATCGAGAAATTGAGTTTCAGATAGACTTAGTGCCAGGAGTGGCACCGGTGGATCGCGCACCGTACAGACTTGCACCCCCAGAACTTCAAGAGTTGTCTACTCAATTGCAAGAGTTTTTAGACAAGGGATTTATTCCACCGAGTTCTTCACCTTGGGGAGCTCCAGTCATGTTTGTTAAGAAGAAGGATGGGTCGATGAGATTGTGTATCGACTACAGAGAATTGAACAAGCTAACAATCAAGAATCAGTATCCGCTACCGAGGATTGATGACTTATTTGATCAGTTGCAGGGATCCAGTTGTTATTCGAAGATCGATTTGAGATCCGGGTATCACCAATTGAGAGTCAAAGAAGCTGATGTCCCGAAGACAGCGTTTAGAACACGTTATGGACATTATGAGTTTACAGTGATGTTGTTTGGTTTGACGAACGCACCAGCAGTGTTCATGGACCTCATGAACCGTGTGTGTAAGCCATACCTAGATAAATTTGTCATTGTGTTTATTGATGATATATTGGTGTACTCCAAGAAGAGAGAAGAGCACGAACAGCATCTACGCTCGATAGTGACTATGCTTAGAGAAGAGCAGTTGTATGCAAAGTTCTCTAAGTGTGACTTTTGGTTACCAGAGGTACAATTTCTTGGCCATGTTGTGAAATGTCCCTTTCATATTGATTATAAACGTTCCATATTAATTGATTTCGTTGCGAGGTTTTGACCTCTATATGAGACGTTTTTCAAAGACTGCATTCATTTTTAAAACAACCATAACCTTTAATTTATCAATAAAGGTTTTAAAAGCATTACGTAGATTATCAAATAATGATAATCTAAAATATACTGTTACACATGACCATTACATAATGGTTTACAATAGAAATATATTACATCAACATATGTTTCTTGAATGCAGTTTTTACACAATATCATACAAACATGGAATCCAAATCTTGTCCTTATTTTAGTATGCAACAGCGGAAGCTCTTAGTATTCACCTGAGAATAAACATTCTTTAAATGTCAACAAAAATGTTGGTGAGTTATAGGTTTAACCTATATATATCAAATCGTAACAATAGACCACAAGATTTCATATTTCAATACACATCGCATACATAGAAATAAAAATCATTCATATGGTGAACACCTGGTAACCGACATTAACAAGATGCATATATAAGAATATCCCCATCATTCCGGGACACCCTTCGGATATGATATAAATTTTGAAGTACTAAAGCATCCGGTACTTTGGATGAGGTTTGTTAGGCCCAATAGATCTATCTTTAGGATTCGCGTCAATTAGGGTGTCTGTTTCCTAATTCTTAGATTACCAGACTTAATAAAAAGGGGCATATTCGATTTCGATAATTCAACCATAGAATGTAGTTTCACGTACTTGTGTCTATTTTGTAAATCATTTATAAAACCTGCATGTATTCTCATCCCAAAAATATTAGATTTTAAAAGTGGGACTATAACTCACTTTCACAGATATTTCCTTCCTCGGAAATAAGACTTGGCCAAGGATCGATTCACGAACCTATACAAATATGTACATATATATCAAAGTATGATCAAAATATAATTACAACCATTTTTATTATGTTTTAAAGATTTGAGTATATTAAGTCAGCTGTCCTCGTTAATAACCTACAACTAGTTGTCCACAGTTAGATGTATAGAAATAAATCGATATATATTATCTTGAATCAATCCACAGCCCAATGTATACACGTCTCAGGCTAGATCATAACTCAAAGTATATATATTTTTGGAATCAACCTCAACCCTGTATAGCTAACTCCAACATTACTGCATATAGAGTGTCTATGGTTGTTCCAAATAATATATATACATGGGTCGATATGATATGTCAAAACATTTGCATACGTGTCTATGGTATCCCAAGATTACATAATATATTAGAATACATGAATAATACAATATAAGTTAGCTAGGATATGATTTGTATAGATTTGTTAAACATTTCCCGTAGCTAAAAAGATCAAAAATATACAATCTTGTTTTACCCATAACTTCTTCATTTTAAATCTGTTTTGAGTGAATTAAATTGCTATGGTTTCATATTGAACTCTAATTTAAGAATCCAAAAAGAAAAAGTATAGGTTTATAGTCAGAAATTTAAGTTACATGTCAATTACTAAAGAGGTAGTCATTTCCGTCGAAAGAATCGACATCTTGATGATCATTTTGAAAAACATACTTTCACTTTGAGTTTAACCAAGATTTTTGGATATAGTTTCATGTTCATATGAAAAATCATTTTCCAAGAAGAACAACTTTTAAATCAAAGTTTATCATAGTTTTTAATTATCCAAACCAAAACAGCCCCCGGTTTCACTACAACGGCGTATATCCGATTTTATGGTGTCCATCGTGTTTCCAGGTTTTAAATCATTAAGTTAGCATATCATATAGATATAGAACATGTGTTTAGTTGATTTTAAAATTCAAGTTAGAAGGATTAACTTTTGTTTGCGAACAAGTTTAGAATTAACTAAACTATGTTCTAGTGATTACAAGTTTAAACCTTCGAATAAGAGCTTTATATGTATGAATCGAATGATGTTATGAACATCATTACTACCTCAATTTTTCTGGATAAAACTACTAAAAATGAGAAAAATGGATCTAGCTTCAAAGGATCCTTGGATGGCTTGAAAGTTCTTGAAGCAGAATCATGACACGAAAACAGTTCAAGTAAGATTTTCACTCGAAATAAGATTGTTATAGTTGTAGAAATTGAATCAAAGTTTGAATATGAATATTACCTTGAATTAGAAAGATAACCTACTATAAATAACAAAGGTTCCTTAATCTTATATGATTACTTGGAATGGATTAGAAAGCTTGGAAGTAGACTTGCAAACTTGGAAGTATTCTTGATTTTTATGAAACTATACTTATGGAATTTATGAAGAACACTTAGAACTTGAAGATGGAACTTGAGAGAGATCAATTAGATGAAGAAAATTGAAGAATTAAAGTGTTTGTAGGTGTTTTTGGTCGTTGGTATATGGATTAGATATAAAGGATATGAAATTTTGTTTTCATGTAAATAAGTCATGAATGATTACTAATATTTTTGTAATTTTATGAGATATTTTATGCTAGTTGTCAAATGATGGTTCCCACATGTGTTAGGTGACTCACATGGGCTGCTAAGATCTGATCATTGGAGTGAATATACCAATAGTACATACATCTAAAAGCTGTGTATTGTACGAGTACAAATACGGGTGCATACGAGTAGAATTGTTGATGAAACTGAACGAGGATGTAATTGTAAGCATTTTTGTTAAGTATTAGTACTTTGATATGTTTCTTGAAGTCTTTCAAAAGTGTAAGAATACATATCAAAACACAACATGTATATACATTCTAATGGAGTCGTTAAGTCTTCGTTAGTCGTTACATGTAAGTGTTGTTTTGAAACCTTTAAGTTAACGATCTCAATTAATGTTGTTAACCCAATGTTTATTATATCAAATTAGATGTTAAATTATTATATTATCATGATATTATGATGTATGAATATCTCTTAATATGATATATACATTAAAATATCGTTACAACGATAATCGTTACATATAAGTCTCGTTTCGTAATTCTTGAGTTAGTAGTCTTGTTTTTACATATGTAGTTCATTGTTAAC
This sequence comes from Rutidosis leptorrhynchoides, assembly GCF_046630445.1. Classification (NCBI taxonomy): domain Eukaryota; kingdom Viridiplantae; phylum Streptophyta; class Magnoliopsida; order Asterales; family Asteraceae; genus Rutidosis; species Rutidosis leptorrhynchoides. The sequence goes on from NC_092336.1 coordinate 196,701,846, forward strand.
ACACTTAATGATATATTTAAATATCATTTTATCATGTTAAATATAGTGTATCAATATCTTAATATGATACATATATATTTAGTAGACGTTATCATAACGATAATCGTTATATATATCATTTCGAGTTTCTTAACTTAGTAATCTCATTTCTTATGTATATCACACATTGTTAATATACTTAGTGAGATACTTACTCATCATAATCTCATGTCAACCATATATATATGTCTATATATACCACAACATGTAGTTTTTACAATTTTGTAATGTTCGTGAATCGTCAGTCAACTTGGGTGATCAATTGTCTATATGAAACTTATTTCATTTAATCAAGTCTTAACAAGTTTGATTGCTTAACACGTTGGAAACATTTAGTCATGTAAATATCAATCTCAATTAATATATATAAACATGGAAAAGTTCGGGTCACTACAGTACCTACCCGTTAAATAATTTCCGTCCCGAAATTTTAAGCTATTGAAGGTGTTGATGAATCTTCTGGAAATAGATGCGGGTATTTCTTCTTCATCTGATCTACACGCTCCCAGGTGAACTAGGGTCCTCTACGAGCATTCCATCAAACCTTAACAATCGGTATCTTGTTTTGCTTAAGTCTCTTAACCTCACGATCCATTATTTCGACGGGTTCTTCAATGAATTGAAGTTTTTCATTGATTTGGATTTCGTCCAACTGAATAGTGAGATCTTCTTTAGCAAAACATTTCTTCAAATTCGAGATGTGGAAACTGTTATGTACAGCCGCGAGTTGTTGAGGTAGCTCCAGTTGGTAAGCTACTGGTCTGACACGATCTATAATCTTGAATGGTCCAATGTACCTTGGATTTAGTTTCCCCCGTTTACCAAATCGAACAACACATTTCCAAGGTGAAACCTTAAGCATGACCATTTCTCCAATTTCAAACTCCATATCTTTTCTTTTACTGTCCGCGTAGCTCTTTTGTCAACTCTGGGCGGTTTTCAATCGTTGTTGAATTTGGATGATTTTCTCAGTAGTTTCTTGTATTATCTCCAGACCCGTAATCTGTCTATCCCCCACTTCATTCCAACAAATCGGAGACCTGCACTTTCTACCATAAATTGCCTCAAATGGCGCCATCTCAATACTAGAATGATAACTGTTGTTGTAGGAAAATTATGCTAACGGTAGGTGTCGATCCCAGCTGTTTTTGAAATCAATAACACATGCTCGTAGCATGTCTTCAAGCGTTTGTATCGTCCTTTCGCTCTGCCCATCAGTTTGTGGATGATAGGCAGTACTCATGTCTAGACGAGTCCCCAATGCTTGTTGCAACGTCTGCCAGAACCTTGAAACAAATCTACCATCCCTATCAGAGATAATAGAGATGGGTATTCCATGTCTGGAGACAACCTCCTTCAAATACAATCACGCCAACTTCTCCATTTTGTCATCTTCTCTCATTGGTAGGAAGTGTGCTGACTTGGTGAGACTATCAACTATTACCTAAATAGTATCATAACCACTTGCAGTCCTTGGCAATTTAGTAATGAAATCCATGGTAATGTTTTCCCATTTCCATTCCGGGATTTCAGGTTGTTGTAGTAGACCTGATGGTTTCTGATGTTCAGCTTTGACCTTAGAACACGTCAAACATTCTCCTACATATTTAGCAATATCGACTTTCATACCCGGCCACCAAAAGTGTTTCTTGAGATCTTTATACATCTTCCCCGCTCCAGGATGTATTGAATATCTGGTTTTATGTACTTCTTTAAGTACCATTTCTCTCACATCTCCAAACCTTGGTACCCAAATTTTATCAGCCCTATATCGGGTTCCGTCTTCCCGAATATTAAGATGTTTCTCAGATCCTTTGGGTATCTCATTCTTCAACTTTCCTTCTTTTACAACTCCCTGTTGCGCCTCCTTTATTTGAGTAGTAAGGCTAGTACGGATAATTATATTCATAGCTTTTACCCATATAGATTCTCTGTCCTTTCTACTCAAAGCGTCGGCTACCACATTCGCCTTCCCCGGGTGGTATCGAATCTCAAAATCATAATCATTCAACAGTTCAATCCACCTGCGTTGTCTCATATTCAGTTGCTTCAGATTAAATATATCTTGGAGACTTTTGTAGTCGGTATATATAATACTTTTGACCCCATATAAATAATGCCTCCAAGTCTTTAATGCAAAAACAACAGCACCCAATTCCAAATCGTGAGTTGTATAATTTTGCTCGTGAATCTTCAATTGTCTAGACGCATAAGCAATCACCTTCGTTCGTTGCATTAATACACAACCGAGACCTTGCTTTGATGCGTCACAATAAATCACAAAATCATCATTCCCTTCAGGCAATGACAATATAGGTGCCGTAGTTAGCTTTTTCTTCAATAACTGAAACGCCTTCTCTTGTTCATCCTTCCATTCAAATTTCTTCCCTTTATGCGTTAATGCAGTTAAGGGTTTTGCTATTTTGGAGAAATCTTGGATGAATCTTCTGTAGTAACCAGCCAATCCTAAAAACTGACGTATATGCTTCGGAGTTTTTGGGGTTTCTCACTTTTCAACGGTTTTGATCTTTGCCGGGTCCACCTGGATACCTTCTTTGTTCACTATGTGACTGAGGAATTGAACTTCTTCCAACCAAAATGCACACTTTGAAAACTTAGCGTACAGTTTTTCTTTCCTCAATACTTCTAGCACTTTTCTCAAATGTTCTTCGTGCTCTTGATCATTCTTTGAGTAAATAAGTATGTCATCGATGAAAACAATGACAAACTTGTCAAGATATGACCCACACACTCGGTTCATAAGGTCCGTGAACACAGCTGGTGCGTTAGTCAATCCAAACGGCATAACCATAAACTCGTAATGACCATAACGCGTCCTAAAAGCGGTTTTTGGAATATCATCCTCCTTTACTCGCATTTGATGATATCCAGAACGTAAATCGATTTTCGAATAAACCGACGAGCCTTGTAGTTGATCAAATAAGTCATCAATTCTCGGCAGTGGATAACGGTTTTTTATGGTAAGTTTATTCAACTCTCTGTAGTCAACACACAACCTAAATGTACCATCCTTATTCTTGACAAACAAAACAGGAGCTCCCCATGGTGATGTGCTTGGTCGAATGAAACCACGTTCTAATAGTTCTTGCAGTTGGCTTTGCAGTTCTTTCATCTCGCTGGGTGCGACTCTGTAAGGAGCACGAGCTATTGGTGCAGCTCCTGGTACAAGATCTATTTGAAATTCAACAGATCGATGTGGAGGTAGTCCCGGTAATTCTTTCGGAAATACATCGGGAAATTCTTTTGCGACGGGAACATCATTGATGCTCTTTTCTTCAGTTTGTACTTCCTCGACGTGTGCTAGAACAGCATAGCAACCTTTTCTTATTAGTTTTTGTGCCTTCAAATTACTAATAAGATGTAGTTTCGTGTTGCCCTTTTCTCCGTACACCATTAAGGGTTTTCCTTCTTCTCGTACAATGCGAATTGCATTTTTGTAACATACGATCTCTGCTTTCATCTCCTTCAGCCAGTCCATGCCAACTATTACATCAAAACTCCCTAACTCTACTGGTATCAAATCAATCTTAAATATTTCGCTACCCAGTTTAATTTCTCGATTCCGGCATATATAATCTGCTGAAATTAATTTACCGTTTGCTAATTCGAGTAAAAATTTACAATCCAACGGCGTCAATGGATAACTTAATTTAGCACAAAAATCTCTACTCATATAGCTTCTATCCGCACCCGAATCAAATAAAAGGTAAGCAGATTTATTGTCAATAAGAAATGTACCCGTAACAAGCTCCGGGTCTTCCTGTGCCTCTGCCGCATTAATATTGAAAACTCTTCCGCGGCCTTGTCCATTCGTGTTCTCCTGGTTCGGGAAATTTCTAATAATGTGGCCCGGTTTTCCACATTTATAACAAACTACATTGGCATAACTTGCTCCGACAATACTTGCTCTGCCATTACTCGTTCTGACACCATTTGTTCCTTTCGTTCTGTTAACCCCTGGTCCCTAGACCTCACACTTCGCCGCGCTATGACCATTTCTTTTACACTTGTTGCAAAATTTGGTGCAGAACCTCGAGTGATACTTTTCACACCTTTGGCATAGCTGCTTCTGATTGTTGTTGTTGTTGTTGTTGTTGTTGTTGCAATTGTTATTGTTGTTGGGATGATTGTTGTAGTTGTTGTTGTTGTTGTTGTTGTGCCGTTTGTTGTAGTTGCGATTGATGTTGCGATTGTTGGGATAGTTGTTGTTGTTTGGTGATTCTTATCACCGTTTTCCTCCCACTTTCTTTTGACTAGCTTCACGTTGGCCTCTTCGGCCGCCTGTTCTTTAATTCTTCCCTCAATTTGGTTCATTAGTTTGTGAGCCATTCTACATGCCTTTTGTATGGAGGCAGGCTCGTGTGAACTTATATCTTCTTGGATTCTCTCTGGTAACCCTTTCACAAACGCGTCGATCTTCTCTTCCTCATCTTCGAACGCTCTCGGACACAATAGGCACAATTCTGTGAATCATCTTTCGTACTAAGTAATATCGAATCCCTGTGTTCGTAATCCTCTAAGTTCTGACTTGAGCTTATTGACCTCGATTTTGGGACGGTACTTCTCGTTCATCAAGTGCTTGAATGCTGACCACGGTAGCGCGTAAGCAGCATCTTGTCCCATTTACTCTAGATAGGTATTCCACCATGTTAACGCAATACATGTGAAGGTATGCGTAGTGTACTTCACTTTGTCTCCTTCAGTACACTTACTTATGGCAAACACCGATTCAACTTTCTTGGTCCACCGTTTCAATCCGATTGGTCCTTCGGTCCCATCAAATTCCGAAGGTTTGCAGGCGGTGAATTCCTTGTAGGAGCATCCTACACGATTTCTTGCGCCGTTAGCTGTATTGCTAGATTCGGAGTTATTGTTGGTATGTAGCGCGGCCTGTACTGCGGCTATGTTTGAAGCAAGAAAGGCAGGAAATTCCTCTTCGCTCATATTCAAGGTGTGTCGAGTAGTCGGTGCCATTTCCTTCAAAATAGTCAATTGAAACAATTTAATCATACAGAATATTAAGAGTAGTCAATAGTATCTCATAGCATAATATGAACTCATTTATAAAAGCTTTTTCTTCATATTAGCATTTTATAAGTTTAAATTCGGGTACTACCTGCCCGTTAAGTTCATACTTAGTAGCTAATATACAATTCAACTACTACAATTCCATATAAAAAATTGATTATAATAATATATCACATACAAATATTCTTCAAACTTACAACTTCACTATATTACATATAACATGAAATATAGTACACTATGATACAGAATAGTTTTGAAGATAAATTTAGTTAATACGCAAGTTGTTCAGCAAAGTAAATAAAGACAGGTAATTCATAAGTCCAGAAACAAGTCATGCATTCTGGTTTTACTAAGACGACTTCCCATCCTTGGTCTTGTGGAAAATAACCGTTATGACCATTGGATAGGCAGCATGTTGTAATGTCGTCAAAAGGACGAGGGTTTTGTAATGTCCAACAGCCCCGTAATAATCTAAAAACCTTGTTTCTCACCCCAACTACTGAATCCGTCACTTGTGGGAAAGTTTTATTTAAAAGCTGCAATTCGATGTTCTTTTTCTCACTTTGGTAAGAAGCGAACATCACTAACCCGTAAGCATAACAAGCTTCTTTATGTTGCATGTTAGAAGCTCTTTCTAATTCACGAAATCCTATGTTGGGATATGTTGAGTCAAAATAGGTTCTTAACCCGTAGCGTAAAATTGCATTTGGGTTCCCCGCATTTAACGCTTTAAAGAAAACACGGCGTAACTTACGGTCTCCCCAATGTGATACACCCCACCTATCAAAGGAAAGCCTTTTATAAACTAAGGCATTTCTGGAAAGTATTTCAAATGTTTGACAAGTTAATTTCACCATAACTAAATATGCTGATGAATTCTGACTGACTCTAGACAAGATTTCCTCAATCATATCCTCTGGTAGGTCTTCTAAAATATTCGGTTGTCTACCCTTAATGTCCATTTGTAAAATAGACAAGGATTATATTCGTAAAACCAAACAATACAAACAATTTTTACATAGAACATAAAATACAAGCACACTACAATACATTTATTACACAACATGCTCACACCCCTCTAATCTGAATCACTGGTTTATTCTTCTTCGGACTTGGTTCTTTTTCCTAATTTTCTAGGGATATATGATGTTCCTCTAATACGAGCCGTCATTTTCCACATTGGTTTAGAAAAACCTGGTGGTTTAGAGGTTCCCGGGTAATTGTCACGATATTGAAAATACGGGTGTTGACGGTACATATAAAGTTCATCAGGGTCGGAATCAGATTTCTCTATTTTGATGCCTTTTCCCTTATTATTTTCTTTTGCCTCATTAAATTGGGTCGGGGTAATTTCTATAACATCATCGGAATCCTCATCAGGATCCAATTCATCGGAAAATTGGTAATTTTCTCAATATTTTGCTTCCTTAGCGGAAACACCATTGACCATTATTAACTTTGGTTCATTGGTTAAGGATTTTCTTTTATTTGACCGATTTTCTATGGTTCCTACTATTCCCCCCTCCGAAACTTCTTCTTCTTCCGGTTCCTCTTCTTCTGGTTCCTCTTCTTCCGGTTCCTCTTCTTCCGGTTCCGTTTCCTCTTCTTCCGGTTCATCGGGAACTTGTGAATCTTGCCAATATATATTCGACTCTTCGTTATTATTAGGTAAGTCAATGGTATTTGTGTTAGAGGTAGACATCTATCACACAATATCAAACATGTTAAGAGATTAATATATCACATAATATTTACATGTTAATAATATATAGTTTTCAACAAAAATGTTAAGCAATCATTTTTAAAGAAAACACGGTCGAAGTCCAGACTCACTAATGCATCCTAACAAACTCGATAAGACACACTAATGCAAATTTTATGGTTCTCTAAGACCAACGCTCGGATACCAACTGAAATGTCCCGTTCATATTGATTATAAACGTTCCATATTAATTGATTTCGTTGCGAGGTTTTGACCTCTATATGAGACGTTTTTCAAAGACTGCATTCATTTTTAAAACAACCATAACCTTTATTTTATCAATAAAGGTTTTAAAAGCATTACGTAGATTATCAAATAATGATAATCTAAAATATACTGTTTACACATGACCATTACATAATGGTTTACAATAGAAATATATTACATCAACATATGTTTCTTGAATGCAATTTTTACACAATATCATACAAACATGGACTCCAAATCTTGTCCTTATTTTAGCATGCAACAGCGGAAGCTCTTAGTATTCACCTGAGAATAAACATGCTTTAAACGTCAACAAAAATATTGGGTGAGTTATAGGTTTAACCTATATATATCAAATCGTAACAATAGACCACAAGATTTCATATTTCAATACACATCCCATACATAGAGATAAAAATCATTCATATGGTGAACACCTGGTAACCGACATTAACAAGATGCATATATAAGAATATCCCCATCATTCCGGGACACCCTTCGGATATGATATAAATTTCGAAGTACTAAAGCATCCGGTACTTTGGATGGGGTTTGTTAGGCCCAATAGATCTATCTTTAGGATTCGCGTCAATTAGGGTGTCTGTTCCCTAATTCTTAGATTACCAGACTTAATAAAAAGGGGCATATTCGATTTCGATAATTCAACCATAGAATGTAGTTTAACGTACTTGTGTCTATTTTGTAAATCATTTATAAAACCTGCATGTATTCTCATCCCAAAAATATTAGATTTTAAAAGTGGGACTATAACTCACTTTCACAGATATTTCCTTCCTCGGAAATAAGACTTGGCCACGGATCGATTCACGAACCTATACAAATATGTACATATATATCAAAGTATGATCAAAATATAATTACAACTATTTTTATTATGTTTTAAAGATTTGAGTATATTAAGTCAGCTGTCCTCGTTAATAACCTACAACTAGTTGTCCACAGTTAGATGTACAGAAATAAATCGATATATATTATCTTGAATCAATCCACGACCCAGTGTATACACGTCTCAGGCTAGATCACAACTCAAAGTATATATATTTTTGGAATCAACCTCAACCCTGTATAGCTAACTCCAACATTACTTCATATAGAGTGTCTATGGTTGTTCCAAATAATATATATACATGGGTCGATATGATATGTCAAAACATTTGCATACGTGTCTATGGTATCCCAAGATTACATAATATATTAGAATACATGAATAATACAATATAAGTTAGCTAGGATATGATTTGTATAGATTTGTTAAACATTTCCCGTAGCTAAAAAGATCAAAAATATCCAATCTTGTTTTACCCATAACTTCTTCATTTTAAATCCATTTTGAGTGAATCAAATTGCTATGGTTTCATATTGAACTCTAATTTAAGAATCCAAACATAAAAATTATAGGTTTATAGTCGGAAATTTAAGTTACATGTCAATTACTAAAGAGGTAGTCATTTTCATCGAAAGAATCGACATCTTGATGATCATTTTGAAAAACATACTTTCACTTTGAGTTTAACCAAGATTTTTGGATATAGTTTCATGTTCATATGAAAAATAATTTTCCCAGAAGAAAAACTTTTAAATCAAAGTTTATCATAGTTTTTAATTATCCAAACCAAAACAGCCCCCGGTTTCACTACAACGGCGTATATCCAATTTTATGGTGTCCATCGTGTTTCCAGGTTTTAAATCATTAAGTTAGCATATCATATAGATATATAACATGTGTTTAGTTGATTTTAAAATTCAAGTTAGAAGGATTAACTTTTGTTTGCGAACAAGTTTAGAATTAACTAAACTATGTTCTAGTGATTACAAGTTTAAATCTTCGAATAAGATAGCTTTATATGTATGAATCAAATGATGTTATGAACATCATTACTACCTCAAGTTTTCTGGATAAAACTACTAAAAATGAGAAAAATGGATCTAGCTTCAAAGAATCCTTGGATGGCTTGAAAGTTCTTGAAGCAGAATCATGACACGAAAACAGTTCAAGTAAGATTTTCACTCGAAATAAGATTGTTATAGTTGTAGAAATTGAATCAAAGTTTGAATATGAATATTACCTTGAATTATAAAGATAACCTACTGTAAATAACAAAGGTTCCTTGATCTTAGATGATTACTTGGAATGGATTAGAAAGCTTGGAAGTAGACTTGCAAACTTGGAAGTATTCTTGATTTTTATGAAACTATACTTATGGAATTTATGAAGAACACTTAGAACTTGAAGATGGAACTTGAGAGAGATCAATTAGATGAAGAAAATTGAAGAATGAAAGTGTTTGTAGGTGTTTTTGGTCGTTGGTATATGGATTAGATATAAAGGATATGAAATTTTGTTTTCATGTAAATAAGTCATGAATGATTACTAATATTTTTGTAATTTTATGAGATATTTCATGCTAGTTTCCAAATGATGGTTCTCACATGTGTTAGGTGACTAACATGGGCTAATAAGAGCTGATCATTGGAGTGTATATACCAAAAGTACATACATCTAAAAGCTGTGTATTGTACGAGTACGAATACGGGTGCATATGAGTAGAATTGTTGATGAAACTGAACGAGGATGTAATTGTAAGCATTTTTGTTAAGTAGAAGTAGTTTGATATGTGTCTTGAAGTCTTTCAAAAGTGTAAGAATACATATCAAAACACAACATGTATATACATTCTAATGGAGTCGTTAAGTCTTCGTTAGTCGTTACATGTAAGTGTTGTTTTGAAACCTTTAAGTTAACGATCTCAATTAATGTTGTTAACCCAATATTTATTATATCAAATGAGATGTTAAATTATTATATTATCATGATATTATGATGTATTAATATATCTTAATATGATATATACATTAAAATATCGTTACAACGATAATCGTTACATATAAGTCTCGTTTCGTAATTCTTGAGTTAGTAGTCTTGTTTTTACATATGTAGTTCATTGTTAACACACTTAATGATATATTTAAATATCATTTTATCATGTTAAATATAGTGTATCAATATCTTAATATGATACATATATATTTAGTAGACGTTATCATAACGATAATCGTTATATATATCATTTCGAGTTTCTTAACTTAGTAATCTCATTTCTTATGTATATCACACATTGTTAATATACTTAGTGAGATACTTACTCATCATAATATCATGTCAACCATATATATATATGTCTATATATACCACAACATGTAGTTTTTACAATTTTGTAATGTTCGTGAATCGCCAGTCAACTTGGGTGATCAATTGTCTATATGAAACTTATTTCATTTAATCAAGTCTTAACAAGTTTGATTGCTTAACATGTTGGAAACATTTAGTCATGTAAATATCAATCTCAATTAATATATATAAACATGGAAAAGTTCGGGTCACTACATGTTGTAGGGGCCAATGGCATACAGGTCGATCCAGCAAAGATTGACTCGGTTAAGAATTGGGAAACTCCAAAGACGCCAATGCAGATTAGGCAATTTTTGGGTCTAGCTGGTTACTACCGGAGATTCATTGAAGGATTCTCTAAGATTGCCTGACCATTAACCGCATTGACTCATAAGGGCAAGAAGTTTGAGTGGTCAGAACCGCAAGAGACTGCATTTCAGTTGTTGAAAGAGAAGTTAACAACTGCACCAGTATTGTCTCTACCCGAGGGAAGTGAAGATTTTGTTGTTTATTGTGATGCCTCACGTCAAGGAATGGGTTGCGTGCTTATGCAACGAAACAAAGTTATTGCTTATGGATCGCGTCAGTTAAAGATTCACGAGCAGAACTACACTACGCACGACCTTGAGTTAGGAGCTATTGTCTTTGCACTTAAAATGTGAAGACACTACATGTTTGGAACCAAGTTCACTATCTTCACCGACCATAAGAGTTTACAGCACATATTTAATCAGAAGCAACTCAACATGAGACAACGATGTTGGATGAAACTACTTAACGATTATAACTGCGAACTTCAATACCATCCGGGCAAGGCGAATGTTGTGGTAGATGCCTTGAGCAGAAAGGAGCGAGGGAAACCTCTTAGGGTTAAAGCATTTAACATAGTTGTCCGTACGAATCTCACAAATCCGCGAAGCACAACAAAAAGCCATGAAACAGGAGAATGTTGACGTTGAATTTCTCAAAGGGATGGACAAGAAGTTTGACATCAAGGAGGACGAAACACGGTACTTTGCTAACCGAATTTGGGTACCAAAGTTTAGTGGATTGAGAGAACTAGTGTTGGAAGAAGCACACAAGTCGAGATACTCAATTCATCCGGGATCAGATAAAATGTACCAGGATTTGAAGGCATTTTATTGGTGGCCAAATTTGAAAGCTGACATTGCCACTTATGTCGGGAAGTGCTTGACCTGCGCTAAAGTCAAGGTTGAGCATCAGAAGCCATCAGGATTACTGATTCAACCAGAGATTCCCCAGTGGAAGTGGGAAGGAATTTCCATGGACTTCATTTCGAAAATGTCGAGAATGGCGGGAGGTCACGATACCATTTGGGTTATCGTGGATCGTCTCACTAAGTCCGCACACTTCTTACCGATAAGGGAAACTGATAAAATGGAGAAGTTGGCTCAGATCTACATTAAGGAAGTCGTCTCTAGGCATGGAGTGCCTATATCCATTATATCCGACCGCGATAGCAGATTTACTTCCAGGTTTTAGCAATTGTTACAGAAAGCAATGGGGACCCGTTTAGATATGAGTACAGCATATCACCCCCAGACGGATGGCCAGAGCGAACGAACTATTCAGACTTTTGAGGACATGTTGAGAGCGTGTGTCATTGATTTCGGAAATGGATTTGATAAGTATTTACCACTAGCTGAGTTCTCATACAATAACAGCTACCATGCGAGTATTAAAGCTGCACCTTTCGAGGCATTGTATGGAAGGAAGTGTAGATCTCCCGTTTGTTGGAGCGAATTGGGAGATAGTCAGTTGACAGGTCCTGAGATTATTCAGGAGACAACTGAGAAAGTTCTACAGATTCAGGAACGATTGAGAACGGCTCGAAGTCATCAAAAGAGTTATGTCGATGTTAGACGGAAGGACATAGAGTTCCAAGTTGGTGACAAGGTTATGCTTAAGGTATCACCTTGGAAGGGTGTTGTACGATTTGGGAAACGGGGTAAACTGAGTCCTCGCTATGTTGGACCGTTTGAGATAATTGAAAGAGTTGGACCAGTAGCTTACAGATTGGAACTGCCACAAGCACTCAGCGGTATTCATGACGTTTTCCATGTATCCAATCTGAAGAAGTGCCTAGCCGATGATAATTTGATTATTCCTCTAGAAGAACTACGTATTGACGACAAACTTCATTTCATTGAGGAACCTGTTGAAATCTTGGGCCGAGAGGTCAAACAGTTGAAGCAAAGCAGAATTCCTATCGTTAAAGTTTGGTGGAACGTGAGAAGAGGACCAGAGTTCATGTGGGAGCGTGAAGACCAGATGAGGCTGAAGTATCCGCAATTGTTTCCCGAGGAAACCACTTCAGTGGACGATCACTAAAATTTCGGGACGAAATTTTCAATAATAGGTGGGTAATGTAACAACCCTGATTTTTCCGTTACTTTCGTTAACCTTCTGTTAGTTTATTTAACAGCAATTATTTAACTTTTATGCGTTTACGTGTATTAAATGCGTACTTGATCTTCGGAGGGTTTTAATAATTGATATGGGTTGATATTAATTCCAATAAATATTTCGGATAATGAAATACGATAAAAATGATACGATTTTGATAAAAGCTTTTTGAGCAACGAAACGCTCGGGTTTATTTTAATAATTAATTTTATTAATTATTAACTTTTTAAAATATTTAATTTATTGGGTTTTTAATAAATTAGACAATTGGTTGCGTTTAACGATCGGGTTAGCGTTCCGGGCCTTTGGTACGACTAAACGGCACTTAAAACGGACCACGATTACACGAGATTGCAAAATGAGAGCCCGGGAACCCCATGTGGGCCCCATTCGGATGACCCCTCCCCCTCACCCCCTTTATGGTTAATTTTTGATAACTTTAGGGACTTATGTGCAATTTAGGAGAACTAGGGTTAATATAAATAGAAGTATTAAACCTAATTAGGAATAAGAAAATATAAACGCAGCTTTTTCCCTCCTGCTCCCTCCTCATCGTCGACATTATCACCATCACCATCACCTTCAATTTTCAATTTTTGATTAAACCTCAAGAACAAACGTTGTAATTTGCGTTATCCTCTACGCGTTGATATAATTCTTTTCGCGATCAAAGGTATAATTGCATGAACCTTAATTCTTAAAAATCTGATTTTTATAAAGTTTCATAGTTATGTTGTCAATTGCTGAAGTCTATACGCGTACGTGTTAATTGTAATCATTATTTTGATTGTTTGATGCGCTAGGATTTAAAAACGAATTTGTATTTGTTTGATGTCACACCCCCAAAATGGACCAGGGGTAATTGTGACCAATCATATCATAACACAGTTGTATAAGCGAGGACGATTCTAAATGAGACGTTTTATTTATTAAATAAAAAGCGGAAGCATTATTCAAAGTTTTACATCATAAGAGTACAGTAAATGGAAAATGTCTTAAACAAAATGATAAATATGAATGATGGACTCCATGCAAGCAGCAAAGCATACATCAATCATCTAGTAGCAAGTAGCAGCTAGCTCAATCATCACCTGAGACAAAACACGCTTAAAGTGTCAACCAAAAAGGTTGAGTGAAATTCATAGGTTTATAAATAATATCCAAAGTTTTAGACCACAAGATTTAGTTTAAAGTTGATTGATATAGAAATATCAATCTAAAAGTGTTGATGCATTTTGTAATATCGCTACTAAACAAGTTTACCCTATGACACCTTGTACTGTCAGTGTCGTGGAATCATTATTATGTAACCAAAGACCTACGGTTGAATGGTTAGAGACGTTACTCTCAATAGGCCTACTCACAATAATTAAGTTTGCATTTAAACGTAGCAATTAACGATATTACAGTAGGGATTTAGCATGAATCAAAGCATGACAGCATAGTTAACAATTTAGTACTTGTGTCTAAGCGTAAAACAGTTATAAAGCAAGCATGTGTCTCACCCTAAAAGTTATAAAACAGTTATGAAACAGTAAAAAGTGGGGCTATGAAGTTCACCTTAGTAGCACACGAAAGAATTGAACGGAAGGACGTGACCGAGATCTCAACCTAGAGATAGAACGTATGATCAGACATTGCCTAACAGACAATAGTATATAGTACTATATTGATAGTAATGGTTCACTAAAGAATTTCCATTTTCGGAAGGTTACTATTTATGGAAAGTTTCCACTTATAGTAATTTTCCAATTTTAGAAAGTTCGGGTTAATCTTTAGCAAGACGTTGTATAACTTTACTCAAACTTCGTTGCTATCAAATAAGTCAGGAATGACCAGATGTAACCGGGGGCCCAGGACTCTTGACCAGAATCTAAGTCATGGCATTCGAGATCCACAAGCTTACCCATAAATGGCAACCTAGACATCATTCACTTACGACCGTGAGTAGCGATGAAGTTCACATGAATTATACATTATCTTTGATTAACCTTCACTTTAGGTGTATACACACAACGAATTATTAATGTACTTAATAATTATATATGTGATAATATAACCTAAGTTTTATTTAATATTTAGTTATTATACCTTAGTATGTCTTATATATATTAAATATAATTACCTTTAAATAAATACCTAAATTACTTCAAAAATAATAGTGTTTTATTAATCGAACATTATTCAAAAATGTCTAAATAATAAATTAAATATCTAAAAATTACATACATAATTTTTATAGTCTTAGTTAATCATATAGATTAGTAGAAAAATTTAAAAAAATGTTTTAATTATATTTTTGTATTTATTTTTGTTTTTACCCTTAATGTATTCACAAAACAATTTTAATTCTACATAATTACTAAATAAACCCAAATAATTATTTTTTTAATTTTTATAAGTTTCTATCAGTTTAATAACCTGTAGAAAAATATTTAAAAAAATAATTTTTTATTATTTTATATTTATTCTTAATTTACCTTCGAATTACATAATAATAGAGTTTAATTATATAATAAATACCAATTCGACCCAAGTAATTATTTTTATAATTTTTTCAGATCTATATAAGTTTTAAAAACTCAGAAAAAAATTATATATATTTTATTTTTGGTTAAAAGTATTTATTACGAATTTTACATTATTTTTACGTTTAAACACTACATAATTCGTATTTAATTATAAATAATATTCCATAAATTATCAAAATTATTTTTATGCATCATAACACTTATAATACTAATTATAACATATAAACATAATTAATTTCGAATTTTACAAAGAATATACAATAAATATAAATATAAATGACAATATTGAAAAAAATTAATAAAAATAGAAAGTACCTCAAATTTTCTTCAAGGTTTTGAGAGAATAACTTAAGTTTTTGTATTTGGTAAGAAAAAATGAATGAGGAGCCATGTATTTATAGGTAAAAAATGGTTGGTGAAAAGAAAAAAATAATAAAATAAAGGTGCCAATTTTGACAAAATAATAAAAACATGTTAAAAATGTTTTTAATAAGTTTTTGTTTTTGAAAATATTTAGTCAAAATTCATGGGCTCATTATTTAATTTATAAAAAAAATCTTATTTCTTTTTATTTTTATTTTTTTTATAAGCTAAATATATATAATGATTAAAATAACTTATCATTTAATTAATAATTATGTTACATATAGTTTTAAATATAATACGCATTAATATTAACTAAAGTTATTTTATATAATTAGTGTAAACTTTAGTTAACAGAACATGTCGACTAAAAATAAATATTTGATCAACGTCGAATTTAATTATATATTACGTATGGATAACAACCCTATAGTCAAATTAGTCAATTCAGGTATGGAAATATGAGGGTTGTTATAGTACCTACCCGTTAAAAGAAATTTCGTCCCGAAATTTAGTTGTTGCCATTAATCGGTGTTGTTCGTACATAGACGAGGATATTTACGTTTTATTTGTTTTTCACGTTCATAGGTATGCTCGGGGCCTTGCGTGAATTCCAACGGATAGAATATTGTTCTGTTTCAAGAATTAAAATCATACATACCATAATTTCTACAAGTTCTTCTACGAAGTGCATTTTATTATTAATGCGGAGATCATTCAAAATGATGATGTTATACAAGTCATTTCACTAAATTGGATATATAAAATGTGTTATGAATAATATCGAGCTCATTTAAACCTTGAGAGTTTATGCCACAATGTTAGGGTAGACAAAACAGAGAGTAGTTCATGAAAATTATAGTCATGAAGTTTGATAGAGATCATCATTGTTTACAACAAGAATATTGTAATGATGAATATAAGTTGAAGAATAAAGTTTTATCACTATTGAATAATATGGATAGAACGATTCGATTATAGAAAGAGTATAAACGAAGCTATCGTAAAAGAGTGAATGAGTAAATTAAATGTTCGCCTTAACTTTTGACGTAGTCACGATTGATTTCCGGAATTCAAGGGATTAAAGGAAATCTTCTTAATCTATAAGATTTGATTATCCGGCATTTACGGAATTTTGGGATTTCTTTGATTAAATGCGCTGAATTGCCTCGATTGCTGTGTTTGGAAATTTTGCTATAAATTAGCTTCTTCCGTTTCATTATCTTCACCACTTCTATACTTTCTTCCTAGATTCATACTTCCAAAAGATTTGTTAATATGCTGATAATGCTAAAAATGAACATATATTTCATAGCATTATTCCTCAAGAAAGACAAGCTTTTAGTTGCAATTGTTCTATTTACAAGTGATATTCGTTTAAATAATAAAAGGTGAAGACAAAAGACAGATTCGACAAATTGAAGACGCAAACGACCAAAAAACTCAAAAGTACAAAAGACAATCAAAAAGGTTCCAATTATTGATAAGAAACGTCTCGAAATTACAAGAGTACAAGATTCAAAACGCAAAGTACAAGATATTAAATTGTACGCAAGGACGTTCGAAAATCCGGAACCGGGACCAGAGTCAACTCTTAACGCTCGACGCAACGGACTAAAAATTACAAGTTAACTATGTATATAAATATAATATAATATATAATTAATTATATTAATTATATATATATTATATTTATAAATAAAAACCGTCGGCAGAGAAAGACTCCAAGGGACTGAGCTGTAATTTCATTCTCCGCGACTCGCGGAGTTTGAAGGCCAAAATGGCCGCGAGTCGCGGAGCCCCCAGTTTTGAATCTCCCTATAAAGCAAACCGAAATCTGATCATTTTCATCATCTTTTTTCTCCTCATTCATACGATATATTTATATTTATAATTTATATTTTAATTTTAATTTTAATTATAATTCTAATAATAAGGGTATGTTAGCGAATATTGTAAGGGTGTAAGTCGAAATTCTGTCCGTGTAACGCTACGCTATTTTAATCATTGTAAGTTATGTTCAACCTTTTTACATTAATGTCTCGTAGCTAAGTTATTATTATGCTTATTTAAAACGAAGTAATCATGATGTTGGGCTAATTACTAAAATTGGGTAATTGGGCTTTGTACCATAATTGGGGTTTGGACAAAAGAACGACACTTGTGGAAATTAGACTATGGGCTATTAATGGGCTTTATATTTGTTTAACTAAATGAAAGTTTGTTAATATTAATATAAAGATTTACAATTGGGCGTCCCTATAAATTACCATATACACTCGATCGGACACGATGGGCGGGGTATTTATATGTACGAATAATCGTTCATTTAACCGGACACGGGAATAGATTAATAGCCACTAGAATAATTAAAACAGGGGTGAAATTACATTCAAGGGTAATTGGTGTAATTGCTAACAAAGTAGTAAAACCTTGGTTTACACGCAGTTGATAACCTGGTGTATTCATTAAACAAAGTATTAAAACCTTGTTACAATTCGAATCCCCAATTAGTTGGAATATTTAACTTCGGGTATAAGGATAATTTGACGAGGACACTCGCACTTTATATTTATGACTGATGGACTGTTATGGACAAAAACCAGACGGACATATTAAATAATTCAGGACAAAGGACAATTAACCCATGGGCATAAAACTAAAATCAACACGTCAAACATCATGATTACGGAAGTTTAAATAAGCATAATTCTTTTATTTCATATTTAATTTCCTTTATTTTATATTTAATTGCACTTCTAATTATCGCATTTTTATTGTTATTGTATTTAATTGCACTTTTAATTATCGTACTTTTTAATTATCGCAAGTTTATTTTATCGCACTTTTATTATTCGTAATTTCATTTATCGTTATTTACTTCATGCTTTAATTTAAGTCTTGTATTTATTTTTAATATTTTACATTTGGTTTTAACTGCGACTAAAGTTTTAAAATCGACAAACCGGTCATTAAACGGTAAAAACCCCCCTTTATAATAATAATATTACTTATATATATATATATTTGTATTTTTATAAAAGTAAACTAATATAGCGTTGAGCTTTGTTTAAAAAAAGATTCCCTGTGGAACGAACCGGACTTACTAAAAACTACACTACTGTACGATTAGGTACACTGCCTATAAGTGTTGTAGCAAGGTTTAAGTATATCCATTCTATAAATAAATAAATATCTTGTGTAAAATTGTATCGTATTTAATAGTATTTTCGTTGTAAAATTTAATACTATTTCGTACCCCCACGCTACCACAGCAAGTATTTTTGGCGCCGCTGTCGGGGAACTTTCTAAACGTCGGAAGCGCAACGCTCTATATAAAAAAAAAAGTTTTAAATATTCGAAAATATAAAAAGAAAAACAAAAATATAAATATTTTTAGGAGTTTGATAAATATTTAAGTTTTATAAAGTTTCTTTGTTTTTATAAAAACATAAGTTTTATTTAAGTATTTTGTTTTTTTATTTAAAAACATATAAATATAAAAAAAATATATATATATAAATCAAGTTTAAAGATTTTTATTTATAAAATTATAAAGTGATTCTATTTTTATTTAAGTTTTAAATATAAGTTTTATTTATACACATATTATTATTTTTTTAAACAGAAAAAATTAAAAACAGAAAATAAAATAAAAAAAAATAAAGAAAAACGCGTCGAATTTAAACCTGTCAGCTGAATTTTGGAACCCCGCGAGTCGCGGGGTTTGATGTTTTAAATACCGCAAGTCGCGGAGCTGCTCTGACACGCTGACAGAACCCTAATTTCACATTAATTACGGATTATATTATAATTATTAATATAAAACCCTAATTAGGTTTTAATTAATTATTAATTTTAGTTTTTATTATTATTTTGTTTAATTAGTTTAATTAAAATATTAAATTAATAGTTTTAATAAATAAATAATATAAAAATAATATTTTTATAAAAATTGTAATTTTTACAACTTTTTGTATATTTTTATATTTTGTCCCTTTTTAATCGCTTTAGCGTAATATTTGTATTTTTAGCTCATATTTAGTTTTAAACTTAGTTTTTGCCATAGTTATTTTTACTCCTAGATTTCTAGGCTTTGCCGTAGAATTCCTTAAGTGCTTTTTCTTTAGACTAAGATTTAGGTACTTTAGAATTTTGCGACGCCTTTTTAAGTTTTAGTTTCTTTTTAAGTTATTTCCATTTGGGATATAGTTTTTCCTGTAAGCTTTAATATTTTTAGACGACTTTTTACCTATGTATCAATTATCATTCCAATTAGTAATTTCAATTTGCGATTATAATTTTAAGTTAGTTGTAGTAATAAGGTTAGGTTAATCAAGTATTTTTGGTTTAAAGTTTCTTTTATTTTCCCGTCACCTTTTATTTTTCAACCATTTTTTTTTCTTTTTCAACCTTTTTCCGACGAACTCTTTTTCTTTCTTATTTCTCGCTATTCTAGTTTTAGGACATAGATTTTTATTCTACTTCTTATCTAAATTTCTTAAAATTACGAAAATTTATTTTAAGTGGTTAAATTAATAGACATCAAAATTTTCTGGTTCGTAGTAATAGTTGGATTTGTACGTGGACCGGGTTATTGGAGCCAAACAGTCCTCAATTATATTGAGACCAAACGAATTCTGCCCCTCTGCTGCATCTTTTGGCTATTCGAAACGTGGGCAAAATCAGAAAAGTCTATTAATTGGATAACTTATTATAATTTTTCTTCCTTTTTAAAACTAATAGGATATTCAGTGAATGCACCGAGCAAGACGTTCACCACCTTTTGTACGTTCACCACCTGTAACTAGATCAAGACATTTAGCAAATATAACCGCCGTTGATTTTTCTTTAGAATCGTCATCCAGTCAACCAAGAACTTCAGTTCAAATTTCCGATAATCCATTTTTTGAACCCGACCTCACAATTGAGAATCCGGAGAATATTCAGGAACGGTTCGTAGATCCTGAACCACTAAACTTTCCCCCGGAGCCACCAATCATTCAAACAGAGATTGTTGAGGAACGAACCATTAAATCAGAATCATCTAGTGATACCGATTCAACAAATTCAGTTATGGAAAATCTGGAACCTTTAAGTATGGAAGACCGAATGAGAGCTAAACGCACTGGCCAAGGTCACGCAATTACTCATCCAGACATTAATGCGCCAGATTATGAAATCAAAGGACAAATTCTACACATGGTGACTAATCAATGTCAATTTAGTGGTGCGCCGAAGGAAGATCCAAATGAACATCTACGTACCTTTAATAGGATCTGCACACTATTTAAAATCCGAGAAGTGGAGGATGAACAGATATATCTCATGTTATTTCCCTGGACTTTAAAGGGAGAAACCAAAGATTGGTTAGAATCGTTACCTGAAGGGGCGATTGATACATGGGATGTTTTAGTTGACAAATTTCTTAAACAATTCTTTCCTGCATCTAAAGCCGTAAGACTTCAAGCAGAAATTGTTACGTTCACACAGAAACCGAATGAAACTCTATATGAGGCATGGACAAGATATGGAAAGTTGTTAAGAGGATGTCCGCAACATGGTTTAGACACCTGTCAAATAGTACAAATATTCTACCAAGGATGCGACATCACTACAAGGAAAGACATAGATATAGCAGCTGGTGGTTCTATTATGAAGAAAACCGAAACTGATGCTTACAAAATTATTGATAACACTGCTTCCCACTCACATGAGTGGCACCAAGAAAAAGATATCATTAGATCATCTAAAGCAGCTAGAGCCGATTCTAGCCATGACTTAGATTCCATTTCCGCAAAGATAGATGCTGTGGAGAGACGAATGGAAAAGATGACTAAGGATATTCACTCAATACGAATTAGTTGTGAGCAGTGTGGAGGACCACATTTGACAAAAGATTGTCTCAGTATCGAATTAACAATGGAACAAAGAGAGAATATTTCATACATAAACCAAAGGCCTGGAAATAATTATCAGAATAATTATCAACCGCCAAGACCGATTTACAATCAAAACCAGAATTATAACCGAAATATTCCATACAACAACCAACAAGGTCCTAGCAATCAACAAGTATCCAATAATACTTACAATCAGCAAAAACCGAATTTTCAAAACAAACCACCACAACAAACCGATGATAAAAAGCCAAATTTAGAAGATATGATGACGAAGCTAGTTGAAACTCAAACACAGTTTTTCACATCTCAGAAACAAACCAATGAACAAAATGCTCAAGCATTTAGAAATCAACAAGCTTCTATTCAAAATCTGGAACAAGAAGTAAGTAACCTAGCAAGATTAATAGGTGAAAGAAAACCGGGAAGTCTACCTAGTGATACAAACGCTAACCCCCGAAATGAAACAGCTAAAGCCATTACCACAAGAAGTGGTACAACACTTAAACCACCTGAAATACCTGTAACTTCTGATGAAGCTACTCATACTCCACAAGAACCACAACCTGATCAAGATAAGGAAAAAGAACCGGTAGTTGAAAAGATTAATGAAGATAACACAGCTAAGGCTAAACCTTATGTTAAACCATATCAACCACCACTTCCTTATCCAAGTAAAATGAAGAAAGAAAAACTTGAAGCCGAGCAATCCAAATTCTTGGATATGTTTAAACAGATAAATGTAAATCTTCCTTTCATTGATGTGATTTCAGGAATGCCTAGATATGCTAAATTCTTGAAAGATCTAATCTCAAATAGAAAGAAAATGGAAGAACTCTCGGCTGTTACTATGAATGCTAATTGTTCAGCAGTGCTGTTGAATAAGATACCAGAAAAACTATCTGATCCAGGAAGTTTCACAATTCCATGTTTTCTGGGTAGTCTTAGTTCAATAGAAGCATTGGCAGACTTAGGTGCTAGTATAAATCTAATGCCGTATTCACTATACACTAAACTAGACCTTGGAGAATTGAAACCAACAAGAATAAGCATACAACTAGCCGATAGATCAATAAAATATCCTAGAGGGATAATGGAGAACATGCTAGTTAAAGTTGGTACTTTAGTATTTCCAGTAGATTTTGTTGTTTTGGACATGGAAGAAGATTCTCAAGTTCCTCTCATATTAGGAAGACCATTTTTAAACACGGCTAAAGCAATGATAGACGTGTTCGGTAAGAAACTGACCTTAAGTATAGAGGATGAGAGTGTTACCTTTTCAGTTGATAGAGCAATGCAACAACCACAATCTGCAGATGATACATGTTATTATATTCAAACTATAGATGCACATGCAGAATTATTAGAAGAATTTCCAGAATTACAAGGAACAGGAGAATGTTCTTTAGGAGAAGGTAATGAACCAATTGATGAAGCTGAAATGTTAGCTACACTTATAGCTAATGGATATGAACCAACAACAGAAGAAATTCAAATGCTAAAAGAAGAAGACAGATATCGATACAAATCATCGATAGAAGAACCTCCGAAATTAGAGTTAAAGCCACTTCCAAACCATTTGGAATACGCTTATTTACATGGTGAATCTGAATTACCTGTAATAATATCGTCTTCTCTTACTGAAAATGAGAAATCACAACTAATTTCTGTGTTGAAAGCTCATAAACCAGCCATTGCATGGAAGATTCATGATATTAAAGGAATAAGTCCTTCGTATTGCACACATAAAATCCTTATGGAAGAAGGTCATAAAACGTATGTGCAACGCCAACGAAGACTAAATCCTAATATGCAAGATGTAGTTAAGAAAGAGATTATTAAACTACTAGATGCAGGTTTGATATATCCAATTTCTGATAGTCCATGGGTAAGCCCAGTTCAATGCGTGCCTAAGAAGGGTGGCATGACTGTCATTACAAATGAGAAAAATGAGCTTATTCCTACTAGAACTGTAACAGGATGGCGTGTGTGTATTGATTATAGAAAATTAAATGACGCCACCAGAAAAGATCACTTTCCCTTACCTTTCATAGATCAAATGTTGGAAAGATTAGCCGGAAATAGTTACTATTGT
The DNA here is from genome assembly GCF_046630445.1 of Rutidosis leptorrhynchoides. Classification (NCBI taxonomy): domain Eukaryota; kingdom Viridiplantae; phylum Streptophyta; class Magnoliopsida; order Asterales; family Asteraceae; genus Rutidosis; species Rutidosis leptorrhynchoides. The sequence goes on from NC_092336.1 coordinate 196,725,409, forward strand.
TTTCTAGATGGATTTTTCGGATATTTTCAAATTCCAATAGCACCCGAGGACCAAGAGAAAACCACATTCACGTGCCCTTATGGTACTTTTGCTTACAAACGCATGCCATTTGGACTTTGCAACGCCCCTGCAACCTTTCAAAGGTGCATGATGGCGATTTTTCACGACATGATAGAAGAATGCATGGAAGTTTTCATGGATGACTTTTCAGTCTTCGGTGATACATTTAAATCATGTCTAGTTAATCTGGAACGAATGCTAATTAGATGCGAACAATCAAATCTAGTACTTAATTGGGAGAAATGCCATTTCATGGTTAAAGAAGGCATCGTTCTTGGACATAAAATTTCAAAAGAAGGAATTGAAGTGGATAGAGCTAAAGTAGATGTAATTGCTAAACTTCCACATCCCACCAATGTTAGAGGAGTTAGGAGTTTTCTAGGGCATGCCGGTTTTTACCGACGTTTCATAAAAGATTTTTCTAAAATTGCCACTCCTATGAATAAACTCCTAGAAAAGGATGCTCCATTCATCTTTTCAGATGAGTGTATCAAATCTTTTAATATTCTTAAAGAGAAACTCACTAATGCGCCGATCATGATAACACCAAATTGGAATCTACCATTTGAACTAATGTGCGATGCAAGTGATTTTGCAATGGGAGCCGTTTTAGGACAAAGGATTGAAAAACGATTTCAACCTATTTATTATGCTAGTAAGACATTACAAGGAGCACAAACGAACTATACAACTACTGAAAAAGAACTCCTTGCTATTGTCTTTGCTTTTGACAAATTTCGATCATATCTCGTTCTAGCAAAAACGGTGGTCTATACCGACCATTCTGCTCTTAGATACCTATTTTCAAAACAAGATGCTAAACCAAGATTAATCCGTTGGATCTTACTCTTACAAGAGTTTGATATTGAAATCCGAGATAAAAGAGGAGCAGAAAATCTCGCCGCTGATCATCTTTCTCGTCTTGAAAATCCCGAATTAGAAGTTCTAAATGAATCAGCCATACAAGACAACTTTCCTGATGAATATCTATTGAAGATAGATTATAAAGAAATTCCATGGTTTGCAGACTATGCAAACTACTTAGTTTGTGGATTTCTTGAAAAAGGATTATCGTACCAAAGACGAAAGAAATTCTTCAGTGATATAAAACACTATTTCTGGGAAGATCCACATCTGTTTAAAAGTTGTCCCGATGGAATAATACGCCGATGTGTATTTGGAGATGAAGCTAGTAAAATATTAAACCATTGTCACACAGGACCAACAGGAGGGCATTATGGGCCTCAACTAACAGCAAGAAAAGTTTATGAAGCTGGATTCTATTGGCCTACAATTTACAAAGACGCACACCTTCTTTGCAAATCCTGTGATGCATGTCAAAGGGCCGGAAAAATAAGTCAACGTGATGAAATGCCACAAAATGTCATCCAAGTATGTGAAGTATTTGACATTTGGGGTATTGACTTTATGGGTCCATTTCCAAAATCTCATAATAATCTATATATACTCGTAGCCATTGATTATGTATCTAAATGGGCGGAAGCACAAGCTCTCCCAACTAACGATGCACGAGTCGTAGTCAACTTTTTAAAACGTCTTTTTGTAAGGTTTGGAACACAGAAAGCTTTAATAAGTGATCGGGGTACTCATTTCTGTAATAATCAACTTGAGAAAGTTCTTAAAAGATATGGAGTAACTCATAAAATCTCCACCGCATATCATCCACAAACAAGTGGACAAGTTGAAAATACCAACCGAGCCTTAAAACGTATTCTAGAGAAAACCGTAGGATCAAATCCGAAGGAATGGTCCATTAAATTGGAGGATGCACTCTGGGCTTTTAGAACAGCCTACAAAACTCCAATTGGAACCACACCTTTTAGACTTGTTTATGGAAAAGCATGTCATCTTCCAGTAGAAATTGAACACAAAGCATTTTGGGCTTTGAAGACATGTAATCTTGATTTACATGAAGCCGGACGTCTACGATTAAGTCAACTAAACGAATTAGAAGAATTAAGACATGAAGCATACGAAAATTCGTTAATCTATAAAGAAAGAACGAAGAAATGGCATGATAAAAGAATCAGAAGTTCAAAAGAATTTAAAGAAGGAGACAGAGTTCTTCTTTTCAATTCACGATTCAAGCTATTTCCTGGAAAATTGAAATCAAGATGGTCTGGACCATTCATAGTCAAAAGAGTTTTCCCATACGGAACGATAGAATTAATAAATTCAAAAGGGATTGAATTTAAAGTTAATGGTCACAGAGTTAAACATTACATACATGGTCCGATGGAAGTCGACAACGAAGTTAATCACAATTTCGACACCACAGCTAACTAAGTGTGGGGAGAATCAAGTCTTTAAAGGATAATATGTATTTCTGTTAGAGTTAGATTGTCTGTTTTCATGTAGTTCTCGAAAATGGAACCCGAATGGTCTTTCCCTAGCAGACCCTAAAGAACTAGTCTTCTCCCCCCATTCTGAATTTTTATTTTTTTTAGGTTTTTACAAAATGAAGACTGCCTGTGAACTAAACCACGGTCTAATGCTACACGCTTTGATCACTAAACGTAATAATGACATACTACCGAGTGAATTAGTATCAGTAATCAGAGAAAGAATGGACGGAGTTAGAAAAGAATCCAGATGCGAAGATAATAAGTTACAATTTGGTAAAGGAAAATCAAAATCCGCAGCGAAAAGAAGAGCACGACACCTAGAACGATGTCACAAATGTGGAAAATGGTCACATGGAGGTAAATGTTCAAATAATCAAACCTATTCAAATACCGAATTTGTTACTTTATGCAGAGACGGACCGTTCATATGTTTAGAAGAAAAGACATTGAATGCTCGAGGTTACGCCTATGTAGCCATGGAAAACCAATTAAACCGACTATCTTATGAATGGGATAGATCATATAACTAAGAAATGTATTTCACAGGTATGTCTGTACAGTTTTTATTTTTTTAACCTTTTGATAATAAACGCTAATTTGTTCGCTAAAAAGTATTAAATTGGTATTGAATAAAATTAGGTTTGGCGACCGAAATTATTGATATCATTCAAAAATTTATTACATCACTGCGAAATTTAACGTTTATTCTTAAGGTATAAATATCTTTAATCAATCAACACAAAATATTTCAAAAATTCGTCATGAGTTAAATTAGGTTTTGGAACCGAAATTACTTTACCGAAAAGAGGGGCGCATATTTTTGATAATATTTGATTGATTAAAGTGGGATAAAAAGACAAAAAGATTTTTAATTTTATTTTTACCATGTTTTTAAAATTAATATATAAATCTTAAATTAATATTGTAAACTTTGTAAAAACAATGTTTTTAAAATTGTAAATATTTGAAAAATTAATATAAGTTTGGTATGAATTTATAATATGAATTTTTAAATTAAGTTTGGTGTGAATTTTTTAATTTTTAAAAATATGAATTTTTAATTTTATGCATTTCAAATTTTAAGTTTGGTGTGAATTTTTAATATTAATTTTGAATTTTATATTTAAGTTGTGTGAATTTAAAAACAAAAATTTACTTTATCTCATTAAGTTAAAAATATGATTTTTAAAATTCGTCGTAAGTTGAAGACTAGGTCTTTGAACCGAAATTGCTTTACCCAAGGGAGGGACGAGAACTTTTATTATCATTATTTTTAATCTTATTGATTTAAAGTATGCCAAAAACATTAAAAAACCCAAAAATCTTAGCTTTTAAAACAATCGCTACAAAAAGACAAATTTTAAAATTTTGTCGAAGGACGGACTAGGACATCGATCCGAAACGACCTCGTCCTAAATAACAAAGGAAACAAAATTTTAAAATTAATTAATTAATTGTTTTAATAAAAAAAAAAAATACCAAACTCCGCGACTCGCGGAGTTTGAAGGGTATTTCACCGCGAGTCGCGGAGGACCGAAAATCAGAAAAAAAAATAAAAAGAGCTGAACGATCAGTTACAGTCCACACAACCCAAAACTCAAAAACACAGCGAAATACTGCGCGAAAATACACCAAAAACTCCCCCAAAATCACAATTTTTAACCGTTAATCACCAAATTTTTTACTAAAATCATGTTTAGAAGGATGCTATCTAGGAATTACTAAAGAAAAACGGTAAATTTCTACACCTAAACACCATTTAATCCGAAATTTGGTGTTCTTGAGCAATTTTTTTTCCCAATTTGATTTTGATGCTTTTTAGTGTAATTATGCTTAAATTGTTTATGTATTATGCTTGTATAACCTAGATTGATGCTGTTTATTATGATTAGAAGCCTTAAACTTCAAATTTTGAGTAATCTAGGGTTTGTGTTCTTGAGCAAATTTGGGGCTTTTTGATATAAACAGGTTATGGCCGATTTTTGTCATGAATTGTTGTTAAATTGAGTAGTGTAACATGTCTAGGTAGTTAAATGATCCAAACTTTGAGCCTAAACATGATTTTGAGAATTAAAGTGGATTTTTTCAAGTCTAAAATTCATGAACTTGATTTTTGAAAGATAATGCCATTTGAGACTTGTTTAATTGCTAGTAATGATTATTTTGACATGTTATTTGAGTTGAATGATTATGAACTTGGCGAACATTTTCGTATATGCTTATTTGAAAAAGTGTAGATTTGATGAAAATATGAAAATGAGCTTAAGTTTGATATAAATTGATAATGTCATTATAATTATTTTGATTGATGATTTTGCTGACACTAATGCATATTTGGATGCACAAAATTTGTGTTTGATGGGTTTTGCAGACTGAAAGGGGTGAATCTTCATCCCAAGCCCGCAATGCTCCTGCTGAGAATGCGGAACAACAGGAGGTGGATAACTACTACAAGCAGGATATACCTCATCCAGTAATGACCTTTTCTGATATGCACTTGGAAGAGTTGCACCCGAACCTGAGATTTGACAGACTTTGGATAGATTATCCAAAATATCAAAGGGGTTTGCATACTCTTCATTCTAAGGTTGTTGAGGTACCGAGGGTCATAGAATGGGGACCCTTAGAAGCTGTAGAATTGGCCAGGCCAATTAGGGAATTACTTGTACAGAGGTATGGTAATTCTACTTTTAATGACTGGGTACGTTTATTCACCATGCGTAGACCTGTATATAAAGTATGGTGTGAAGAATTGTTGTGTAGTATAGAGTTGAATGATCGGGTAGCTAGTTTAACCGATCGTTCTTTTATTAGATTTTTGTTAGGCGGTTTGATGCGCCACATGTCTTTACTAGACATGGCTCAGGCTTTACGTATATATACGCCTGAGGAGTTAGCATCTGCCGATTGTAGAAGGTTGATACTAAACGGTAGAAAGATAGATGAAAATTTTGATACACACGGTGTGTGGAGTCAAATGACAAGCCATCACCATTTCAAAGGGGGAAATTACTCTTATTTGGATATAGATAGAGCCGAATTAAGAGTGATTCATAGGTTTTTAGCTAATTCGATTACACAAAGGGGTAAAAACAAGGAAAAGGTAAATGAACAAGATTTGTTTTACCATATGTGTATTCGAGACCCACAAAGCGCTGTAAGTATACCATATTGTGTGGGTTATTATTTATCAGCTATGGTTCGGGGGATGCGACCGCATAGCATAATAGGAGGTGGTATTTTTATTACTTTGATTGGTGAATATCTCGGTGTGGATATAAGTCGGGGGGATTATTAGTAGAAGAACCAGAACCCCGCGATACTATAGGTTTAAATGTATACCATGGTGCGAAAGTTTTGAAGAGGCGAAATAACGCCGCAGTACGATACCATGGTAGACATCCACAGGTGGAGAGAAACCAACAGCAAGGTAATGTAGGAGGGGGGAATGAGATGCAAGAAATGTAAAGGTTTATAGCTTCTCAGGAATACGAAAATGCTAGACAGAGAGCATTTGAAGATTGGCAAGTTCATCAGAACCAAATCATAGCTCATTGCCAACATATAGGTAGAAACTATATTCCTACACCGAAACCCATCTTCCCTCCTTGGTCTATAGAGATGCAGCCACCATATCCTACGTATAACCCTGCCGAAGCATTCTATAGCACCTATGGTTATGCCTGGAACCCCTATTGGTACCAGTATCATCCCTAGTATACTTAGTTTTATTTTTTTTGTAATTTGTAATTATTGATACGTTTAATGCTTTTGTTAATATTGTAATCATTTTTATAATTGTCTAACTTTTATTCTTAGATTTTAATAATTTTTGAATGTGGGGTAATATACCAAACTTCAAAAATATGTATATATGTTTGCAGTTTATCTTATGTACACAACAGGGTAAAACAACGCATTTTCAAAGACTGGCATTAAGTTCAGCAAAAGCAACTAATTTTGACGACAAGATGCAAAATATATGTGAAATAACAACAAGACGGAATGAACAAATGATGTGCACCATTTATCATTCAGCAAACAAACGCCAATATATTTGGAAACTTTGGTTAAAAATTTAATCATTTTCACACAAATCACCCTCAATAATTTAAATAATTACTGATTTCTTGCAAATGAGGGCATTGCAAGATCTTAAGTGTGGGAAGGGGTTAAATTCTTTCGGATTTTAAAATTTTTTACTTTATACACTTGGTTACCATTAAAAATACTAGTAAAACAGTAGTTGTATTAGAATCTAGTGCTCTCTGATAATAAAGAACAGCCCTAGTCTTATATACTGACTACCCAATTCTAGTAAAAATTTTCAAAATTTTTCAATTAAATGAACTCAAAATCATGTTTATACATATTTATGAACGATAAAACTAGGTTTTAACACCCAAATTATTGTTACCTCGGAAAGGACATAAATTGAGAAACAAACTAAAATGTTAAAATTCATTTAAAATGGAATAGAGAACGATAAAAAGGAAAATAAAAACCAAGTGTGGGAAAATTTACCAAGTTATCTTAAACATATGTCACATATATCTGTAACAAATAACTGAAAATACTTTTGCTTTGGACTAAACTAAACTGTTTTACCCGATGAAAGAAAAGAAGAGATGGATCTACACGATGAATCAATTCCATCATTAAAAGGAAGTAAAGTCTTCCGAAAAAGAAACGCGCTTCTTGATTAAGGTCATGAAGTTGTCGTCCAGACCAGCTGTAGGTTGACGAAAAATTTAGAAAAGTCATCACTAAAATCAGCAGGAAATCCACGGACCTCAGCATTAAACAGGGTCGCCAAGTGGTCAGATTTATCCTAACCATGAGAAGGATTTATCTCGTACAATGGGGGGGCGCCATGCAAATTAGCTGGATAAGACTAATGAATCAGATCCCCAGAAAGGATAATCTCCTTAAAGATTAAAAATCAGCTTTTAAGACTGATATTATTCAATCCTAGAGATTGACCTTAAAGATTGAGAATTACAAACTCATGGAATTCAATGATATCTAAACTCGAGCTTGAACGAGAAAATATTTTGATCAAAATTATAAACCGATTTGTTTTCTGAAAACCCTATTTTCAATGCGTTCATTACCATTGAACGTAAAATCCTAGGAATTCACCTGGAATTCATTAGGTCACCTGAACTAAATCGGGTGTCAACCGTAAGAACGGTGGTTGCATAGCATGGTCAAAGACAGGACCTTGTGCCAGATCGAAAAATTATAAGGGTGAGCTTTACTATTGCTCCTACCAAGGATAGTAATTGCGTCCGACACGTTATAGACCATAATTAAAAGCATGTCAGGGGACATTGCCTTAACAGTTGCTTGTTCAAACGCTTTCCTTTACAACCGGACGGTAGTTTACCGAAAGGTAATATACGGGACAAGTAAACTGGACGTGTTGCTTTCCAAATACAAGGTTAGCAAGTGGGTGACACAAAACCATAAGTTTTGAGCTAAAATTTTCAAATCTGAAACCCACCAAACCCACAAAAATATTTTGCAAACACCGGTAAAGGGTTATTCCGGAAAACTTATCTAGGGTAAAAACTAGATTTAATTTCAAAAGATCAAATGTTTTCATAAAGATCCAATTTCCTTAATGGATCTAAATTTTTATAGTCATGTGGGACTGTAAACCATATCGTTACTACCATTGTTTATATCACCGTATAGAAATCACTGATGTACAAAGTGTGAAGAATAAAGAAGTGATTCTTGTATTTCAAGACGATATTGCTTGAGGACAAGAAACGCTCAAGTGTGGGAATATTTGATAATGCTAAAAACGAACATATATTTCATAGCCTTATTCCTCAAGAAAGACAAGCTTTTAGTTGCAATTGTTCTATTTACAAGTGATATTCGTTTAAATAATAAAAGGTGAAGACAAAAGACAGATTCGACGAATTGAAGACGCAAACGACCAAAAAACTCAAAAGTACAAAAGACAATCAAAAAGGTTCCAATTATTGATAAGAAACGTCTCGAAATTACAAGAGTACAAGATTCAAAACGCAAAGTACAAGATATTAAATTGTACGCAAGGACGTTCGAAAATCCGGAACCGGGACCAGAGTCAACTCTTAACGCTCGACGCAACGGACTAAAAATTACAAGTTAACTATGTATATAAATATAATATAATATATAATTAATTATATTAATTATATATATATTATATTTATAAATAAAAACCGTCGGCAGAGAAAGACTCCAAGGGACTGAGCTGTAATTTCATTCTCCGCGACTCGCGGAGTTTGAAGGCCAAAATGGCCGCGAGTCGCGGAGCCCCCAGTTTTGAATCTCCCTATAAAGCAAACCGAAATCTGATCATTTTCATCATCTTTTTTCTCCTCATTCATACGATATATTTATATTTATAATTTATATTTTAATTATAATTCTAATAATAAGGGTATGTTAGCGAATATTGTAAGGGTGTAAGTCGAAATTCTGTCCGTGTAACGCTACGCTATTTTTAATCATTGTAAGTTATGTTCAACCTTTTTACATTAATGTCTCGTAGCTAAGTTATTATTATGCTTATTTAAAACGAAGTAATCATGATGTTGGGCTAATTACTAAAATTGGGTAATTGGGCTTTGTACCATAATTGGGGTTTGGACAAAAGAACGACACTTGTGGAAATTAGACTATGGGCTATTAATGGGCTTTATATTTGTTTAACTAAATGAAAGTTTGTTAATATTAATATAAAGATTTACAATTGGGCGTCCCTATAAATTACCATATACACTCGATCGGACACGATGGGCGGGGTATTTATATGTACGAATAATCGTTCATTTAACAGGACACGGGAATGGATTAATAGCCACTAGAATAATTAAAACAGGGGTGAAATTACATTCAAGGGTAATTGGTGTAATTGCTAACAAAGTAGTAAAACCTTGGTTTACACGCAGTTGATAACCTGGTGTATTCATTAAACAAAGTATTAAAACCTTGTTACAATTCGAATCCCCAATTAGTTGGAATATTTAACTTCGGGTATAAGGATAATTTGACGAGGACACTCGCACTTTATATTTATGACTGATGGACTGTTATGGACAAAAACCAGACGGACATATTAAATAATTCAGGACAAAGGACAATTAACCCATGGGCATAAAACTAAAATCAACACGTCAAACATCATGATTACGGAAGTTTAAATAAGCATAATTCTTTTATTTCATATTTAATTTCCTTTATTTTATATTTAATTGCACTTCTAATTATCGCATTTTTATTGTTATTGTATTTAATTGCACTTTTAATTATCGTACTTTTTAATTATCGCAAGTTTATTTTATCGCACTTTTATTATTCGTAATTTCATTTATCGTTATTTACTTCATGCTTTAATTTAAGTCTTGTATTTATTTTTAATATTTTACATTTGGTTTTAACTGCGACTAAAGTTTTAAAATCGACAAACCGGTCATTAAACGGTAAAAACCCCCCTTTATAATAATAATATTACTTATATATATATTTGTATTTTTATAAAAGTAAACTAATATAGCGTTGAGCTTTGTTTAAAAAAAGATTCCCTGTGGAACGAACCGGACTTACTAAAAACTACACTACTGTACGATTAGGTACACTGCCTATAAGTGTTGTAGCAAGGTTTAAGTATATCCATTCTATAAATAAATAAATATCTTGTGTAAAATTGTATCGTATTTAATAGTATTTTCGTTGTAAAATTTAATACTATTTCGTACCCCCACGCTACCACATCATATGCTCAATCCCGTATTGATATTTGTTATTATATTGATCATATATGCAGTCATGCTTCTTTTTCTTTTACCACCAGAGGAATCTGTTTACTTCTACTATGCTCTTGGGGTTATAGTGTTTTTAATTCTCCCGTGTCTTTATGTTGCTATACGCATTGATATACACGATTTGTAATTTCCGTGTTGTTATCGGGCTTTGTATTTTCTCTTATATGTCGGAGCTCTTTACCTTTTTATTCTGCTCTCGACTCTAAGTTAAGCGAGTAATGGTCCAGAATTTGTAGGTATGAAGTTTCGAATGAACCTAATGTTCTAAGCGTAATATCACGATTTGATTTGGTAAATTACCAGAATTACTGAGGATAGAACTATCAAGAATACATGTTCTTGATATGTTCAGAGATTAAGTAGAATGTAAGAGTCGTGTAACATGGGAAATAATGATTATAAAGTCTATGAATCATCATCTTCCATTAAAAATTTAGCATGACTTACTGTAATATAATCACGTTGGCCTGACGTCATTATATTATACTAACTCATGCTTCAATTTCCAACATTTCTTCAAAACATTTATAATTTAAACTTGAATTTTACTGAATATAGAAACTAAAATAGTTTCCTTTATAAAGATATCGCAAAGAGATAGTTAATTGTGGACAAGAATCGTTATGAAAATATCTTCAGAAATATAGAGGATATTTATAACGACATTTTGGAATTTCTAAGTTCGAAGGTTGATGAAGAAAAATTTTCCGCAAGCTTTTAACATAACTTCGGAGCAAGATATTCTCTAAAGATTTCATCGGATCCAGAATTACTTGGATTCTTTGAATATAGGGTTTGGTCCTTGTATTTGTCCTTGGTCTCCTCCATGGTTAGCTCAATCCGTTTTTCAGTTCTAAATTTTCTTTTGAGCTTTTCCAACGTACCATTCTTTATTATTAAACTTTTGGCCATTGAGACCATCTACAATTTTGCTGTTTCCTCTGCATTTAATGCAGCCATATTTGATTCATCGGTTATCAATCCGAGATGGTTTCAAGAAATTTCATTTTTAGGTGATTAAACGCTGATTGTAATCGTCAACGGATCTAATGGTTGATGAATAGGCGTTGTTGATTTCAAAAGTAATGAACGATAATTTCGGTGGTTTGATGTGATAATTCATCATAGAATACAAATGAATATAATTCATGAATGTAGTGATCTTTAGGAAGATTACACTTGCTAAAGCTTTACTTGGATTCCGATATGTCTAAATCAGAATAGGTAATTAAATTTGTATGAAAATGGTTGTTCTTTAGTGAACGGATACATATGTGGATGTAAGTAGTATAGTTACTAATTATTGAATCAGAATTTGAAGAATGTACAATGTAAGATATTGATGTGAGATATAAATATTTCTCGGGTTTTACCTACCCGTTAAAATATTTTCACAATTAACAGTTTGTACAAAAGGATTTTTAATTACAATCTTTATGAAGATATACGTTCATATATGTATTCTTCACGTATAATATAGATTTAATGAGTTAATATACTATTAAAATCATTTGATTTGCGGTTGAAGCGAGAATAAATAATCTTCAAAACTTGAGAGATTACATAATCATCGCAGAATCTTTCTTTAATGAAGTTATGAATCAATACTCCATCGTTCATTGTTACTGATATACCTCGGTATATGATGTTGATGCTCGTGGAATTCTTGTGAAATTCACAAGGCACGAATGATGTTTTCTAAAGAGTTTTGAGTACATCGAAAGTGAAAGTGTAAAACCAAACATGTATTTGAATAATACACTTAGTTTATCATGAAATGGAGTTTATTGTAATGAAGCAGTGATTAACGAGGAATGTATATCATAGCATATTAGTGATATGAATTAACCAAGTAGTACATACTATTTAAGATTCACACGTAATAGCTTAATACGAAAAGATTTATTATTGTTCCAAACCATATATATATATATATATATATATATATATATATATATATATATATATATATATATATATATATATATATATATATATAAAGTATACATATATAATTTTCAGGAAGAATGAGTCAATACATCTTAACTCATTATTACTAATATTCCTTGGTATCTATGGGGCGTATGATGTTGATATTCGAGGTACAGATTATGGTGTTTGTTGTTGGTGAAGCTGATGTTGTTGGTGGTGATGCTGTTGGTACTGGTGGTGATGCTGGTTATGCTGCTGGTGCTGCTGCTGGTGCTCGTAGGTTTCGCACCATATTCTCCAGAGCCACCACTCGAGCGCGAAGCTCATTGACTTCTTCTATTACTCCAGGGTGATTGGCGGTTCGGACAAGTGGATGAATAAGATCTAGAATTTTAGATATTATATATTCGTGACTGGATACCCTGGAAATGAGGGTGAAAATAGTGTTCCGAACGGGTTCGCCGGTAAGTGCTTCTGGTTCTTCACCAAGAGGTGAATTCGGTTGGTGGAAGGGATCACCTTCTTCTTGTCTCCATTGATTAAGTTTACTACGAACCCATCCCCAATTAATCCAAAATAGATGATGACTAATTGGTTGGTTCATTCCGGTTACGCTGCCATTGGAGCTCGAGGAGTTCGAGGAATCATGTGAGAAATCCATATTATCTGATCGGAATAAGGGTTTTTGTTATGAGATGAGTTTTGAATATTGAATGATATATTTGTCTTCTTGATATACGTATATATAGCAAAAAGATTTCCATAATTTACGGAGGAAATTTAGGAAAAGTGTTAGACAAAGTTTATTAAGATAGATATGATAAGATATAATAAGATATGATGTGTCTATAATCCAATAATAGCAGTATGACGTGTCGAGATCATAAAATGATAAGTATGTAATCTGATAATCTTTCGATTAAAGACTTTTAATTCGTAATGGCATATTCAGGTCTAGGAGCTTGAGCTATAGGATCCTTTAAATCGGTAATCCAAACCCTTCCATTCTAGAGTTTCGTAGACGCCATCCGTCAAGAAAATTCAATAACGAGAAATAAAAGGTATAAAAGTAATGAATATGAGTAGTGATGACATTATAATATCTTTGAGATTCTCGATAACTCAATGACATTTTTCGGTTCGCAAACTGATGCATAAAGGCATAAAGCATATAGGTACGTGATATAACATGGAGTTATATACGTTTGAGTATGAATAGTAACAAATATAGGAGTTTCAAAAATTCATGGATAATATTTCATGTAATACATATGTAATACACAAAACCATGATAAATGACATAGGAATGTCGAGAACGGTGTCGCATTTAAATGTGGTGGCGGAATTGAATACTACTTAGGAGAATGAGCAGAGTTCTTAGATTGGCTCGGCATTCTAAGATAAGTAAAGTTTCTAAAGTATAGTGTAGCATTTAACAGTTAAAGGCAACAATTAAAGGCACTATAGTCAAAGGAAGTTGTAGTCCTACATTGCTAAGGTACCTAATTGTATAAGACACACATAAGATGCAATCCTAGTTCTCTACAACAACATGCTCTGATACCAATCTGTCACACCCCCAAAATGGACCAGGGGTAATTGTGACCAATCATATCATAACACAGTTGTATAAGCGAGAACGACTCTAAATGAGACGTTTTATTTATTAAATAAACAGCGGAAGCATTATTCAAAGTTTTACATCATAAGAGTACAGTAAATGGAAAATGTCTCAAACAAAATGATAAATATGAATGATGGACTCCATGCAAGCAGTAAAGCATACATCAATCATCTAGTAGCAAGTAGCAGCTAGCTCAATCATCACCTGAGACAAAACACGCTTAAAGTGTCAACCAAAAAGGTTGAGTGAAATTCATAGGTTTATAAATAATATCCAAAGTTTTAGACCACAAGATTTAGTTTAAAGTTGATTGATATAGAAATATCAATCTAAAAGTGTTGATGCATTTTGTAATATCGCTACTAAACAAGTTTACCCTATGACACCTTGTACTGTCAGTGTCGTGGAATCATTATTATGTAACCAAAGACCAACGGTCGAATGGTTAGAGACGTTACTCTCAATAGACCTACTCACAATAATTAAGTTTGCATTTAAACGTAGCAATTAACGATATTACAGTAGGGATTTAGCATGAATCAAAGCATGACAGCATAGTTAACAATTTAGTACTTGTGTCTAAGCATAAAACAGTTATAAAGCAAGCATGTGTCTCACCCTAAAAGTTATAAAACAGTTATGAAACAGTAAAAAGTGGGGCTATGAAGTTCACCTTAGTAGCACACGAAAGAATTGAACGGAAGGACGTGACCGAGATCTCAACCTAGAGATAGAACGTATGATCAGACATTGCCTAACAGACAATAGTATATAGTACTATATTGATAGTAATGGTTCACTAAAGAATTTCCATTTTCGGAAGGTTACTATTTATGGAAAGTTTCCACTTATAGTAATTTTTCAATTTTAGAAAGTTCGGGTTAATCTTTAGCAAGACGTTGTATAACTTTACTCAAACTTCGTTGCTATCAAATAAGTCAGGAATGACCAGATGTAACCGGGGGCCCAGGACTCTTGACCAGAATCTAAGTCATGGCATTCGAGATCCACAAGCTTACCCATAAATGGCAACCTAGACATCATTCACTTACGACCGTGAGTAGCGATGAAGTTCACATGAATTATACATTATCTTTGATTAACCTTCACTTTAGGTGTATACACACAACGAATTATTAATGTACTTAATAATTATATATGTGATAATATAACCTAAGTTTTATTTAATATTTAGTTATTATACCTTAGTATGTCTTATATATATTAAATATAATTACCTTTAAATAAATACCTAAATTACTTCAAAAATAATAGTGTTTTATTAATCGAACATTATTCAAAAATGTCTAAATAATAAGTTAAATATCTAAAAATTACATACATAATTTTTATAGTCTTAGTTAATCATATAGATTAGTAGAAAAATTTAAGAAAACTTTTTTATTATATTTTTGTATTTATTTTTGTTTTTACCCTTAATGTATTCACAAAATAATTTTAATTCTACATAATTACTAAATAAACCCAAATAATTTTTTTTATAATTTTTATAAGTTTCTATCAGTTTAATAACCTGTAGAAAAATATTTAAAAAAATATTTTTTTAATATTTTATATTTATTCTTAATTTACCTTCAAAATACATAATAATAGAGTTTAATTATATAATAAATACCAATTCGACCTAAATAATTATTTTTATAATTTTTTCAGATCTATATAAGTTTTAAAAACTCAGAAAAAAATTATATATTTTTTATTTTTGGTTAAAAGTATTTATTACGAATTTTACATTGTTTTTACGTTTAAACACTACATAATTCGTATTTAATTATAAATAATATTCCATAAATTATCAAAATTATTTTTATGCATCATAACACTTATAATACTAATTATAACATATAAACATAATTAATTTCGAATTTTACAAAGAATATACAATAAATATAAATATAAATGACAATATTGAAAAAAATTAATAAAAATAGAAAGTACCTCAAATTTTCTTCAAGGTTTTGAGAGAATAACTTAAGTTTTTGTGTTTGGCAAGAAAAAATGAATGAGGAGCCATGTATTTATAGGTAAAAAAATGGTTGGTGAAAAGAAAAAAAATAATAAAATAAAGGTGCCAATTTTGACAAAATAATAAAAACATGTTAAAAATGTTTTTAATAAGTTTTTGTTTTTGAAAATATTTAGTCAAAATTCATGGGCTCATTATTTAATTTATTAAAAAAAAATCTTATTTCTTTTTATTTTTATTTTTTTTATAAGCTAAATATATATAATGATTAAAATAACTTATCATTTAATTAATAATTATGTTACATATAGTTTTAAATATAATACGCATTAATATTAACTAAAGTTATTTTATATAATTAGTGTAAACTTTAGTTAACAGAACATGTCGACTAAAAATAAATATTTGATCAACGTCGAATTTAATTATATATTACGTATGGATAACAACCCTATAGTCAAATTAGTCAATTCAGGTATGGAAATATGAGGGTTGTTATATTTGATCAGAAAAATTAAGTTTTTAAAATGTTAATTATTATGTTATAATCAGATTCCTTGCAAAAAACTATTGAGTTTAGGCTTTGGATTCGCTTGATTTCGTTTCCGTATGGTTAAGTTATGTCGATTTGAATTATCGTTGTGTTTTTGTTGCTTGATCAGAAATCTGGTATTTATAGAAAATGAATTGGCATGTGAGACCTATATCACTGGAAATATAATTTAAAAACACTCAAGTTAGACTAGGATATCATGTCGTTTGCTTATGTATAGCCCGAGATATGCTAGAATTAGTGTAAATATAGTTTTATACAGCACTTGCATGAAAATAACCTTGTATGATAAAATGTGTTAACTTCTCTGATTAAAGATTTTCATATTTGAAAAGTACACAAAAAGTACTTCATCTTTCATGTGGATATCATAGGCTAATTGTATCTAGATCTTCGGATAATCGTATGCGAATGTGACTAACTAAATGAGAATCGAATCTGTAAATTGATCACGGTTTTGTACTCTGTGAATTTTGTGAATTGTTTGAGCATGTATGCTTCTTTAAAATGAAACTTAACATGATATGTGACTTATTGCTAGTTTATGTCAATCTCTGAAACCTTATGTATTGGGCACAATAGAGCCATACTTTATGTGAATTCTGATTTGAGCTGAAAACTGAATGATCAACTTGCTTGAATAATCTGTACAAATTGGCTAAACAAAAGTGGCTAAATGTTTTATATGTGTTACTTTGATTTGTTCTTGAACTATGGCCACTGGTCTTGCATCAATTTCATGTTCCTAACTCCGGTTATAGCCAAAATGAAATCAGTGCGCGGTCAGAAACTGACTTGGCAAACCCCAAATGTATCCCATCTGATTCCTGACTTTTAATTGTCGTATGAGTCCCTGGCTGGACTTTTTGGAATTTATTTTAAATATAATTATGATCTGGAGTTTTTCATGTTTATGTGAATTTTGTACTATGAGATAATGTGCTAAGTATGCTACGTGTTCATAAATTTGGTGCATGACGATAGACTGAAATTGTGAAAATGATCATTCATGACCTGAAACGTATTGTTTGACTTAGGTTTGAATTATTGACCAATATTTGACATGAACCTACTGATGTTGACTTTAGTTGACTACTTTGACCAAGTTTGACTTTCGGTTTGACTTCGATTGCCTTTGTTTGACTTACATGATATAGTTGACTTTTACTTTGAAACGCGTCGAGTCGAGCAATAAGACAACGTACACTATGAAACCACACTTATATAAGATACATATATTGACCAACCTACATACGTATACTTAGGTTACATTACTCGGGTCTAAACTGTACGAGTCATTTGTCTTTCATTCCGAGCTTATTCAAATGTGAGTCTACAGTCCCGCTTTTTACATGTTTTCAGGGATGAGAATACACGCTGTTATATTTACATTTTCAATTACTTTATATTGACATGAGTACTACACATATGCATAATGAGTTTTTTCAAAAAGCCTCTAGCTTGAATACTTTTAATACCATCGGTGTAAGCACAATTTAGATGGACGGATCCGTTAGGTTGACAACCTCACCCACTATAAAAGCAGTGGTGCATTTACTTTGAACATTAAATACATTTGAACAAGTGTATAATATTTTATGAGGTAAGGTCGGGTGTAGTAGTTCTATACTCGGGTCATTGCTAGTATTCAGGTGCTCGGTTTATGCAAGCGATAGAATCTCGTGGTCAAGAAAATCAAACTATTTTTCTGATAACTGTTTTTCAGATACTGTTACATTATTTTAAACCTGTAGATTCACCAACATTATTTATTGACCTGTTTTTGCGTGTTGTTATTCTCAGGTCCTTAAGAGGTATGTTCCGTTGTGTTTGCTGCATGTCTGGCCGTGGAGTCAGCATTTGATTTTAAAAAACATTATTTACTTTCACATTTAAAACTTTATACTGTTTAAATACTGTTGGCTTGTGGTTACGATCACAACAGTGTTTCTATTTTGGGATTATTGACTTATGTTTTTAAAAGTTAATTTTTAAATAAAATTAAATGCGATTGCTTTAAACGTCTCATATAGAAGGCGTAACTGTTAACTGTGGGACCGAAATTAACACGCCGTCAGATGGTAATTTGGCGGGGTGTTTTATCTACGGAGTATTTGTGATGACCCGGGAATTTCCGACCAAATTTAAACTTAATCTTTATATGATTTCGATACGATAAGCAAAGTATGTAATGTTGAGTCTAGAAAACATTGGAACGATGTTCAAATATTTGATTGACCTTCGACCATTTCCGACAATTTACGAACAATTAATTGTAAATAGATATGTGTATATATATGTAAATAATAAATGATAATATAACTTGAAATATTATATGTTGTTGTTATTAAAATTAATTATGTAAAATAAAACTATAATATTATAATAATTATTATTTAAACCACATCTATATAAATAAAGTATAGTAAATATATATTTTGTGATTTCGAATTCAGTCCGAGAATGAAATAGTGAGTTAATAAGTTGAGGCGACTCCTGTGTTCTTTTGATTCCATTACGATTTAACATCCCACATTCTAATTTAATAACATATTAGTACTACTAATTATTAAGTTATAGATATAGACATATGTTTATTGTCATATATAAACAAACACTACATATAGACTAAAAGCATCACTAATCTTGTGTTCTTTACTAATTGATACTTCAAATACCGGACACTCACTTTTGTAATATTGTTTCCTTGTTTATGTTTAATATTCAATGACCCACCCTTTTCTTTAATTACATACAATATATACATACAATATATGCATATGAGATAGATATCAACCATCTATCATCTTATATTTTTCTGTGTTTCTAATAAGTAAACCCACTCAATACCTTACTTGTATTATATATATATTTTTTTTTAAACCGAACCATGGCCAGCTGTTATAGTTGGTTTTCCTTCTTTGTCGACATGTACCAAACAATAATACCCACTTGCCAACCTTTTTCGATAGTGGGACAGTTGTGTGATTATTAATATAGTAAAAGTAGTGTGCATATAACTTAAACAAGTGATAAAGTAACCGAACCACTAATTTAACACCACCGTCCCATGTTGTTTTCGTTTTGCAATATCACAGAACCAACACCATTAATTTGATTAAACTACTGCCCAGTGACTAAGATGGTGACGATGATAACCCAATGAAAAGGTAGGGATGAACACAGTAAGTATGATGATGATTTATGTCGTTGCTACTGCTGCTCTTCCTTGTTTCTACTTCTATATTTTTTATATACGACTGAAGAACCCATTGTCTTCTACTTCTATTGATCACCAACCCAAATAAATCATTACCCGATCACTATTCCTATTAAGTCTATGGTCGACTCACACCATCGAATATTACTTCCTTTAATCATTTTAAACTGCTACTAGTCCGTAGTCGGGTGCAACCTAAATACCGGTCCAACCCATTTGAATTACCACAACTTGTGTTCGCAAACATCAAACCCACCATTTGAAACCTGCTATACTCGCCTGTATTAAAAATCAAACTCAAACAAAAATCAAAATCTATCACCACCGTTCGATCATATTTACCACCATGTAGAAATCATAATCAAAACCCAAAACCACTCTCCTCATTTTCTTGTTGCTCCTGCTGCTGCCTATCTTGTGTTGTATGGTTGCCATTCGAAACCATCAAAACACCACGAGTTGCAGTCACCGTTACTTAAAAGTGTTTTAAACTATGAAGATTACTGCCACTGCTACCATCGTATACTTCTGTTTCTGCTTGATATAAATATCATCGATTGATCGACCGATGTGCTGCTTCTTGTCATTTAATGACGACAACTCAATAACAAAACCATCAACTACCATGTTACTTCATTTTTTTCTTCTCTCTCCTTCTCTTTTTCAACCGTAACCTCCAACACCTTCTGCTTGTTTTTTTTTGTTTATCGTTGCAAACTGTGACTTTCAACAACCCCGTATGTAGCTGTTACTATGATTTTCTATTACGGCCATTACAGCCCACTCGATCACCATGGTTACGTCACCATCATCTTTTTGTTATATTCAAACCACAACCTCGAAAACCGAATGAAGAAGCTGCAACTGCAGCCGCTATTTCACCTGATTACTATTGTTATTGTTGTTGTTCGAACAGTAGCTCCTGCAGCTACAACGATTTCCTGTTTGATTCCTTGGAGGATGATAAATGTGTTGTACATCGTAATGAAGTTGAAGATTCACGTGACATTTTATAAAACTTAAATCAAAACCGGGCTCATTAATTTCTGCTAGCGGGCTGTTAAGATTTTATCTCATTGGGCCGTATTATTGGTAACTTGGGCTGAGTGTTGTATTTTGCATGTTGGGTTGATTAATTACTGATGGGCCAAAACAAAACGGGTTAAATGGTTTAGGATGGGGTTTTAGTTCAGAAAAGTGGAAACAGACGAGTGGTTAAGTGTGTCTTGTATATCCAAGAGGTCACGGGTTCGAGCCTGGACGATTGCATTATTTTTAGAAAAGGTTTATAAGGTAGTTCTCATTATTATTATTATTATTATTATTATTATTATTATTATTATTATTATTATTATTATTATTATTATTATTATTATTATTATTATTATTATTATTATTATTATTATTATTATTATTATTACTATTATATTATCATTTGCAACCTTAATATTATTTTTATTATCACTAAAGTTACTATTAGTATTATTATTTTCATTACAATAGATATTATTTAAAATTATACATATATCATAAAACTATCTAAATTACTATTTTAACATAAACTAACATATATAAATATATATAACATATAATTTAAGATATAAAATAAAGTATATGTTTTTCTAGTATAAATCTTATATAATTGCAAAAATAAATAAAAATAATATATATTAATAAATGAAATTATGAGATTTCTATTATATGTTTTAACAGAAATACAATTGATATAGGTTCGTGAATCTGAGGTCAACCCTACACTTGTTAAATGACGTCATATGTATTTTTACTACAAAATACAGTATGGTGAGTTTTCATTTGCCTTTTTACCCTTTATATTTTTGGGCTGAGAATACATGCGCATTTTTTATAAATGTTTTACGAAATAGACACAAGTAATCGAAACTACATTATATGGTTGAATTATCGAAATCGAATATGCCCCTTTTTATTAAGTCTGGTAATCTAAGAATTAGGGAACAGACACCCTAATTGACGCGAACTCTAAAGATAGATCTATCGGGCCCAACAAGCCCCATCCAAAGTACCGGATGCTTTAGTACTTCGAAATTTATATCATGTCCGAAGGAGGATCTCGGAATGATGGGGATATTCTTATATGCATATTGTGAATGTCGGTTACCAGGTGTTCAATCCATATGAATGATATTTTGTCTCTATGCATGGGACGTATGTTATGAGAAATGGAAATATAACATCTTGTGGTCTATTAAAATTATGAAATGATTAATTAAGTTAAACTAATGAACTCACCAACCTTTTGGTTGACACTTTAAAGCATGTTTATTCTCAGGTATGAAAGAAATCTTCCGCTGTGCATTTGCTCATTTTAAGATATTACTTGGAGTCATTCATGACATATTTCAAAAGACGTTGCATTCGAGTCGTCGAGTTCATCAAGATTATTATTAAGTTAATTATAGTTAGATATATTATGAAATGGTATGCATGTCGTTAACTTTCGATGAATTGAAAGGTTGTCTTTTCCAAAAACGAATGCAATGTTTGTAAAATGTATCATATAGAGGTCAAGTACCTCGCGATGTAATTAACTGTTGTAAATTGTTTATAATCAATATGGACTTCGTCCGGATGGATTAGGACGGGTCTTCACAGTTGGTATCAGAGCGGTGGTCTTAGCGAACCAGGTCTTGCATTAGCGTGCCTAACTGATAGTCGTTAGGATGCATTAGTGAGTCTAGACTTCGACCGTGTCTGCATGTCAAAAGTTTTGCTTATCATTTTTATTGGAAAACATCTGCTTATCATCCTTAGGAAATTACCTACTCATTATTCTTAGTCTAGACACATTTTACTGCATTGACTGCATTTATAGTGTATAGACAAAATTCATATCTTAGCGTATCTGGCAATTCATATCTTAGTGTATCTGTTACTGTAGACCTTGCCTGATATCTCGTAAATTTCTCCTTAATTTAAGGGATCCTGGTACTATATATATCTATGCAAATTATGCATTGAGAATACCATCTAACTATCAATTGATGCCACTAAACTCTTCATACCAAAAATCTTTCCTGAGATCGTTTAAGATGGCCTCTACGAATCGACCAAGTTCCTCTGACTCCGAAGACAGCATGACAGGAGCACACCAACCAATCAACTACTGTGATTACTGGAGAAAATGGGGATGGGTTCGCGACATACTCACCCTATGGAGAAAGGAAGAAGGTACTCCATATCATGAATCAAATCTACCACCTAACCTTGGAGTACTTGACCCGCTCACCGGCGAACCCGTTCGCAATATCGTTTATACCCTATTTGCAAGAATTTTTCGTCTTGAAACTACCATTAATGGAACTAGAGAAGATATCCGACCTCTACCTCACATTGATAAACAACTCGGGTTAGTAGAAGAAGTTAGACAACTCCGAGCTCGAGTATTAACTTTAGAGAGCAAGGTATACAATTTGCAATCATCAACAGTATCACCAACACCAGTAACATCACCAGCCTTAGCACCAATGGCACCAGTACCACCAACAACCCAAGTTTCAACAATCCATACCTCAACATCTCATTCTGTACCTCGAGTATAATTATCGTTCCACAAATCATTCTACATCATTTATATTCGTTCGACATGATGATTATGTAAACTCTAATGTTTTAGAGATTATGTATCATAGTTCTAATCGTAAATCTGATGAGTTTAATATCACATTGACTCATTAAATCCATAATTACATCTGAAGAAAATATATATGTAAATATATTTTCATAAAGATTGTGATTAAAAATTCTTTCGTACAAACTGTTAATGGTAAAAATATTTTAACGGGTAGGTAATACCCGAGAAATATTTAAGAGTTCACATTAATAAGTTACATTGTACAGTCTTCGAATCTGATTCAACGGTCGATTACCATCCTACCTACATCTATCGATATACAAATCCGTTCACCACAGAATAACCATTTTCATTCAAATTCAATTTCATATTTGGATTTTTACTTACTAGAATACAACAAGTGGCATAATGAAGAAATAATGGACACAATAAAAATTGATTAGAAACAGACTAATTAACAATATGGAATTTTGTTAAGAAACCATGCTAACTGTTCCAGCTAACTGTTCCTAGCTAACTGATTACATTCTATTTATCGCATTTTATTTATTGCAATTTAATTATCGCAATTTACATTCCCGCAATTTTATTTATTGTCATCTAATTTCTGTTATTTACTTTACGCACTTTAGTTATCGTTATTTAATTCCTGTTATTTATTTTACGCACTTTAAATATCGGGACACGTATACAAGGTTTTGACATATCATATCGATGCATCTATATATATTATTTGGAATCACCATACACACTCTATATGCAGTAATGATCGAGTTCTCTATACAGGGTTGAGGTTGATTCTATAATAATATATATACTTTGAGTTGTGATCGAGTCTGAGACATGTACACGGGTCCCGATACGTATTAATTAATTCGGATATTATATATTAAGCTATATATGTATTATCGGACTGTTAATTGTGGACTATCAAATATGGACTGTCGACATTGGATAATTAAAATGAATTAAAATATTGATTATAACATATGAAACTAAACATATCTTCAAGTTTGCCACTTGATCTCATCTTAAACCTCATCTGTATCTTGACGATTAAAATCTGCGTTCAAACCTTTCATGATTCTTGAAAACACCTCAATCGATAGGATGAATCAACCGCACTTCATCTACGGAAGGAAAGGTTTATGCATATAGTTATGCACCTGAGAAACTCTCGGCAACTGAGTAAAAGTTTAACACGTAGCCGCATCAGATCCTTTGGCATTTATTAGCAAAAATAACTTTGCGATCCCTTTTCAAAGTAGCCAATTTTGTCACAGCTCCAGCAAGTCAACTTCGACTTTTCATTCGAAGTAGCCTTACTATAATCCTGATATATACAATTACCCTTTTTATAACGGAGAATTCTTTTATATTCCACCATATTACCAGAAGACGTACCAGCAGCCTCGTTGTTTTTTTTTTAGCTTAAATCTCTCTGACAAATCATTATATTTATTCATTGAAACCCTATCATATACTCATCCGCATCTTGTAACGAGAACTGCCATACCAATTACCGGGAATCAGCAAATTTGTATTTTGAGTCTCGCAACGTTTCCACATCAACAGTTATATGTATCCATATAACATTTATCTCTTAGAACTATGATCTTCCATTCTGAAATTCAGAAAAGCACCCAGTCTGTGAATTAATGCTCTAAATTTTGAAAAGTTGAATGAAGCAACAAAAACTATGGATGATTTTAACAGTCAAAAGTTTGATATAAAAAAAAATACGTTGGAAAAGCTCAAAAGGAAGTTTGGTACTGAAAAACGAATTGAGCAAACCATGAAGGAGACTCTGAGCAAATCACAAGGACTAAACTTGTACATAAAGAACCCTGATGATTCTGTTTCTGATGAAGTCTTTAGTGAATATCTTGCTCCTTATTTATTCTAAATCCTTGCGAAAGGATTTTCTTCATCAACATTCGATCTCAGAAATTCTGAAAATATCATCATAAATATCTTTGATATTTCCGAGAATATTTTCATAACAATTCTTATCTGAAATCATTAATCTCTTCGTGCTATCAGTGTTACATCATATAGAAACTGTTAGTTTCTATATTCTGTAAACCTTCGAGCTTAAAATATGAATGTTATTGAAGTAATGTTGGGAACTGATGCATGAGTTAGTATAATATAATGACACTTGATCAACGTGATTATATTACAGAAAGTCATGCTGAGTTTCTAAATGGAACGTGATGATTCACAGATCATAACGTCATCATGTGCCATGTTACACGACTCTTACGTTCTGTCTAATCTATAAACATATCAAGAAAATATTTTTCTTGATAGTTCAATCTTTTCCGTGATATTCTGGTAATTTGACATATCAAGATCGTACTATTACAATTTCCTTCTTAAAACATTAACTATGATCATTTCGAAATTCATATTTACGAATTCTGGACCATTATATACGGTGCTTAATCGCAAGAAGATGAAACGAAAGAATGAAGCTCCGACATAGAAATGAGAGTATAAATCGTAGCAAATAAGAGAGAACATTAACTGTGAATGACAATGATTATAGAAGACCAAAGTGGGGACTCCGAAAAATAAGGGAGAATATAAAGCCCAACAACAACACCCAAATTACAAACTGTGGATATCAGTGCGTAAAGCAATATAAAGACACGGGAGGATTATAAATACAATAATCCCTAGAGCATAGTAGAAATAAACAGATTCTTCTGGTGGAAGTTGGAAAAGAAGAACGATCAGTATGATAGTCAGAATAAGAACAAGGATTAGAACCGGATTAAGCATTATTATAATCTTTTGGATGTATTAAACAAGAAGGAAAGTATAAGAATGGTGAGAATAATGGAACGGAAGAGTTTAATTTATAATGAAAATATCAGACAGAGTAATCAAAGCAGATCACCGTATTTAATTAGAGAGATCTTAATCTTCTTATTCGCCGAAGAATCAGATCTTATCGATTTCCAAGATTTCTTTTAAATCCCTTGAATTCGGGAATTTAACCAAGGCAACGTCAAAAGTTAAAACGAAACTCCATTTATTCATTTCACTCTTTTGTGATAGCTTCACTCGTACGCTTTACATAATCAAATCGTTTTATCTATATTACTCAATAATGATAAAACTCTATTTATCAACTCATATTCGTCACGAAAACATTCTTATTGTTAGCCATGACGACCTCATTCAAATTTCGTGACGAAATTTCTTTAACGGGTAGGTACTGTGATGACCCGGGAATTTCCGACCAAATTTAAACTTAATCTTTATATGATTTCGATACGATAAGCAAAGTATGTAATGTTGAGTCTAGAAAACATTGGAACGATGTTCAAATATTTGATTGACCTTCGACCATTTCCGACGATTTACGAACAATTAATTGTAAATAGATATGTGTATATATATGTAAATAATAAATGATAATATAACTTGAAATATTATATGTTGTTGTTATTAAAATTAATTATGTAAAATAAAACTATAATATTATAATAATTATTATTTAAACCACATCTATATAAATAAAGTATAGTAAATATATATTTTGTGATTTCGAATTCAGTCCGGGAATGAAATAGTGAGTTAATAAGTTGAGGCGACTCCTGTGTTCTTTTGATTCCATTACGATTTAACATCCCACATTCTAATTTAATAACATATTAGTACTACTAATTATTAAGTTATAGATATAGACATATGTTGATTGTCATATATAAACAAACACTACATATAGACTAAAAGCATCACTAATCTTGTGTTCTTTACTAATTGATACTTCAAATACCGGACACTCACTTTTGTAATATTGTTTCCTTGTTTATGTTTAATATTCAATGACCCACCCTTTTCTTTAATTACATACAATATATACATACAATATATGCATATGAGATAGATATCAACCATCTATCATCTTATATTTTTCCGTGTTTCTAATAAGTAAACCCACTCAATACCTTACTTGTATTATATATATATTTTTTAAAAACCGAACCATGGCCAGCTGTTATAGTTGGTTTTCCTTCTTTGTCGACATGTACCAAACAATAATACCCACTTGCCAACCTTTTTCGATAGTGGGACAGTTGTGTGATTATTAATATAGTAAAAGTAGTGTGCATATAACTTAAACAAGTGATAAAGTAACCGAACCACTAATTTAACACCACCGTCCCATGTTGTTTTCGTTTTGCAATATCACAGAACCAACACCATTAATTTGATTAAACTACTGCCCAGTGACTAAGATGGTGACGATGATAACCCAATGAAAAGGTAGGGATGAACACGGTAAGTATGATGATGATTTATGTCGTTGCTACTGCTGCTCTTCCTTGTTTCTACTTCTATATTTTTTATATACGACCGAAGAACCCATTGTCTTCTACTTCTATTGATCACCAATCCAAATAAATCATTACCCGATCACTATTCCTATTAAGTCTATGGTCGACTCACACCATCGAATATTACTTCCTTTAATAATTTTAAACTGCTACTAGTCCGTAGTCGGGTGCAACCTAAATACCGATCCAACCCATTTGAATTACCACAACTTGTGTTCGCAAACATCAAGCCCACCATTTGAAACCTGCTATACTCGCCTGTATTAAAAATCAAACTCAAACAAAAATCAAAATCTATCACCACCGTTCGATCATATTTACCACCATGTAGAAATCATAATCAAAACCCAAAACCACTCTCCTCATTTTCTTGTTGCTCCTGCTGCTGCCTATCTTGTGTTGTATGGTTGCCATTCGAAACCATCAAAACACCACGAGTTGCAGTCACCGTTACTTAAAAGTGTTTTAAACTATGAAGATTACTGCCACTGCTACCATCGTATACTTCTGTTTCTGCTTGATATAAATATCATCGATTGATCGATCGATGTGCTGCTTCTTGCCATTTAATGACGACAACTCAATAACAAAACCATCAACTACCATGTTACTTCATTTTTTTCCTTCTCTCTCCTTCTCTTTTTCAACCGTAACCTCCAACACCTTCTGCTTGTTTTTTTTGTTTATCGTTGCAAACTGTGACTTTCAACAACCCCGTATGTAGCTGTTACTATGATTTTCTATTACGGCCATCATAGCCCACTCGATCACCATGGTTACATCACCACCATCTTTTTGTTATATTCAAACCACAACCTCGAAAACCGAATGAAGAAGCTGCAACTGCAGCCGCTATTTCACCTGATTACTATTGTTATTGTTGTTGTTCGAACAGTAGCTCCTGCAGCTACAACGATTTCCTGTTTGATTCCTTGGAGGATGATAAATGTGTTGTACATCGTAATGAAGTTGAAGATTCACGTGACATTTTATAAAACTTAAATCAAAACCGGGCTCATTAATTTCTGCTAGCGGGCTGTTAAGATTTTATTTCATTGGGCCGTATTATTGGTAACTTGGGCTGAGTGTTGTATTTTGCATGTTGGGTTGATTAATTACTGATGGGCCAAAACAAAACGGGTTAAATGGTTTTGGATTGGGTTTTAGTTCAGAAAAGTGGAAACAGACGAGTGGTTAAGTGTGTCTTGTATATCCAAGAGGTCACGGGTTCGAGCCTGGACGATTGCATTATTTTTAGAAAAGGTTTATAATGTAGTTCTCATTATTATTATTATTATTATTATTATTATTATTATTATTATTATTATTATTATTATTATTATTATTATTATTATTATTATTATTATTATTATTACTATTATATTATCATTTGCAACCTTAATATTATTTTTATTATCACTAAAGTTACTATTAGTATTATTATTTTCATTACAATAGATATTATTTAAAATTATACATATATCATAAAACTATCTAAATTACTATTTTAACATAAACTAACATATATAAATATATATAACATATAATTTAAGATATAAAATAAAGTATATGTTTTTCTAGTATAAATCTTATATAATTGCAAAAATAAATAAAAATAATATATATTAATAAATGAAATTATGAGATTTCTATTATATGTTTTAACAGAAATACAATTGATATAGGTTCGTGAATCTGAGGTCAACCCTACACTTGTTAAATGACGTCATATGTATTTTTACTACAAAATACAGTATGGTGAGTTTTCATTTGCCTTTTTACCCTTTACATTTTTGGGCTAAGAATACATGCGCATTTTTTATAAATGTTTTCCGAAATAGACACAAGTAATCGAAACTACATTATATGGTTGAATTATCGAAATCGAATATGCCCCTTTTTATTAAGTCTGGTAATCTAAGAATTAGGGAACAGACACCCTAATTGACGCGAACTCTAAAGATAGATCTATCGGGCCCAACAAGCCCCATCCAAAGTACCGGATGCTTTAGTACTTCGAAATTTATATCATGTCCGAAGGAGGATCCCGGAATGATGGGGATATTCTTATATGCATATTGTGAATGTCGGTTACCAGGTGTTCAATCCATATGAATGATATTTTGTCTCTATGCATGGGACGTATGTTTATGAGAAATGGAAATATAACATCTTGTGGTATATTAAAATTATGAAATGATTAATTAAGTTAAACTAATGAACTCACCAACCTTTTGGTTGACACTTTAAAGCATGTTTATTCTCAGGTATGAAAGAAATCTTCCGCTATGCATTTGCTCATTTTAAGATATTACTTGGAGTCATTCATGACATATTTCAAAAGACGTTGCATTCGAGTCGTCGAGTTCATCAAGATTATTATTAAGTTAATTATAGTTAGATATATTATGAAATGGTATGCATGTCGTTAACTTTCGATGAATTGAAAGATTGTCTTTTCCAAAAACGAATGCAATGTTTGTAAAATGTATCATATAGAGGTCAAGTACCTCGCGATGTAATTAACTGTTGTAAATCGTTTATAATCAATATGGACTTCGTCCGGATGGATTAGGACGGGTCTTCACAGTATTATTCATCATCTATTCATCTTCATCATCATCATCTATTCATCTTCATCCATTAGCTTATTTGAAATGAAACAGTACATACCTGTTAATTTTAATAAGAAGATGAGCACTTTAAATATGCAGTTCTAAAACACACCTTCAAAGCTAGTTATAGAATTAATATTACTTCTGTTAGGAATGTGGAAAGTAGTTAACACAAATAAATGCATTTTCGAGGCTTGTTACTGATTGTAGGCATTAGGCGCATTATTATTTTTTCTTCCTGCAATAATTACTAGAGTTCATTACTAATTCTTGCAGTTATAAGAAGACTAATGGGACTGATTAAAGATGGGTCGATATCAGGTATTTTACCAAGCAATTTGGATGGTGGTGTTATGGGTTATAATAGGTAATTTCCAAATGGGCCGGGTCAACCTCCCAATACAATTTTCCATATTTCGTGTGATTATTTATACTTTAGAGTTTTGTTTACAAAATCCATCTATTAGAATAATAAGATAAATTTTACGGGAAAAAATCTGAGTACGTCTTAGGCAACATTTGATCCATTTCTTTCTGGCATTGCATCCGGGTAACACCTTACTAAAATATGATTTTCTTCATTTATTCTCTATACACATAAAAATAAAGATAGAATTTGAATTTTTGAAAGGAGTTAAAAAAAACTTGTTTTACCCTCATGTAGAAAAATAGGTGGAAGGATTTATGTACGTTCAAAGTTTTCGCATATAAATGTCAAGTTTCCCTTCAGCTTTTTGAAATTGATGATGATTACATTCAACAAGAGATATACATATAAATATAAATGTTTAGTCTAACAGAAGGACTAATGAAATTAGAGTTTACAAATATGAGAGACCAAAGATGTAAATATCTAGAAGGTGACCTAGAAGGTAACATGCTATTACAGGTTGAATGCATACAATAGGAGAAAATACAAAGTTGAATGCATATAATAAGACTTTTGAAAGTTGAATGCATACAATAAGATTTTGATGAAAGTTCAATGCATTTTGGTGCCATTTTCCCTTCCTAAAACCATGAATCACAACTCAAACTTGTACACCTGCTATAATAATGAAAAATATAGAACGGTGATTCTTGATGAGAAAGTTGAGAATGATTCCATTCTTGATAAGGCTATTGTTGGTAATATTGCAAACTATGAGCTTTCGGACCAAATCAAAAAACTTTGTGAAGTTGAAGGCCTAGTTAATATAAACTTCAAATACCATGATGGACTTGAAGTGATGATTATCCTGGATTTAATTGAGGCAGTGACTAACATCCTTAACAATGAACATCATGGAATTAAACGTTTGATTCACAACCTTAGATTATGGGATAAATCATATCATATTATCCCTTAAAACGCTTAACATGGATCAACATAGTTGAGGTCCCAGTAGCATGCTGGAACAAAAATACTTCTAAAATTGGTGGTTGGTGGGGGTAAAGTGATGGAGATGGCTAATTGTAAGTTTGAAGGAGACCAAAATCTCACTATGGGAAGGGTTCTTGTTAAAGTCCATGATCCTGATATTTTGGTTCAATATTGGAATCATGTTTTTTATGTTATAGTTATCGAAGAACTCAAAGATATCATCCATGTCGATCTTGAAGATGAAGATTATGTTTTTGAATACAATTCATCCCTAAATTCTGATGATTATCATGGCATCGATGAAGATGCAGGTAAGTATTCAGAAGATGAACAATTACCGATCAATATTTCGACAGGGTCATCAGCGAGTAGGCATGATTCTAAGAAGGTGGTAAGTGAACCGTTCCTTTCACACAACCCTAAAAGTAAAAATGGTTCCAAGAAAATCGATGGCGGCTACAAGTATGAGGATGTTAATTCGAGAAAAACTGAAGACACGTACACCAATAATGTTGAGGTTGATAGAATTCATGAATCTGACGGCCTGGATCGTAATAGGGGATCAACTCACACTGCACATATAGATGGCATGATTGATAATGACGGTCTGTAAATTTTATTATGTCTTATGTCTTCGCGCTCACAGACATTAAACTGTTTGTACAATCGCATACTTATAAATATGCTTCTAAATGATGCAGACTAGAATTAAGCTATTTTGTAGAGATAAAAACAAACGTTCTTTATTGTTCAGCATATAGACTTTTAGGCCACATCTTTTACAGCTATGATTCGCAGATCTTCAGACAAAAACATCTTAAAAAATAAACAACACCTAACAGTTTATTTACGAAGTTGACAGTCTTTAGCTGAAGATTAAAGTTTTTATTGTCTTACGAGTCATGTTTAATTAAATCTTTATTTATTTAATTTAAATAAAGATTCATTGAAACATAGCTCTTGCAATCGTTTTTGACATCTAAAAATATTATTTATAGCGATTAATTATCAATCTTCTATAGTATCATATAAATCTCTAATATGATGATGTCATAAATAAAAATTATTCAAGTTTTAAAAAAATGTAAAAATAAATAGAAAAAAATCTAAGCCCACACGATGATATCATTAAAATAATTAATCGTATTTAATAAAAATATTAACATGTTAGTCGTATAATATATGAACAATTATGACAACCTTATATAATAAAACACTTCATGACTATATGTACAATATTTGAAGCATTATATACAACCTTATGGTAAAATACCCCCATAACCATATATATAACATTTAAAGTATTATGTACAACCTTATAATAAAACACCCACATGACTATATGTACAAACTTAAAAACAAATTGTACGATCTTTTACAAAACACCTCATGAACATATGTAAAAACTTTGAAGCATATTGTACAACCTTCATATAATAATTGTTATTTTAATTTTTGAAAAATTTCAAGGGGCATTTGTTATTACTAATAATTATTATTAAAAATATAAATACTCATTTTAAAGCAAACTTTATAATTATAATTATAATTATAATTATAATTATAATTATATTTATTATATTATTATTATTATTATTCAAATAAAATATGAGTTCTCTTTACGAGATTAAATACGTTACATATGTATGCGAAATACATGTCTCAATAAAATGTTGCAATGCAGGCTTTTATAACAAGGAAAATAGTAATTGTGATGAAAATTGAAGATGGTGGTGGGAGAATAAAATGTAGTTCATTCATTTTAACCAAATTAAGTATATTAATATGTTTATAAAAACAACGACAAGTTTCTTAGTCGAAATTCTTGATTCCACGGTTCATTAAACTAAATGACTTTAGTATTTACATTCACTTAATACCTAAAACATATCATTAAACTGTTTCCTTTAACAAACTCGTGATTTCACATGTCATTTCATTAGGAGTAATTCTTAGTGCTATCATTAAATAAACTCTTATAACTAGAGTGGAGAATTAACATTAGAAAAGTTTCTTTAAAGATATTATTAATTTTTTTTTTTTTTGAAATGAAACTCACACACCCAATTAATAATAACACGAATATATACATCCCGAAATGTCATAAGCAGGGCTCGAACCCTCAACCTCGATACTTTAAAGAATTAAGCTAAGTTTATATGCATTCCGTTCCAAACGTTTTAACCGTTATAATTTATCATTATTAATTTATTAATTATTAATTAAAACTTTAGTTTATTCCACAAAAGAACAGAAAAGAAATGATCATTAGGTGATGGTGGTGGTTACACTCAATGATCATTAGAGTGGGTCTCCATTTACCAAAATATTTAGATTCACTTGCTTTTCATCTTCCAATCTTAATTTTGAAAAAAATTTGTGTCTAGCTAAACCTTATTTGTTTAACACATGAAATCTTAGTATTTTTTCCATATATATAAATACAACTATACGTAATTTTACTATAGATAAAATACGAGGAAGAGGCAGTTATATCTGTATAATATCAAGATATTAAGTTCAAATTTCTTAGATAAGCATCGTATTAGATAAGCATCGTATCAAACTAACTTTAAGTTATGGGTGGGTTTAAGTGTTGTTTTCCATTGTGGCATCCAACTATGTTTATGTGACTTCATAGTTTTTTCCACTTTTAGTCTTTTCATTAGAAAGCAACTTCCCATTTTCCACACATGATCTTGTCTCCCTGTTCAACAAAACTCTAGAAAATTACCCTAATGTTGTCTCAATTTCTTAATCTAGGGCATCCAAGATAAATTTATATCCCATTATTTTGTTTATTGATGGTCACAAAATTTTACGAGTTTAGCGAGCCTCAACAAAAACTTCACAATTCTAGGTTATCATCCAATGAACAACAAACAGATTATAGCAAAGAGAACGTGAAAAATAAACGCAAGAATATATCACACGAGGAATTTAACGTGGTTATATCTAATATTGCTATTGGATTAATCCATGATAAACCAAAGAGAAATTCTTATTAAAATTTGTAGATCATAATTACAGGTTACATAAGGGTTGTATTTATAGTGTAAATAGAACAACGAATCGAAAACGAATAAGGAATAATAAGGAATCGTAAACTGAAATCAATTCCCACGTCAAACAATTCCCGCGACCGTAATTCCATTCTCGTGACAATAATTCCTCTAGGTCAGAAACTCAAAAACCAACCTTTACGACTTGGCGACCATAATCCTATTTTCGCGATTGCGATATCTTGTTTCTTGTTTAATTTGATTCCGCACTCCAATAATCTCCCATTCGAAGGACACTAAAAACAAACCCATCTTCAACCTGATCTTACCACCCAACCAGCTAGATACTCCCATATGAGACATCCGAATCATGCCGCACTTCTACTCGCTATCCTACGAGGGAATGAAGTCTTTTGACTTTAAAAATACCAATGAGCAATAATCCGATCTATGCTACTAGCTTGAGACCAAGAATCTCTCTTTGGATACAACACATATCTACTTACTTTAGGAGATAACTGGTTGGAGTCCGACCCGAATCTAGCGACTTCATTGCCCAAGCAATGCATATGTACATCAAATCATCCACCTGGATTCATCTCCCCAACAAAGAATAAACCTGTGTGTGACACCCCGCCAAAATCGTCATTGACGCAGTACTTCATCATCTGGTCCCATTGCGAGGTATTGACGTCTATATGATGTACAGAGTTGATTTTGAATGCAAGTCTTTCAAACTATCCATGAATGACTTGTTGTAATGTTGTTTGCAATTAGCAAATGCACAGTGGAAGCATAATATATAAGTACCTGAGAATAAACATGCTAAAAAGTGTCAACCAAAAGGTTGGTGAGTTCATAAGTTTATCATAAATCATGATTTCAGTATATATATAGTAGACCACAAGATTTAGTTTCAATAAATATATACATACACCACACTGTATAAAAAGCATTCTATAAGTTGTGAGCACCCGGTAACTAGCCTTAACAATGTTTTTACCCCATGTTATAATAAGCATACCGAATCAAGTGCGTGAAGTTAACCTCGAAGTACTAAACACCCGTTATTCTAAGCCAATATAAATCCTTGACTAGTACAACATACTGGGTGGGGGTGTTAAACCCGATAGATCTATCTTTAGGATTCGCGCCAGTGGTACAAAGACCAAAGTTTAAAGTTACCAAGCTAGGGGATTTTTGATTCTAACCCACGTAGAATAAAGTTTATTACTTGTGTCTATTTTGTCAAACAGTTATAAAATAGTGCATGTATTCTCAGCCCAAAAATATAGATAAAAAGGGAGCAAATGAAACTCACGATACGATACAATAGTTTGTAGTAAATATGCATAGGATGGCACTGAACAAGTACAGAGTTGACCTCGGATTCATGAACCTATATCAAGTATATGTATTAACACATATATTCGTAATCGAATAAATTTATATATATATAAATTTATTAGTTTTGCCACTTTTATATTAATAAAATATAAGTTTCTTATATTCATTTTATGTATTCTATATAGTTAAGAATATAAATTTTATTATGTTATGTGTGTGTGTGTGTGTGTGTGTGTGTGTATATATATATATATATATATATATATATATATATATATATATATATATATCATTTGTTTTAAAAATAGTAATTATAATAATACTAAAATAATATTTGTAATGAGAATAATGATACTCAATATTAATAATAATGATAATAATGTTTATGATTTTATCAATGATAATTATAATGATAGTTTTAATAGAAAAGGCAATCTTATTAAAAGTGATAATTTAATACAAATGATAATTTTAGTACCTTTAATAATAAAAATGATAATAATGATAGTAATAATAATAATTTCAATAAAGATGGTAATTTTGATAAAAATGATAAGATAAAATGATACTTTTAGTTATAACCATGTTTTTAATATTAATGTTAATAATAACAATACTTAATGATAATACTTCTAATAATAATAATGATAATACTACTAATTAGATTAATGATGATGATAATAATAATAATAATAATAATAATAATAATAATAATAATAATAATAATAATAATAATAATAATAATAATATAGAAATGGAAAACTACCTTAGAAAAGCTTTTCTTAAAAAAAACGCCCCGAACCGGGGTCGAACCCGTGACCTCTCGCTCACCCGCTAACACACTAAACCATTCTTCCAAATCTGTTTTCCTGATTTATTTCCCTTCCCAATATATATAACCCGTGTATCTGTTCTTTTCCTATTTCTTCTTCCTCTCAAAATCAAATCAACACGTGCCATTTAACCAATGTAAATACGAGTTTAAGGTTTGAATTAAAGTGTGAAATTGAAACAGAAACGTTCAATTGTGGGTGTTCTTGATTAACAAAATCAAAACGAAACAGAAAAATATAGCAGCAGCAGTCAAGCGAAGAACAAAAGAACTCAAAATGCGTTTTTAAAATCTAGACATGAAATACGTATTAAATTGTTTAAAGAAACTTCTGAAATCAGTAATTGGACTTGAATCAAAACAGGTATCTCAAATTTGATTGAAGAACTTTCGGTTGACTTTTATATTTTTAACTTTGACTTCGAAATTAGTAATCAATTTGAGGACTTAACGACTGAAAACTTGCAGATAGTTTACATAGGAGATTCCTAACATCTTCGCATTTTTAGTTTTTGAAATACAAATCAAAATTGATTTTTTGGAAATTTTGCTCAAGAACGGAGGTATCGGCTATTATTTCTTAAAAAAAATTCGATTAATTTTCAATGTAAAGCTTTTGAAATTGATAATTGATAATGTGAGATCAACTGAATTGTTTAACACCTGCAAGTGATTGATTTATAATAAAATTATGGTGTCGTATTCACCTCCCAAACAAGAACCGAAGAGAAGAAGAAAAAAAAATATAAAAATATAAAAAGCAGATCACGATTTAAAAAAATAATAAAAACAGTTTTTGATTGATAATGGATACAAAATAAAAACCAGTAGAATTAAAATATAATCAGAGATGATATATTAAAAAACACGATTAGATTAAAAATTAAAAGCAGTGAGTGATATACCTAAATTAGGTATATGTCTCTTTTCATTTTTATTTAATTAATAATTAATAATTATATTAATAATAATATTATTATTATTAATGATAAATAATAATAAAATAAAAAATGATAATATTAATATGACAAAATTAAAAATAAAAATGATAATTTTAATTATAATTAATAATAATGATAATAATCATTATAAAATGTTAATAATACTATTAATAATAATAATATTATTAATAATAAGTTGTATTAATAATAATGATAGTTGTAATAATCTTATCAGTTTTAGTAAAAGTGATAATACTAATAATATTAATAATATATTAGTAATTATATTAATGATAATGATAATGATAATTATTAATAATAATAATTATAATGCTATAATAATAATGATTGTAAATGATGTATATACACACACACATATATATTTACATATCTTTTTATAACCGGTTGTTCGTGAATCGTCAGAAATAGTCGAAGTTAAGTTTAAATTTCGTCAAAAAATTTCGGGTTGTTACAGTATCCCCATGTTAATGGAAATTTCGTCCCAAAATTTAGTTGTTGCCATCAGTCGGCGTTGTTTGTAAACAGGTAAGGATATTTTCGTTTTATTTGATCTTCACATTCTCAAGTATGCTCAGGCCTTGCGTGAATTCCAACAGATATAATATTGTTCTGTTTCATGCGTTTAAATCATACGAACCATAATTTCTACAGGTTCTTCTATGAAGTGCATTTTATCATTAATGCGGAGGTTATCTAGAGGATTAACAAGAGTGTCATTTGACTAGGTTATCCTCAAAAGGAATGATGGTGCTATACAAGCATTTCAGTAAACTGAACACATGAAATGTGTTATGAATAGTATTGAGCTCATTTAAAACCTTGAGCGTTTTATGTCACCACACTAGGGTAGACATATAGAGAAGGGTACGTGAAAATCACCGTCGTGAAATTTGATAGAGATCGTCATTGTTGACAATAAGAATATTTTAATGATAAATATGAGTTGAAAAATAGAGTTTTATCACCATTAAATAATATGGATAAAACGATTCGATTATAAGAAGAGTATAAACGAAGCTATCACAAAAGAGTGAAATGAGGAAATAATTGCTAGCCTTAAATTTTGATATGGTTACAGTTGATTTTCGGAATTCAAGGGATTTAAAGAAAATCTTCATAATCTGTATAAGATTTGATTCTCCGGTAATTAAAGAAATTAGGATTTTTTTTAATTAAATGCGATCATCTGCCTCGATTGCTATGTCAAATATTTCGCTATAAATTAACATCTCCCGTTTCATTATTTTCACCACTCCAATACTTTCTTCCTAAATTCATATTTCCATAGATTCGTCAATATGCTTCATCCAGTTTTAATCCTGGATATAGTCCTGACTTTTATATCTATCGTTCTGCTTTTTCATTTGTCGCCAGAAGAGTCAGTTTACTTCTACTATGCTCTTGGATTTATAGTGTTTTTAGTTCTCCAGTGTCTTTATATTGCTATACGCATTGATATACACGGTTTGTAATTTCGGTGTTGTTATCGGGTTTTATATTTTTCTTTATATTTCGGAGCTCTATGCTCTTGTTTTCTCTTCTCGACCTTAAGTAAAGCGAGTAATGGTCCAGAATTCGTAGGTATGAAGTTTCGAATGAACATAATTAATGTTCTAAGAAAGCAATTGTAATAGCACGATCTTGATTTGTCAAATTACCAGAATATCCGGAAAAGACCGAATCATCAAGAAATATATTTTCTTGATATGTTTAGAGGTTAAATAGAATGAAAGAGTTATGTAACATGGTTCATGATGAGGGTATGATCTGTGAACCTTTATCACATTCCATTAGAAACTCAGCATGACTTACTGTAATATAATCACATTGGCCTAAAGTCATTATATTATACTAACTCATGCTTCAATTCCCAACACTTCTTCAGAATTCATTCATAATTTATACTTAGGTTTTACAAAAGTTTCCAATATAATGTAATACAGATAGCACGAAGAGATATATAATTTCGGATGAGAATATTTATGAAAATATCTTCAGAAATATCGAAGGTATTTATGATGATATTTTGGAATTTCTAAGTTCGAAAGTTGATGAAGAAAAATTTTCTGCAAGCTTTTAACATGACTTCGGAGCAAGATATTATCTAAAGATTTCATCGGATTCAGAATTACCTGGATTCTTTGAATATAGGGTTTGATCCTTGTATTTGTCCTTGGTCTCTTTCATGGTTTGCTCAATCCGTTTTTCAGTACCAAATTTTCTTTTGAGCCTTTTCCAACGTACCATTCTTTATTATCAAGCTTTTGACCATTAAGACCATCTATAGCTTTTGCTGTTTCGTCAGCATTCTCAAGGTTAACGAATCGGAATCATTGATTATCAATCCGAGGTGTTTTCAAGAATTTTAAGCGTTGAACGCAGGATGTAACCTGTCAACGGATCTAACGGTTGACGAAGAAATGTTGTAAATTTCAAAAGTAATGAATGGTAAGTTCGGCGGTTTGATGTGATAATTCATCACAGAATACGAATGAATATAATTCATGAATGTAGTGATCTTTAGGAAGATAACACCTGCTAAAGCTTTACTTGAATTCTAATATGTCAAAATCAGAATATGTAATTGAATTTGTATGAAAATGGATGTTCTTTAGTGAACGGATACATATATCTTGTGAATATTGAATCAGAATTTGAAGAATGTACAATGTAACATATTAATTTGAGATATAAATATTTCTCGGGTTTAACCTACCCGTTAAAATATTTTCACAATTAACAGTTTGTACAAAAGAATTTTTAATTACAATCTTTATGCAGATATACGTTCATATATGTATTCTTCAGATATAATATAGATTTAATGAGTTAATAATTACGGCTGAAACGAGAATAAATAATCTTCAAAACTTGAGAGATTACATAATCGTCGCGGAATATTTCTTTAATGAAGTTATGAATCAATACTTCATCGTTCATTGTTATTGATATGCCTCGGTATATGATGTTGGTGCTCGTGGAATTCTTGTGAAATTCGCAAGGCACGAATAATGTTTTCTAAAAAAGTTTCGAGTACATCGAAAATGAATGTATACAATCAAACATGTATTCGAATAATACACTTGGTTTATTATGAAATGGAATTCATTGAGTTGAAACAGAGATTGTAGTTAACGATTGTTAAGTTGTTAATGAAGGATGTACATCATCGCATATTAGTGATATGAATTAACCAAGTAGTACATACTAGTTAAGATTCACACGTAATAGCTTAGTACGAGAAGATATATTATTGTTCCAAATCATATACATATATATATATATATATATATATATATATATATATATATATATATATATATATATAATTCTTCAGGAAGAATGAGTCAATACATCTTAACTCATTATTACTAATATTCCTTGGTATCTATGGGGCGTATGATGTTGATATCCGAGGTACCGAGTGTGATGTGGATGTTGTTGTTGGTGGTGATGATGGTACTGGTGGTGCTGGTTATGCTGCTGGTGCTGCTGATGCTCTTAGATTTTGCACCATATTCTCCAGAGCCACTACTCGAGCGCGAAGCTCGTTGACTTCTTCTATTACACCGGGATGATTGGTGGTTCAGACAAGGGGATGAAGAAGATCTAGAATTCTAGATATTATATATTCGTGACGGGATATCTGTAGTGACCCGAACTTTTCCATGTTTATATATATATTAATTGAGATTGATATTTACATGATTAAATGTTTCCAACATGTTAAGCAATCAAACTTTTTAAGACTTGATTAATTGAAATAGGTTTCATATAGACAATTGACCACCCAAGTTGACCGGTGATTCACGAACGTTAAAACTTGTAAAAACTATATGATGACATATATATGGATATATATATAGTTAACATGATACTATGATAAGTAAACATATCATTAAGTATATTAACAATGAACTACATATGTAAAAACAAGACTACTAACTTAATGATTTTTAAACGAGACATATATGTAACGATTATCGTTGTAAAGACATTTAATGTATATATATCATATTAAGAGATATTCATACATGATAATATCATGATAATATAATAATTTAAAATCGCATTTGATATTATAAACATTGGGTTAACAACATTTAACAAGATCGTTAACCTAAAGGTTTCAAAACAACACTTACATGTAACGACTAACGATGACTTAACGACTCAGTTAAAATGTATATACATGTAGTGTTTTAATATGTATTTATACACTTTTGAAAGACTTCAATACACTTATCAAAATACTTCTACTTAACAAAAATGCTTACAATTACATCCTCGTTCAGTTTCATCAACAATTCTACTCGTATGCACCCGTATTCGTACTCGTACAATACACAACTTTTAGATGTATGTACTATTGGTATATACACTCCAATGATCAGCTCTTAGCAGCCCATGTGAGTCACCTAACACATGTGTGAACCATCATTTGGAAACTAGCATGAAATATCTCATAAAATTACAAAAATATGAGTAATCATTCATGACTTATTTACATGAAAACAAAATTACATATCCTTTATATCTAATCCATACACCAACGAACAAAAACACCTACAAACACTTTCATTCTTCAATTTTATTCATCTAATTGATCTCTCTCAAGTTCTATCTTCAAGTTCTAAGTGTTCTTCATATATTCTACAAGTTCTAGTTACATAAAATCAAGAATACTTTCAAGTTTGCTAGCTCACTTCCAATCTTGTAAGGTGATCATCCAACCTCAAGAAATCTTTGTTTCTTACAGTAGGTTATCATTCTAATACAAGGTAATAATCATATTCAAACTTTGGTTCAATTTCTATAACTATAACAATCTTATTTCAAGTGATGATCTTACTTGAACTCGTTTTCGTGTCATGATTCTGCTTCAAGAACTTCGAGCCATCCAAGGATCCGTTGAAGCTAGATCCATTTTTCTCTTTTCCAGTAGGTTTATCCAAGGAACTTAAGGTAGTAATTATGTTCATAACATCATTCGATTCATACATATAAATCTATCTTATTCGAAGGTTTAAACTTGTAATCACTAGAACATAGTTTAGTTAATTCTAAACTTGTTCGCAAACAAACGTTAATCCTTCTAACTTGACTTTTAAAATCAACTAAAAACATGTTCTATATCTATATGATATGCTAACTTAATGATTTAAAACCTGGAAACACGAAAAACACCGTAAAACCGGATTTACGCCGTCGTAGTAGCACCGCGGGCTGTTTTGGGTTAGTTAATTAAAAACTATGATAAACTTTGATTTAAAAGTTGTTATTCTGAGAAAATGATTTTTATTATGAACATGAAACTATATCCAAAAATTATGGTTAAACTCAAAGTGGAAGTATGTTTTCTAAAATGGTCATCTAGACGTCGTTCTTTCGACTGAAATGACTACCTTTACAAAAATGACTTGTAACTTATTTTTTCGACTATAAACCTATACTTTTTCTGTTTTGATTCATAAAATAGAGTTCAATATGAAACCATAGCAATTTGATTCACTCAAAACGGATTTAAAATGAAGAAGTTATGGGTAAAACAAGATTGGATAATTTTTCACATTTTAGCTACGTGAAAATTGGTAACAAATCTATTCCAACCATAACTTAATCAACTTGTATTGTATATTATGTAATCTTGAGATACCATAGACACGTATACAATGTTTCGACCTATCATGTCGACACATCTATATATATTTCGGAACAACCATAGACACTCTATATGTGAATGTTGGAGTTAGCTATACAGGGTTGAGGTTGATTCCAAAATATATATAGTTTGAGTTGTGATCAATACTGAGATACGTATACACTGGGTCGTGGATTGATTCAAGATAATATTTATCGATTTATTTCTGTACATCTAACTGTGGACAACTAGTTGTAGGTTACTAACGAGGACAGCTAACTTAATAAACTTAAAATATCAAAATATATTAAAAGTGTTGTAAATATATTTTGAACATACTTTGATATATATGTATATATTGTTATAGGT
Source organism: Rutidosis leptorrhynchoides (assembly GCF_046630445.1). Taxonomy (NCBI): domain Eukaryota; kingdom Viridiplantae; phylum Streptophyta; class Magnoliopsida; order Asterales; family Asteraceae; genus Rutidosis; species Rutidosis leptorrhynchoides. The sequence goes on from NC_092336.1 coordinate 196,769,073, forward strand.
TCGTGAATCAACCAGTGGCCAAGTCTTACTTCCCGACGAAGTAAAAATCTGTGAAAGTGAGTTATAGTCCCACTTTTAAAATCTAATATTTTTGGGATGAGAATACATGCAGGTTTTATAAATGATTTACAAAATAGACACAAGTACGTGAAACTACATTCTATGGTTGAATTATCGAAATCGAATATGCCCCTTTTTATTAAGTCTGGTAATCTAAGAATTAGGGAACAGACACCCTAATTGACGCGAATCCTAAAGATAGATCTATTGGGCCTAACAAACCCCATCCAAAGTACCGGATGCTTTAGTACTTCGAAATTTATATCATATCCGAAGGGTGTCCCGGAATGATGGGGATATTCTTATATATGCATCTTGTTAATGTCGGTTACCAGGTGTTCACCATATGAATGATTTTTATCTCTATGTATGGGATGTGTATTGAAATATGAAATCTTGTGGTCTATTATTATGATTTGATATATATAGGTTAAACCTATAACTCACCAACATTTTTGTTGACGTTTTAAGCATGTTTATTCTCAGGTGATTATTAAGAGCTTCCGCTGTCGCATACTTAAATAAGGACGAGATTTGGAGTCAATGCTTGCATGATATTGTGTAAAAACTGCATTCAAGAAACTTATTTTGTTGTAACATATTTGTATTGTAAACCATTATGTAATGGTCGTGTGTAAACAGGATATTTTAGATTATCATTATTTGATAATCTACGTAAAGCTTTTTAAACCTTTATTGATGAAATAAAGGTTATGGTTTGTTTTAAAATGAATGCAGTCTTTGAAAAACGTCTCATATAGAGGTCAAAACCTCGCAACGAAATCAATTAATATGAAACGTTTTTAATCAATAAGAACGGGACATTTCAGTTGGTATCCGAGCGTTGGTCTTAGAGAACCAAAAAATTTGCATTAGTGTGTCTTATCGAGTTTGTTAGGATGCATTAGTGAGTCTGGACTTCGACCATGTTTTCTTTAAAAATGATTGCTTAACATTTTTGTTGGAAACTATATATTATTAACATGTATATATTATGTGATATATTAATCTCTTAACATGTTTGATATTGTGTGATAGATGTCTGAAATGTCCCGTTCTTATTGATTAAAAACGTTCCATATTAATTGATTTCGTTGCGAGGTTTTGACCTCTATATGAGACGTTTTTCAAAGACTGCATTCATTTTTAAAACAAACCATAACCTTTATTTCATAAATAAAGGTTTAGAAAGCTTTACGTAGATTATCAAATAATGATAATCTAAAATATCCTGTTTACACACGACCATTACATAATGGTTTACAATACAAATATGTTACATCGAAATCAGTTTCTTGAATGCAGTTTTTACACAATATCATACAAACATGGACTCCAAATCTTGTCCTTATTTTAGTATGCAACAGCGGAAGCTCTTAATATTCACCTGAGAATAAACATGCTTTAAACGTCAACAAAAATGTTGGTGAGTTATAGGTTTAACCTATATATATCAAATCGTAACAATAGACCACAAGATTTCATATTTCAATACACATCCCATACATAGAGATAAAAATCATTCATATGGTGAACACCTGGTAACCGACAATAACAAGATGCATATATAAGAATATCCCCATCATTCCGGGACACCCTTCGGATATGATATAAATTTCGAAGTACTAAAGCATCCGGTACTTTGGATGGGGTTTGTTAGGCCCAATAGATCTATCTTTAGGATTCGCGTCAATTAGGGTGTCTGTTCCCTAATTCTTAGATTACCAGACTTAATAAAAAGGGGCATATTCGATTTCGATAATTCAACCATAGAATGTAGTTTCACGTACTTGTGTCTATTTTGTAAATCATTTATAAAACCTGCATGTATTCTCATCCCAAAAATATTAGATTTTAAAAGTGGGACTATAACTCACTTTCACAGATTTTTACTTCGTCGGGAAGTAAGACTTGGCCACTGTTGATTCACGAACCTATAACAATATATACATATATATTAAAGTATGTTCAAAATATATTTACAACACTTTTAATATATTTTGATGTTTTAAGTTTATTAAGTCAGCTGTCCTCGTTAGTAACCTATAACTAGTTGTCCACAGTTAGATGTACAGAAATAAATCGATAAATATTATCTTGAATCAATCCACGACCCAGTGTATACGTATCTCAGTATTGATCACAACTCAAACTATATATATTTTGGAATCAACCTCAACCCTGTATAGCTAACTCCAACATTCACATATAGAGTGTCTATGGTTGTTCCGAAATATATATAGATGTGTCGACATGATAGGTCGAAACATTGTATACGTGTCTATGGTATCTCAAGATTACATAATATACAATACAAGTTGATTAAGTTATGGTTGGAATAGATTTGTTACCAATTTTCACGTAGCTAAAATGAGAAAAATTATCCAATCTTGTTTTACCCATAACTTCTTCATTTTAAATCCGTTTTGAGTGAATCAAATTGCTATGATTTCATATTGAACTCTATTTTATGAATCTAAACAGAAAAAGTATAGGTTTATAGTCGGAAAAATAAGTTACAAGTCGTTTTTGTAAAGGTAGTCATTTCAGTCGAAAGAACGACGTCTAGATGACCATTTTAGAAAACATACTTCCACTTTGAGTTTAACCATAATTTTTGGATATAGTTTCATGTTCATAATAAAAATCATTTTCTCATAATAACAACTTTTAAATCAAAGTTTATCATAGTTTTTAATTAACTAACCCAAAACAGCCCGCGGTGTTACTACGACGGCGTAAATCCGGTTTTACGGTGTTTTTCGTGTTTCCAGGTTTTAAATCATTAAGTTAGCATATCATATAGATATAGAACATGTGTTTAGTTGATTTTAAAAGTCAAGTTAGAAGGATTAACTTTTGTTTGCGAACAAGTTTAGAATTAACTAAACTATGTTCTAGTGATTACAAGTTTAAACCTTCGAATAAGATAGCTTTATATGTATGAATCGAATGATGTTATGAACATCATTACTACCTTAATTTCCTTGGATAAACCTACTGGAAAAGAGAAAAATGGATCTAGCTTCAATGGATCCTTGGATGGCTCGAAGTTCTTGAAGCAGAATCATGACACGAAAACAAGTTCAAGTAAGATCATCACTTGAAATAAGATTGTTATAGTTATAGAAATTGAACCAAAGTTTGAATATGATTATTACCTTGTATTAGAATGATAACCTACTGTAAGAAACAAAGATTTCTTGAGGTTGGATGATCACCTTACAAGATTGGAAGTGAGCTAGCAAACTTGAAAGTATTCTTGATTTTATGAAACTAGAACTTTTGGAATTTATGAAGAACACTTAGAACTTGAAGATAGAACTTGAGAGAGATCAATTAGATGAAGAAAATTGAAGAATGAAAGTGTTTGTAGGTGTTTTTGGTCGTTGGTGTATGGATTAGATATAAAGGATATGTAATTTTGTTTTCATGTAAATAAGTCATGAATGATTACTCATATTTTTGTAATTTTATGAGATATTTCATGCTAGTTGCCAAATGATGGTTCCCACATGTGTTAGGTGACTCACATGGGCTGCTAAGAGCTGATCATTGGAGTGTATATACCAATAGTACATACATCTAAAAGCTGTGTATTGTACGAGTACGAATACGGGTGCATACGAGTAGAATTGTTGATGAAACTGAACGAGGATGTAATTGTAAACATTTTTGTTAAGTAGAAGTATTTTGATAAGTGTATTGAAGTCTTTCAAAAGTGTATAAATACATATTAAAACACTACATGTATATACATTTTAACTGAGTCGTTAAGTCATCGTTAGTCGTTACATGTAAGTGTTGTTTTGAAACCTTTAGGTTAACGATCTTGTTAAATGTTGTTAACCCAATGTTTATAATATCAAATGAGATTTTAAATTATTATATTATCATGATATTATCATGTATGAATATCTCTTAATATGATATATATACATTAAATGTCTTTATAACGATAATCGTTACATATATGTCTCGTTTAAAAATCATTAAGTTAGTAGTCTTGTTTTTACATATGTAGTTCATTGTTAATATACTTTATGATATGTTTTCTTATCATAGTATCATGTTAACTATATATATATATCCATATATATGTCATCATATAGTTTTTACAAGTTTTAACGTTCGTGAATCACCGATCAACTTGGGTGGTCAATTGTCTATATGAAACATATTTCAATTAATCAAGTCTTAACAAGTTTGATTGCTTAACATGTTGGAAACATTTAATCATGTAAATATCAATCTCAATTAATATATATAAACATGGAAAAGTTCGGGTCACTACAGTACCTACCCGTTAAATAAATTTCGTCCCGAAATTTTAAGCTGTTGAAGGTGTTGACGAATCTTCTGGAAATAGATGCGGGTATTTCTTCTTCATCTGATCTTCACACTCCCAGGTGAACTCGGGTCCTCTACGAGCATTCCATCGAACCTTAACAATTGGTATCTTGTTTTGCTTAAGTCTTTTAACCTCACGATCCATTATTTCGACGGGTTCTTCGATGAATTGAAGTTTTTCGTTGATTTGGATTTCATCTAACGGAATAGTGAGATCTTCTTTAGCAAAACATTTCTTTAAATTCGAGACGTGGAAAGTGTTATGTACAGCCGCGAGTTGTTGAGGTAACTCTAGTCGGTAAGCTACTGGTCCGACACGATCAATAATCTTGAATGGTCCAATATACCTTGGATTTAATTTCCCTCGTTTACCAAATCGAACAACGCCTTTCCAAGGTGCAACTTTAAGCATGACCATCTCTCCAATTTCAAATTCTATATCTTTTCTTTTAATGTCAGCGTAGCTCTTTTGTCGACTTTGGGCGGTTTTCAACCGTTGTTGAATTTGGATGATCTTCTCGGTAGTTTCTTGTATAATCTCCGGACCCGTAATCTGTCTATCCCCCACTTCACTCCAACAAATCGGAGACCTGCACTTTCTACCATAAAGTGCTTCAAACGGCGCCATCTCAATGCTTGAATGGTAGCTGTTGTTGTAGGAAAATTCTGCTAACGGTAGATGTCGATCCCAACTGTTTCCGAAATCAATAACACATGCTCGTAGCATGTCTTCAAGCGTTTGTATCGTCCTTTCGCTCTGCCCATCAGTTTGTGGATGATAGGCAGTACTCATGTCTAGACGAGTTCCTAATGCTTGCTGTAATGTCTGCCAGAATCTTGAAATAAATCTGCCATCCCTATCAGAGATAATAGAGATTGGTATTCCATGTCTGGAGATGACTTCCTTCAAATACAGTCGTGCTAACTTCTCCATCTTGTCATCTTCTCTTATTGGTAGGAAGTGTGCTGATTTGGTGAGACGATCAACTATTACCCAAATAGTATCAAAACCACTTGCAGTCCTTGGCAATTTAGTGATGAAATCCATGGTAATGTTTTCCCATTTCCATTCCGGGATTTCGGGTTGTTGAAGTAGACCTGATGGTTTCTGGTGCTCAGCTTTGACCTTAGAACACGTCAAACATTCTCCTACGTATTTAGCAACATCGGCTTTCATACCCGGCCACCAAAAATGTTTCTTGAGATCCTTGTACATCTTCCCCGTTCCAGGATGTATTGAGTATCTGGTTTTATGAGCTTCTCTAAGTACCATTTCTCTCATATCTCCAAATTTTGGTACCCAAATCCTTTCAGCCCTATACCGGGTTCTGTCTTCCCGAATATTAAGATGCTTCTCCGATCCTTTGGGTATTTCATCCTTTAAATTTCCCTCTTTTAAAACTCCTTGTTGCGCCTCCTTTATTTGAGTAGTAATGTTATTATGAATCATTATATTCATAGATTTTACTCGAATGGGTTCTCTGTCCTTCCTGCTCAAGGCATCGGCTACCACATTTGCCTTCCCCGGGTGGTAACGAATCTCAAAGTCGTAATCATTCAATAATTCAATCCACCTACGCTGCCTCATATTCAGTTGTTTCTGATTAAATATGTGTTGAAGACTTTTGTGGTCGGTATATATAATACTTTTGACCCCATATAAGTAGTGCCTCCAAGTCTTTAATGCAAAAACAACCGCGCCTAATTCCAAATCATGCGTCGTATAATTTTGTTCGTGAATCTTCAATTGTCTAGACGCATAAGCAATCACCTTCGTTCGTTGCATTAATACACAACCGAGACCTTGCTTTGATGCATCACAATAAATCACAAAATCATCATTCCCTTCAGGCAATGACAATATAGGTGCCGTAGTTAGCTTTTTCTTCAATAACTGAAACGCCTTCTCTTGTTCATCATTCCATTCAAATTTCTTCCCTTTATGCGTTAATGCAGTCAAGGGTTTTGCTATTCTGGAAAAGTCTTGGATGAACCTTCTGTAGTAACCAGCTAGTCCTAAAAACTGGCGTATGTGTTTCGGAGTTTTCGGGGTTTCCCACTTTTCAACAGTTTCTATCTTTGCCGGATCCACCTTAATACCTTCTTTGTTCACTATGTGACCGAGGAATTGAACTTCTTCCAACAAAAATGCACACTTTGAAAACTTAGCGTACAATTCTTCCTTCCTCAATACTTCTAACACCTTTCTCAAATGTTCACCGTGTTCTTGGTCATTCTTTGAGTAAATAAGTATGTCATCAATGAAAACAATGACAAACTTGTCAAGGTATGGTCCACACACTCGGTTCATAAGGTCCATGAACACAGCTGGTGCATTAGTTAAACCAAACGGCATGACCATAAACTCGTAATGACCGTAACGTGTTCTGAAAGCAGTCTTTGGGATATCATCTTCTTTCACCCGCATTTGATGATACCCGGAACGTAAGTCAATCTTTGAATAAACAGACGAGCCTTGTAGTTGATCAAATAAGTCATCGATTCTCGGTAGTGGGTAGCGGTTCTTGATGGTAAGTTTGTTCAACTCTCGGTAGTCGATACACAACCTGAATGTACCATCTTTCTTCTTGACAAACAAAACAGGAGCTCCCCACGGTGATGTGCTTGGTCGAATGAAACCACGCTCTAAAAGTTCTTGTAATTGGCTTTGTAGTTCTTTCATCTCGCTGGGTGCGAGTCTGTAAGGAGCACGAGCTATTGGTGCAGCTCCTGGTACAAGATCTATTTGAAATTCAACGGATCGATGTGGGGGTAATCCCGGTAATTCTTTCGGAAATACATCAGGAAATTCTTTTGCGACGGGAACATCATTGATGCTCTTTTCTTCAGTTTGTACTTTCTCGACGTGTGCTAGAACAGCATAGCAACCTTTTCTTATTAGTTTTTGTGCCTTCAAATTACTAATAAGATGTAGCTTCGTGTTGCCCTTTTCTCCGTACACCATTAAGGGTTTTCCTTTTTCTCGTATAATGCGAATTGCATTTTTGTAACAAACGATCTCCGCTTTCACTTCTTTCAACCAGTCCATACCGATTATCACATCAAAACTCCCTAACTCTACTGGTATCAAATCAATCTTAAATGTTTCGCTAACCAGTTTAATTTCTCGATTCCGACATATATTATCTGCTGAAATTAATTTACCATTTGCTAATTCGAGTATAAATTTACTATCCAAAGGTGTCAATGGACAACTTAATTTAGCACAAAAATCTCTACTCATATAGCTTCTATCCGCACCCGAATCAAATAAAACGTAAGCAGATTTATTGTCAATAAGAAACGTACCCGTAACAAGCTCCGGGTCTTCCTGTGCCTCTACCGCATTAATATTGAAAACTCTTCCACGGCCTTGTCCATTCGTGTTCTCCTGGTTCGGGCAATTTCTAATAATGTGGCCTGGTTTTCCACATTTATAACAAACTACATTGGCATAACTTGCTCCGACACTACTTGCTCCGCCATTACTCGTTCCGACACCATTTGTTCCTTTCGTTCTATTAACCCCTGGTCCGTAGACCTCACACTTCGCCGCACTATGACCATTTCTTTTACACTTGTTACAAAATTTGGTGCAGAACCCCGAGTGATTCTTTTCACACCTTTGGCATAGCTGCTTCTGATTGTTGTTGTTGTTGCGGTTATTATTGTTGTTGGGATGATTGTTGTAGTTGCTGTTGTTGTTGTTGTTGTTGTTGTTGTTGTTGTTGGGCCGTTTGTTGTAGTTGCGATTGATGTTGCGATTGTTGGGATAATTGTTGCGATTATTGTTGTAATTGCTGTTGTTGTTGTATTGGTGATTCTTATCACCATTTTCCTCCCACTTTCTTTTGACTTGCTTCACATTGGCCTCTTCAGCAGTCTGTTCTTTAATTCTTTCTTCAATCTGGTTCACTAGTTTGTGAGCCATTCTACATGCCTGTTGTATGGAGGCGGGCTCGTGTGAACTTATATCTTCTTGGATTCTTTCCGGTAATCCTTTCACAAACGCGTCGATCTTCTCTTCCTCATCTTCGAATGCTCCCGGACACAATAGGCACAATTCTGTGAATCGTCTTTCGTACGTGGTAATATCAAATCCTTGGGTTCGTAACCCTCTAAGTTCTGTCTTGAGCTTATTGACCTCGGTTCTGGGACGGTACTTCTCGTTCATCAAGTGCTTGAATGCTGACCACGGTAGTGCGTACGCATCATCTTGTCCCACTTGCTCTAGATAGGTATTCCACCATGTTAACGCAGAACCTGTGAAGGTATGCGTAGCGTACTTCACTTTGTCCTCTTCAGTACACTTACTTATGGCAAACACCGATTCAACCTTCTCGGTCCACCGTTTCAATTCGATCGGTCCTTCGGTTCCATCAAATTCCAAAGGTTTGCAGGCAGTGAATTCTTTATAGGTGCATCCTACACGATTTCCTGTACTGCTAGATCCAAGGTTATTGTTGGTATGTAGCGCAGCCTGTACTGCGGCTATGTTTGAAGTTAGAAAAGTACGGAATTCCTCTTCATTCATATTCACGGTGTGTCGAGTAGTCGGTGCCATTTCCTTCAAAATAGTTAAATGGAACAAGTTAATCATACAGAATATTAAGAGTAGTTAATAGTATTTCGTAGCATAATATGAACTCATTTATAAAAGCTTTTTCTTCATATTAGCGTTTTATAAGTTTAAATTCGGGTAGTACCTACCCGTTAAGTTCATACTTAGTAGCTAATATACAATTCAACTACTACAATTCTATATGAAAAACTGATTGTAATAATATTTCGCGTTCAAACTTTTATACAATATTTTACAAACTTACAATACCGCTTATTTTACATAAAGCATGAAATATAGCACACAATAACTTTGATACAAGATAGTTGTGAAGACAATTCTAGCTAGTACACAAGTCGTTCGGCAAAGGCAATAAAGACACGTAATTCATACGTCCAGAAACAAGTCATGCATTCTGGTTTTACTAGGACTACTTCCCATCCTTGGTCTTGTGCAACATAACCGTTATGGCCGTTGATAAGACAGCGTGTTGTAACGTCATCAAAGGGACGAGGGTTACGTAATGTCCAACAGTCCCGTAATAATCTAAAAACCTCATTTCTTACCCCAATTACCGACTCCGTCACTTGTGGAAACGTTTTGTTTAATAGTTGTAGCCCGATGTTCTTGTTCTCACTTTGGTGAGAAGCGAACATTACTAATCCGTAAGCATAACATGCTTCTTTATGTTGCATGTTAGCCGCTTTTTCTAAATCACGAAGTCCAATATTCGGATATATTGAGTCAAAATAATTTCTTAACCCGTTGCGTAAAATAGCATTTGGGTTCCCCGCAATATATGCGTCAAAGTAAACACATCGTAACTTATGGGTTTCCCAATGTGATATCCCCCATCTTTCAAACGAAAGTCTCTTATAAACCAAGACATTCTTGGAACGTTCTTCGAATGTCTTACAAACTGATCTCGCCTTAAATAGTTGTGCCGAAGAATTCTGGCCGACTCTAGACAAGATTTCATCAATCATGTCTCCGGGTAGGTCTCTTAAAATATTGGGTTGTCTATCCATTTTGTGTTTTTAAACTGTAAAATAGACAAGAGTTAGTTTCAAAAAAAAATACTTATTAATACAAGCAATTTTTACATATATCATAAAGCATAAGAACACTATATTACATATATTACACCACACGAATACAACTATCTTATTCCGACTCGCTCGTTTCTTCTTCTTCGGTTTTGGTTCGTTTTGCCAAGTTTCTAGGGATATATGATGTTCCCCTAATACGAGCCGTCGTTGTCCACATTGGTTTAGAAAAACCTGGTGGTTTAGAGGTTCCCGGGTCATTGTTACAACTTAAGGACTTCGGGGGTTGACGATACATATAAAGTTCATCGGGGTTGGAATTAGATTTCTCTATTTTTATGCCCTTTCCCTTATTATTTTCTTTTGCCTTTTTAAATTCAGTTGGGGTAATTTCTATAACATCATCGGAATTCTCGTCGGAATCCGATTCATCGGAGAATTGGTAATCCTCCCAATATTTTGCTTCCTTGGCGGAAACACCATTGACCATAATTAACTTTGGTCGGTTGGTTGAGGATTTTCTTTTACTTAACCGTTTTATTATTTCCCCCACCGGTTCTATTTCTTCATCCGGTTCCGATTCTTCTTCCGGTTCCGATTCTTCTTCCGGTTCCGACTCTTCTTCCGGTTCCTCTTCGGGAACTTGTGAATCAGTCCACAAATCATTCCAATTTACATTTGACTCTTCATTATTATTAGGTGAGTCAATGGGACTTGTTCTAGAGGTAGACATCTATCACATAATATCAAACACGTTAAGAGATTAATATATCACATAATATTCATATGTTAAAAATATATAGTTTCCAACAAAAATGTTAAGCAATCATTTTTAAAGAAAACACGGTCGAAGTCCAGACTCACTAATGCATCCTAACAACTCGATAAGACACACTAATGCAAATTTTCTGGTTCTCTAAGACCAACGCTCTGATACCAACTGAAATGTCCCGTTCTTATTGATTAAAAACGTTCCATATTAATTGATTTCGTTGCGAGGTTTTGACCTCTATATGAGACGTTTTTCAAAGACTGCATTCATTTTTAAAACAAACCATAACCTTTATTTCATAAATAAAGGTTTAGAAAGCTTTACGTAGATTATCAAATAATGATAATCTAAAATATCCTGTTTACACACGACCATTACATAATGGTTTACAATACAAATATGTTACATCGAAATCAGTTTCTTGAATGCAGTTTTTACACAATATCATACAAACATGGACTCCAAATCTTGTCCTTATTTTAGTATGCAACAGCGGAAGCTCTTAATATTCACCTGAGAATAAACATGCTTTAAACGTCAACAAAAATGTTGGTGAGTTATAGGTTTAACCTATATATATCAAATCGTAACAATAGACCACAAGATTTCATATTTCAATACACATCCCATACATAGAGATAAAAATCATTCATATGGTGAACACCTGGTAACCGACAATAACAAGATGCATATATAAGAATATCCCCATCATTCCGGGACACCCTTCGGATATGATATAAATTTCGAAGTACTAAAGCATCCGGTACTTTGGATGGGGTTTGTTAGGCCCAATAGATCTATCTTTAGGATTCGCGTCAATTAGGGTGTCTGTTCCCTAATTCTTAGATTACCAGACTTAATAAAAAGGGGCATATTCGATTTCGATAATTCAACCATAGAATGTAGTTTCACGTACTTGTGTCTATTTTGTAAATCATTTATAAAACCTGCATGTATTCTCATCCCAAAAATATTAGATTTTAAAAGTGGGACTATAACTCACTTTCACAGATTTTTACTTCGTCGGGAAGTAAGACTTGGCCACTGTTGATTCACGAACCTATAACAATATATACATATATATTAAAGTATGTTCAAAATATATTTACAACACTTTTAATATATTTTGATGTTTTAAGTTTATTAAGTCAGCTGTCCTCGTTAGTAACCTATAACTAGTTGTCCACAGTTAGATGTACAGAAATAAATCGATAAATATTATCTTGAATCAATCCACGACCCAGTGTATACGTATCTCAGTATTGATCACAACTCAAACTATATATATTTTGGAATCAACCTCAACCCTGTATAGCTAACTCCAACATTCACATATAGAGTGTCTATGGTTGTTCCGAAATATATATAGATGTGTCGACATGATAGGTCGAAACATTGTATACGTGTCTATGGTATCTCAAGATTACATAATATACAATACAAGTTGATTAAGTTATGGTTGGAATAGATTTGTTACCAATTTTCACGTAGCTAAAATGAGAAAAATTATCCAATCTTGTTTTACCCATAACTTCTTCATTTTAAATCCGTTTTGAGTGAATCAAATTGCTATGATTTCATATTGAACTCTATTTTATGAATCTAAACAGAAAAAGTATAGGTTTATAGTCGGAAAAATAAGTTACAAGTCGTTTTTGTAAAGGTAGTCATTTCAGTCGAAAGAACGACGTCTAGATGACCATTTTAGAAAACATACTTCCACTTTGAGTTTAACCATAATTTTTGGATATAGTTTCATGTTCATAATAAAAATCATTTTCTCATAATAACAACTTTTAAATCAAAGTTTATCATAGTTTTTAATTAACTAACCCAAAACAGCCCGCGGTGTTACTACGACGGCGTAAATCCGGTTTTACGGTGTTTTTCGTGTTTCCAGGTTTTAAATCATTAAGTTAGCATATCATATAGATATAGAACATGTGTTTAGTTGATTTTAAAAGTCAAGTTAGAAGGATTAACTTTTGTTTGCGAACAAGTTTAGAATTAACTAAACTATGTTCTAGTGATTACAAGTTTAAACCTTCGAATAAGATAGCTTTATATGTATGAATCGAATGATGTTATGAACATCATTACTACCTTAATTTCCTTGGATAAACCTACTGGAAAAGAGAAAAATGGATCTAGCTTCAATGGATCCTTGGATGGCTCGAAGTTCTTGAAGCAGAATCATGACACGAAAACAAGTTCAAGTAAGATCATCACTTGAAATAAGATTGTTATAGTTATAGAAATTGAACCAAAGTTTGAATATGATTATTACCTTGTATTAGAATGATAACCTACTGTAAGAAACAAAGATTTCTTGAGGTTGGATGATCACCTTACAAGATTGGAAGTGAGCTAGCAAACTTGAAAGTATTCTTGATTTTATGAAACTAGAACTTTTGGAATTTATGAAGAACACTTAGAACTTGAAGATAGAACTTGAGAGAGATCAATTAGATGAAGAAAATTGAAGAATGAAAGTGTTTGTAGGTGTTTTTGGTCGTTGGTGTATGGATTAGATATAAAGGATATGTAATTTTGTTTTCATGTAAATAAGTCATGAATGATTACTCATATTTTTGTAATTTTATGAGATATTTCATGCTAGTTGCCAAATGATGGTTCCCACATGTGTTAGGTGACTCACATGGGCTGCTAAGAGCTGATCATTGGAGTGTATATACCAATAGTACATACATCTAAAAGCTGTGTATTGTACGAGTACGAATACGGGTGCATACGAGTAGAATTGTTGATGAAACTGAACGAGGATGTAATTGTAAACATTTTTGTTAAGTAGAAGTATTTTGATAAGTGTATTGAAGTCTTTCAAAAGTGTATAAATACATATTAAAACACTACATGTATATACATTTTAACTGAGTCGTTAAGTCATCGTTAGTCGTTACATGTAAGTGTTGTTTTGAAACCTTTAGGTTAACGATCTTGTTAAATGTTGTTAACCCAATGTTTATAATATCAAATGAGATTTTAAATTATTATATTATCATGATATTATCATGTATGAATATCTCTTAATATGATATATATACATTAAATGTCTTTATAACGATAATCGTTACATATATGTCTCGTTTAAAAATCATTAAGTTAGTAGTCTTGTTTTTACATATGTAGTTCATTGTTAATATACTTTATGATATGTTTTCTTATCATAGTATCATGTTAACTATATATATATATATCCATATATATGTCATCATATAGTTTTTACAAGTTTTAACGTTCGTGAATCACCGATCAACTTGGGTGGTCAATTGTCTATATGAAACATATTTCAATTAATCAAGTCTTAACAAGTTTGATTGCTTAACATGTTGGAAACATTTAATCATGTAAATATCAATCTCAATTAATATATATAAACATGGAAAAGTTCGGGTCACTACAATGTCTACCTCTAGCACAAATCCCATTGACTCACCTAATAATAACGAAGAGTCGAATATATATTGGACTGATTCACAAGTTTCCGAAGAAGAACCGGAAGAAGAATCAGAACCGGAAGAAGAATCAGAACCGGAAGAGGAGGAACCGGAGGAGGAAATAGACCCGGTTGGGGAAATAATAAAACGGTTATGTAAAAGAAAATCCTCAACCAACCGACCAAGGTTAATTATGGTCAATGGTGTTTCCGCCAAGGAAGCAAAATATTGGGAGGATTACCAATTCTCCGATGAGAATTCGTATGATGTTATAGAAATTACCCCAACTGAATTTAAAAAGGCAAAAGAAAATAATAAGGGAAAGGGCATAAAAATAGAGAAATCTAATTCCAACCCCGATGAACTTTATATGTATCGTCAACCCCCGAAGCCATTAAGTTGTAACAATGACCCGGGAACCTCTAAACCACCAGATTTTTCTAAACCGTTGTGGAAAACGACAGCTCGTATTAGGGGAACATCATATATCCCTAGCAACTTGGCAAAACGAACCAAAACCGAAGAAGAAGAAGAAACAAGCGAGTCGGAATAAGATAGTTGTATTCGTGTGGTGTAATATATGTAATATAGTGTGCTTATGCTTTATGATATATGTAGAAATTGCTTGTATTAATAAGTATTTTTTTTTATGAATCTAACTCTTGTCTATTTTACAGTATAAAAACACAAAATGGATAGACAACCCAATATTTTAAGAGACCTACCCGGAGACATGATTGATGAAATCTTGTCTAGAGTCGGTCAGAATTCTTCGGCACAACTATTTACGGCGAAATCAGTTTGTAAGACATTCGAAGAACGTTCCAAGAATATCTTGGTTTATAAGAGACTTTCGTTTGAAAGATGGGGGATATCACATTGGGAAACCCATAAGTTACGATGTGTTTACTTTGACGCATATATTGCGGGAACCCACATGCTATTTTACGCAACGGGTTAAGAAATTATTTTGACTCAATGTATCCGAATATAGGACTTCATGATTTAGAAAAAGTGGCTAACATGCAACATAAAGAAGCATGCTATGCTTACGGGTTAGTACTGTTCGTTTCTCACCAAAGTGAGAAAAAGAACATCGGGCTACAACTATTAAACAAAACGTTCCCACAAGTGACGGAGTCGGTAATTGGGGTAAGAAATGAGGTTTTTAGGTTATTACGAGACTGTTGGTCATTACGTAACCCTCGTACCTTTGACGACGTTACAACACGCTGTCTTATCAATGGCCATAACGGTTATGTTCCACAAGACCAAGGATGAGAAGTAGTCCTAGTAAAACCAGAATGCATGACTTGTTTCTAGACGTATGAATTACATGTCTTTATTGCCTTTGCTGAACAACTTGTGTACTAGCTAGAATTATCTTCACAACCATCTTGTATCAAATTTATTGTGTGCTATATTTCATGCTATATGTAAAATAAGCGGTATTGTAAGTTAGTAAAATATTGTGTAAAAGTTTGAACGCGAAATATTATTATAATTAGTTTTTCATATAGAATTGTAGTAGTTGAATTGTATATTAGCTACTAAGTATGAACTTAACGGGTAGGTACTACCCGAATTTAAACTTATAAAACGCTAATATGAAGAAAAAGCTTTTATAAATGAGTTCATATTATGCTACGAAATACTATTAACTACTCTTAATATTCTGTATGATTAACTTGTTCCATTTGACTATTTTGAAGGAAATGGCACCGACTACTCGACACACCGTGAATATGAATGAAGAGGAATTCCGTACTTTTCTAGCTTCAAACATAGCCGCAGTAGAAGCTGCGCTACATACCAACAATAACCTTGGATCTAGCAGTACAAGAAATCGTGTAGGATGCACCTACAATGAATTCACTGCCTGCAAACCTTTGGAATTTGATGGAACCGAAGGACCGATCGGATTGAAACGGTGGACCGAGAAGGTCGAATCGATGTTTGCCATAAGTAAGTGTACTGAAGAGGACAAAGTGAAGTACGCTACGCATACCTTCAAAGGTTCTGCGTTAACATGGTGGAATACCTATCTAAAGCAAGTGGGACAAGACGATGTGTACGCACTACCGTGGTCAGCATTCAAGCACTTGATAAACGAGAAGTACCGTCCCAGAACCGAGGTCAATAAGCTCAAGACAGAACTTAGAGGGTTATGAACCCAAGGATTTGATATTACCACATACGAAAGACGATTCACAGAATTGTGCCTATTGTGTCCGGAAGCATTCGAAGATGAGGAAGAGAAGATCGACGCGTTTGTGAAAGGATTACCGAAAAGAATCCAAGAAGATATAAGTTCACACGAGCCCGCCTCCATACAATAGGCATGTAGAATGGCTCACAAACTAGTGAACCAGATTGAATAAAGAATTAAAGAACAGACTGCTGAAGAGGCCAATGTGAAGCAAGTCAAAAGAAAGTGGGAGGAAAACGGTGATAAGAATCACCAATATATAAACAACAGCAATTACAACAATAATCGCAACAATTATCCCAACAATCGCAACATCAATCGCAACTACAACAAACGGCCCAACAACAACAACAACAACAGCAACTACAACAATCATCCCAACAACAATAATAACCGCAACAACAACAACAATCAGAAGCAGCTATGCCAAAGGTGTGAAAAGTATCACTCGGGGTTCTGCACCAAATTTTGCAACAAGTGTAAAAGAAATGGTCATAGTGCGGCGAAGTGTGAGGTCTACAGACCAGGGGTTAATAGAACGAAAGGAACAAATGGTGTCGGAATGAGTAATGGCGGAGCAAGTAGTGTCGGAGCAAGTTATGCCAATGTAGTTTGTTATAAATGTGGAAAACCGGGCCACATTATTAGAAATTGCCCGAACCAGGAGAACACGAATGGACAAGGCCGCGGAAGAGTTTTCAATATTAATGCAGCAGAGGGACAGGAAGACCCGGAGCTTGTTACGGGTACGTTTCTTATTGACAATAAATCTGCTTACGTTTTATTTGATTCCGGTGCGGATAGAAGCTATATGAGTAGAGATTTTTGTGCTAAATTAAGTTGTCCATAGACGCCTTTGGATAGTAAATTTTTACTCGAATTAGCAAATGGTAAATTAATTTCAGCAGATAATATATGTCGGAATCGAGAAATTAAACTGGTTAGCGAAACATTTAAGATTGATTTGATACCAGTAGAGTAAGGGAGTTTTGATGTGATAATCGGTATGGACTGGTTGAAAGAAGTGAAAGCAGAGATCGTTTGTTACAAAAATGCAATTCGCATTATACGAGAAAAAGGAAAACCCTTAATGGTGTACGGAGAAAAGGGCAACACGAAGCTACATCTTATTAGTAATTTGAAGGCACAAAAACTAATAAGAAAAGGTTGCTATGCTGTTCTAGCACACGTCGAGAAAGTACAAACTGAAGAAAAGAGCATCAATGATGTTCCCATTGCAAAAGAATTTCCCGATGTATTTCCGAAAGAATTACCGGGATTACCCCCACATCGATCCGTTGAATTTCAAATAGATCTTGTACCAGGAGCTGCACCAATAGCTCGTGCTCCTTACAGACTCGCACCCAGCGAGATGAAAGAACTGCAAAGCCAATTACAAGAACTTTTAGAGCGTGGTTTCATTCGACCAAGCACATCACCGTGGGGAGCTCCTGTTTTGTTTGTCAAGAAGAAAGATGGTACATTCAGGTTGTGTATCGACTATCGAGAGTTGAAAAAACTTACCATCAAGAACCGCTAACCACTACCGAGAATCGACGACTTATTTGATCAACTACAAGGCTCGTCTATTTATTCAAAGATTGACTTACGTTCTGGGTATCATCAAATGCGGGTGAAAGAAGTTGATATTCAAAAGACTGCTTTCAGAACACGTTACGGTCATTACGAGTTTATGGTCATGCCGTTTGGTTTAACTAATGCACCAGCTGTGTTCATGGACCTTATGAACCGAGTGTGTGGACCATACCTTGACAAGTTTGTCATTGTTTTCATTGACGACATACTTATTTACTCAAAGAATGACCAAGAACACGGTGAACATTTGAGAAAGGTGTTAGAAGTATTGAGGAAGGAAGAATTGTACGCTAAGTTTTCAAAGTGTGCATTTTGGTTGGAAGAAGTTCAATTCCTCGGTCGCATAGTGAACAAAGAAGGTATTAAGGTGGATCCGGCAAAGATAGAAACTGTTGAAAAGTGGGAAACCCCGAAAACTCCGAAACACATACGCCAGTTTTTAGGACTAGCTGGTTACTACAGAAGATTCATCCAAGACTTTTCCAGAATAGCAAAACCCTTGACTGCATTAACGCATAAAGGGAAGAAATTTGAATGGAATGATGAACAAGAGAAAGCGTTTCAGTTATTGAAGAAAAAGCTAACTACGGCACCTATATTGTCATTGCCTGAAGGGAATGATGATTTTGTGATTTATTGTGACGCATCAAAGCAAGGTCTCGGTTGTGTATTAATGCAACGAATGAAGGTGATTGCTTAGGCATCTAGACAATTGAAGATTCACGAACAAAATTATACGACGCATGATTTGGAATTAGGCGCGGTTGTTTTTGCATTAAAGACTTGGAGGCACTACTTATATGGGGTCAAAAGTATTATATATACCGACCACAAAAGTCTTCAACACATATTTAATCAGAAACATCTGAATATGAGGCAGCGTAGGTGGATTGAATTATTGAATGATTACGACTTTGAGATTCGTTACCACCCGGGGAAGGCAAATGTGGTAGCCGATGCCTTGAGCAGGAAGGACAGAGAACCCATTCGAGTAAAATCTATGAATATAATGATTCATAATAACCTTACTACTCAAATAAAGGAGGCGCAACAAGGAGTTTTAAAAGAGGGAAATTTAAAGGATGAAATACCCAAAGGATCGGAGAAGCATCTTAATATTCGGGAAGACGGAACCCGGTATAGGGCTGAAAGGATTTGGGTACCAAAATTTGGAGATATGAGAGAAATGGTACTTAGAGAAGCTCATAAAACCAGATACTCAATACATCTTGGAACGGGGAAGATGTACAAGGATCTCAAGAAACATTTTTGGTGGCCGGGTATGAAAGCTGATGTTGCTAAATACATAGGAGAATGTTTGACGTGTTCTAAGGTCAAAGCGGAGCATCAGAAACCATCAGGTCTACTTCAATAACCCGAAATCCCGAAATGGAAATGGGAAAATATTACCATGGATTTCATCACTAAATTGCCAAGGACTGCAAGTGGTTTTGATACTATTTGGGTAATAGTTGATCGTCTCACCAAATCAGCACCTGCCAATAAGAGAAGATGACAAGATGGAGAAGTTAGCACGACTGTATTTGAAGGAAGTCGTCTCCAGACATGGAATACCAATCTCTATTATCTCTGATAGGGATGGCAGATTTATTTCAAGATTCTGGCAGACATTACAGCAAGCATTAGGAACTCGTCTAGATATGAGTACTGCCTATCATCCACAAACTAATGGGAAGAGCGAAAGGACGATACAAACGCTTGAAGACATGCTACGAGCATGTGTTATTGATTTCGGAAACAGTTGGGATCGACATCTACCGTTAGCAGAATTTTCCTACAACAACAGCTACCATTCAAGCATTGAGATGGCGCCGTTTGAAGCACTTTATGGTAGAAAGTGCAGGTCTCTAATTTGTTGGAGTGAAGTGGGGGGATAGACAGATTACGGGTCCGGAGATTATACAAGAAACTACCGAGAAGATCATCCAAATTCAACAACGGTTGAAAACCGCCCAAAGTCGACAAAAGAGCTACGCTGACATTAAAAGAAAAGATATAGAATTTGAAATTGGAGAGATGGTCATGCTTAAAGTTGCACCTTGGAAAGGCGTTGATCGATTTGGTAAACGAGGGAAATTAAATACAAGGTATATTGGACCATTCAAGATTATTGATCGTGTCAGACCAGTAGCTTACCGACTTGAGTTACCTCAACAACTCGCGGCTGTACATAACACTTTCCACGTCTCGAATTTGAAGAAATGTTTTGCTAAAGAAGATCTCACTATTCCGTTAGATGAAATCCAAATCAACGAAAAACTTCAATTCATCGAAGAACCCGTCAAAATAATGGATCGTGAGGTTAAAAGACTTAAGCAAAACAAGATACCAATTGTTAAGGTTCGATGGAATGCTCGTAGAGGACCCGAGTTCACCTGGGAGCGTGAAGATCAGATGAAGAAGAAATACCCGCATCTATTTCCAGAAGATTCGTCAACACCTTCAACAGCTTAAAATTTCGGGACGAAATTTATTTAACGGGTAGGTACTGTAGTGACCCGAACTTTTCCATGTTTATATATATTAATTGAGATTGATATTTACATGATTAAATGTTTCCAACATGTTAAGCAATCAAACTTTTTAAGACTTGATTAATTGAAATAGGTTTCATATAGACAATTGACCACCCAAGTTGACCGGTGATTCACGAACGTTAAAACTTGTAAAAACTATATGATGACATATATATGGATATATATATAGTTAACATGATACTATGATAAGTAAACATATCATTAAGTATATTAACAATGAACTACATATGTAAAAACAAGACTACTAACTTAATGATTTTTAAACGAGACATATATGTAACGATTATCGTTGTAAAGACATTTAATGTATATATATCATATTAAGAGATATTCATACATGATAATATCATGATAATATAATAATTTAAAATCGCATTTGATATTATAAACATTGGGTTAACAACAGTTAACAAGATCGTTAACCTAAAGGTTTCAAAACAACACTTACATGTAACGACTAACGATGACTTAACGACTCAGTTAAAATGTATATACATGTAGTGTTTTAATATGTATTTATACACTTTTGAAAGACTTCAATACACTTATCAAAATACTTCTACTTAACAAAAATGCTTACAATTACATCCTCGTTCAGTTTCATCAACAATTCTACTCGTATGCACCCGTATTCGTACTCGTACAATACACAACTTTTAGATGTATGTACTATTGGTATATACACTCCAATGATCAGCTCTTAGCAGCCCATGTGAGTCACCTAACACATGTGTGAACCATCATTTGGAAACTAGCATGAAATATCTCATAAAATTACAAAAATATGAGTAATCATTCATGACTTATTTACATGAAAACAAAATTACATATCCTTTATATCTAATCCATACACCAACGAACAAAAACACCTACAAACACTTTCATTCTTCAATTTTCTTCATCTAATTGATCTCTCTCAAGTTCTATCTTCAAGTTCTAAGTGTTCTTCATATATTCTACAAGTTCTAGTTACATAAAATCAAGAATACTTTCAAGTTTGCTAGCTCACTTCCAATCTTGTAAGGTGATCATCCAACCTCAAGAAATCTTTGTTTCTTACAGTAGGTTATCATTCTAATGCAAGGTAATAATCATATTCAAACTTTGGTTCAATTTCTATAACTATAACAATCTTATTTCAAGTGATGATCTTACTTGAACTCGTTTTCGTGTCATGATTCTGCTTCAAGAACTTCGAGCCATCCAAGGATCCGTTGAAGCTAGATCCATTTTTCTCTTTTCCAGTAGGTTTATCCAAGGAACTTAAGGTAGTAATGATGTTCATAACATCATTCGATTCATACATATAAAGCTATCTTATTCGAAGGTTTAAACTTGTAATCACTAGAACATAGTTTAGTTAATTCTAAACTTGTTCGCAAACAAACGTTAATCCTTCTAAATTGACTTTTAAAATCAACTAAACACATGTTCTATATCTATATGATATGCTAACTTAATGATTTAAAACCTAGAAACACGAAAAACACCGTAAAACCGGATTTACGCCGTCGTAGTAGCACCGCGGGCTGTTTTGGGTTAGTTAATTAAAAACTATGATAAACTTTGATTTAAAAGTTGTTATTCTGAGAAAATGATTTTTATTATGAACATGAAACTATATCCAAAAATTATGGTTAAACTCAAAGTGGAAGTATGTTTTCTAAAATGGTCATCTAGACGTCGTTCTTTCGACTGAAATGACTACCTTTACAAAAATGACTTGTAACTTATTTTTTCGACTATAAACCTATACTTTTTCTGTTTTGATTCATAAAATAGAGTTCAATATGAAACCATAGCAATTTGATTCACTCAAAACGGATTTAAAATGAAGAAGTTATGGGTAAAACAAGATTGGATAATTTTTCACATTTTAGCTACGTGAAAATTGGTAACAAATCTATTCCAACCATAACTTAATCAACTTGTATTGTATATTATGTAATCTTGAGATACCATAGACACGTATACAATGTTTCGACCTATCATGTCGACACATCTATATATATTTCGGAACAACCATAGACACTCTATATGTGAATGTTGGAGTTAGCTATACAGGGTTGAGGTTGATTCCAAAATATATATAGTTTGAGTTGTGATCAATACTGAGATACGTATACACTGGGTCGTGGATTGATTCAAGATAATATTTATCGATTTATTTCTGTACATCTAACTGTGGACAACTAGTTGTAGGTTACTAACGAGGACAGCTAACTTAATAAACTTAAAATATCAAAATATATTAAAAGTGTTGTAAATATATTTTGAACATACTTTGATATATATGTATATATTGTTATAGGTTCGTGAATCAACCAGTGGCCAAGTCTTACTTCCCGACGAAGTAAAAATCTGTGAAAGTGAGTTATAGTCCCACTTTTAAAATCTAATATTTTTGGGATGAGAATACATGCAGGTTTTATAAATGATTTACAAAATAGACACAAGTACGTGAAACTACATTCTATGGTTGAATTATCGAAATCGAATATGCCCCTTTTTATTAAGTCTGGTAATCTAAGAATTAGGGAACAGACACCCTAATTGACGCGAATCCTAAAGATAGATCTATTGGGCCTAACAAACCCCATCCAAAGTACCGGATGCTTTAGTACTTCGAAATTTATATCATATCCGAAGGGTGTCCCGGAATGATGGGGATATTCTTATATATGCATCTTGTTAATGTCGGTTACCAGGTGTTCACCATATGAATAATTTTTATCTCTATGTATGGGATGTGTATTGAAATATGAAATCTTGTGGTCTATTATTATGATTTGATATATATAGGTTAAACCTATAACTCACCAACATTTTTGTTGACGTTTTAAGCATGTTTATTCTCAGGTGATTATTAAGAGCTTCCGCTGTCGCATACTTAAATAAGGACGAGATTTGGAGTCCATGCTTGCATGATATTGTGTAAAAACTGCATTCAAGAAACTTATTTTGTTGTAACATATTTGTATTGTAAACCATTATGTAATGGTCGTGTGTAAACAGGATATTTTAGATTATCATTATTTGATAATCTACGTAAAGCTTTTTAAACCTTTATTGATGAAATAAAGGTTATGGTTTGTTTTAAAATGAATGCAGTCTTTGAAAAACGTCTCATATAGAGGTCAAAACCTCGCAACGAAATCAATTAATATGAAACGTTTTTAATCAATAAGAACGGGACATTTCAATATCCTGGAAATGAGGGTAAAAATGGTGTTCCGGATTGGGTCGCCGGTAAGTGCTTCAGGTTCTTCGCCAATAGGGCAATTTGGTGGGTGGAAAGGATCACCTTCTTCACTTATCCATTGATTAAGTAGACTACGAACCCATCCTCAATTCATCCAGAAAAGATGATGATTAATTGGTTGGTTCATTCCTGTTACGCTGCCATTGGAGCTCAAGGAGTTCGAGGAATCAAGTGAGAAATCCATTTTATGTGATCGGAATAAGGGTTTCGATATGAGATGGGTGTTGAATACTGAATGATATCTTCGTCTCCTCGAATACGTATATATAGCAAAAAGATTCCGTAATTTACGGAGGAAATTTAGGAAAAGTATTGGACAAAGTCTATTGGGATAGATACGATAAGATATGATTTGTCTATACTCCATTTATGCAATAATTGCAGTATGACCTGTCTAGATTAAAAATGATAAGTATGTAATCAGATAAACTTTCGATTAAAGATTTCCAAATCGTAATGGCCTATTCAGGTCTAGGCGCTTGAGCTATAGGATCCTTTAAATCGGTAATCCAAACCCTTCCATCCTAGAGTTTCGTAGACGCCACCCGTCAATAAAGTTCAATGATCAAAAATAACGAGAAAGTAAAGATTTTTGAAAGTAATGAATATGAATAGTGATGACATTATAATGTCTTTGAGATTCTCGATAACTCAATGACATTTTTCGGTTCCCAAACCGATGCATAAAGGCATAAGGCATATAGGTACGTAGTATAACAGGGAGGTTATATACGTTTGAGTATGAATAGTAATTTCAAGAATCATGGATATTATTTCATGTAATACATACGTAATACACAAAACCATAATAGATGACGTAAGAATGTCAAGAATTTCAGAAATCATGAGTGCTATCCCTCGGTTTCACCAACCGAGGTGATCTTATAAAGATAATGCGCGTGAGTTATAGTATATTGTGAATCACAATGGGCGTTCCTCCCGGAGTGACAGAATAAAAGATATGCATATGTATGATGCAAGTAATAATGTTCTAAAGCTATAGGTCAGGCTGTAGACTAGACTTTAATGCACCCTATTAATCTGGGTTATCCACATTAAATTGCCTAATTCCCTACAACCACCGCTTTGATACCAACTGTAACAACAGATGGGGTAGAAATCCACTCAGTGCCTTTCCAGGTAACCACTTGGTGACCACTGAGGGTACCTCAGACACTGATTTTACGGCCCGCATTTCTGCCAAACTGCCAACCCTCCTACAAAGGGACCGCAAGGGGTAAGAGCCAATGCTTCGTCACATGTTACACTGTTAGAACCCCCTCTACGATTAACCCGCCAAAAAGCATAGTCCGTTTGGGTGCCCGGCGTGACAGCTGGCGCACGTGACTACCTTTACGGCTAAGGTTAAGCCAGCTCTGACACCAACTGTGACACCCCGCCAAAATTGTCATTGACGCGGTACGTCATCATCTGCTCCCATTATGAGGTATTGACGTCTATATGATGCACATAGTTGATTTTGAATGCAAGTCTTTCAAACTATCCATGAATGACTAGTTGTAATGTTGTTTGCAATTACCAAATGCATAGCGGAAGCATAATATATAAGTACCTGAGAATAAACATGCTAAAAAGTGTCAACCAAAAGGTTGGTGAGTTCATAAGTTTATCATAAACCATGATTTCAGTATATATATAGTAGACCACAAGATTTAGTTTCAATAAATATATACATACACCACATTGTATAAAAAGCATTCTT
Organism: Rutidosis leptorrhynchoides; assembly: GCF_046630445.1. Classification (NCBI taxonomy): domain Eukaryota; kingdom Viridiplantae; phylum Streptophyta; class Magnoliopsida; order Asterales; family Asteraceae; genus Rutidosis; species Rutidosis leptorrhynchoides. The sequence continues at coordinate 196,794,668 of NC_092336.1, forward strand.
TAAGTTGTGTGCACCTGGTAACTAGCCTTAACAATGTTTTTACCCCATGTTATAATAAGCACACCGAATCAAGTGCGTGAAGTTAACCTCGAAGTACTTAACACCCGTTATTCTAAGCCAATATAAATCCTTGACTAGTACAACATACTGGGTGGGGGTGTTAAACCCGATAGATCTATCTTTAGGATTGGTGCTAGTGGTACAAAGACCAAAGTTTAAAGTTACCAAGCTAGGGGATTTTTGATTCTAACCCACGTAGAATAAAGTTTAGTACTTGTGTCTATATTGTCAAACAGTTATGAAATAGTGCATGTATTGTGACGACCCGAAAATTTCCGATCAAATTTAAACTTAATCTGTATATAGTTTCGACATGATAAGCAAAGTCTCTTTTATTGAATCTAAAAATTTTGAACTGTTGTTATATATTCAATTACCCTTTGACTATTTCCGACGATTCACGAACAATTGTGTGTAAAATAAATATGTAAAGATATATATATATATATATATATATATATATATATATATATATATATATATATATATATATATATTAAAAATACACATTAATCAATTGGAATTGAAAAGGTAAAATAATAAATAAAATAGTTAAGATACCATTAAATTAAATATATATATATATATATATATATATATATATATATATATATATATATGATTTATAATTATTTGTAATATATCAAATATATAAATATTAAATAAATTTTATTATATAAGATAATATTACATAATTAATAAATTGTAATATTAATAAATTACAAAATTAATTATAGTAATTATATTATTATTACTATTAGTATTAGTAGCATTAAAAATAATAATATGAAATTTGTTATATATAATTACAAGTTAAACTATAGTTTTTATATTAATGTTATTACTTTCATTATTATTATTAATAGCAATATCTGTATTTGCAATATTATTATTATTATTATTATTATTATTATTATTATTATATATATATATATATATATATACACACATAAAATTTGATTCAGTTAATTAATAATATTATGATTATCATTAATAATATCAGTATTATTATATATAGTAGTAAAAATTTATGATTTTAATTATTATTGTTAACTTTGATAATTACCATTACAATAAAATCATTATTTATAATATAAAGATTATTATAAGAATAAAATTTATTATTATTATCATTAGTAATATTTTTTTTTATTATTACTATCATTGTATTAAGATTATTATTGTTATAACTATTATTGTTATTAGTAATGTATGTATCATAAAATTTTTACATGTAATATGTTATATTATTACTAGTATTATCATAATCATTGTTATTATTATTTGTTATTAACAAAGTTATCATATTATTTTTATCAATATTATTATTATTTTGTTTTATCATTTAATATCATTACTAAATTATTAAGATCATTATTAATGTAATTATTAATATCTTCATAATATCATTTTTATTACTCTTAGTATCATTATTATTATTATTATTATTATTATTATTATTATTATTATTATTATTATTATTATTATTATTATTATTATTATTATTATTATTAATAATAATAATAATATTAGTATTTTAATTATCATAAATATAATTATAATTAATAAATATCAATATTATTTATATATATAAAATTATATGTGTACGAACTGGAATCTAAATCTGTTTCACATAGCTTTCGTGCTGTAGTAATTTTTTTGTTCTTGTCTACTGGATTGATTGAACGACTCCATACACAAACAAATTCTGTTGAGTGTCACGTTCAACCTTTATTTTTTTATTATTTATCTGATTCTGACGGTTTATTTTTGTGCCAATTGTTATATAATACAATCAATTCCAGTCACTTAGAGATATCAGTCGATATACATTATCAAATATCAATTACAGTTACCTTTTTCGGTTTTTAATTTAATTAAATTTAATAGAAAAAATGAAGAACAAAGGCCGACTGCCCTGTTCTTGTTTTGATTTTCAAACAGATCAATTTATTAACGAATTTCAAAAATTAGAAATGCAGTATTGATAGTAATCTTCTAATACAACAATCTGCAAAGTTTGAACATCTAATTCTTTGTATTGGATCCGAATTTTTGAGTCAAAGATTTTAAATAAAAAAACTTAACCATCTGTTCATCGAGAAATTCGAACTTGTTGTGATGTTTTGAATTAAATTGATGTTGCAGAAAGTTCATAGGAAGAATTTAGAATATATTTCATGTTGTAACTTTTGTCTAAAACGTTCTCAATTTCAAAATCAAGTGTTGAGTTCATATTCTTTTTATTCGATACAGCAAGCAGTTTTTCTTTAAATTTTTAATCGTTTTCTGTTAATATAAGCAACCATAAATGATTATTTGTGTTCCAAATTCAATTTATAAATCGAGCCTATAATTAGTTGAGTTGTTATGTTGCTCTGGTCGATTTTGAAGATGAAGGAGAAGATGATACATTTATACGGGTTTTAAATAAATAAAACTGATTTAAAACAGAAACTGGGCAATAGCCCAATGGTTCAGAGTGTTACGGGTATTCAGGAGGTCTCGGGTTCGATTCCTACCGGTGACAACTATTTTTTTTAAACCCTTTATGAGGTAGTTCTATTTTTCTAAAAATTGTTATTATTATTAATTTTAAAATTATTATTATTTTTATAATCAGTTATTATTATTATTATTATTACTACCTTAGTATTGTTGTTATTATTATATTTGTTATTGTTATTACTATTATTATTTATGAATGTTGTTATTTAGTAATACAATTAATAACATTATTAGTAAAACTAATATTATTATCATTTTAAGTATCTCTATACATATCTAAGTATAAGTATAAAACCGTTAAGTTCTTAAGATATTAATAAGTATTATTATTAATAATATTATCATTATGATCATTACTAATATTATATTATTATTATAATCATTATTATTATTATTATTATTATTATTATTATTATTACTATCACTGATATTATTATTATTCCAAATAAATATTTCAAATATATCAATATAAAGTTTTAATACCTAATATGATATTTTTCTAAACATCAAAATAGGATAATTTTAATACATAACATATCTATTACATCTGTTATATATATATATATATATATATATATATATATATATATATATATATATATATATATATAGATAAACAAATTTTAAGTATTTAAAATATATATAAATAAATAGTCAATAAATTACTAATATAAGAAAAATATATATATATATATATATATATATATATATATATATATATATATATATATATATATATATATATATATATATATATATATATATATATATATATATATATATATATATATATATATGTTCGATTTCGAGTATATGTTTTAATATATACAAATGATATAGGTTCGTGAATCCAAGGCCAACCCTACACTTGTTCAATGTCGTCATATGTATTTTTACTACAAAATATAGTATTGTGAGTTTCATTTGATCCCTTTTTAAATGCTTTTGCAATATATATTTTTAGGACTGAGAATACATGCGCTGCTTTATAAATGTTTGACGAAATAGACACAAGTATTTAAAACTACATTCTATGGCTGGATTATTAAACCGAATATGCCCCTTTTAGTCTGGTAATCTAAGAATTAGGGAACATACACCCTAATTGACACGAATCCTAAAGATAGATCTATCGGGCCCAACAAGCCCCATCCAAAGTACCGGATGCTGTAGTACTTCGAATTTATCATGTCCGAAGAGAGTCCTGGAATGATGGGGATATTCTATATGCATCTTGTTAAGGTCGGTTACCAGGTGTTCACCATATGAATGATTTTTATCTCTATGCAGTTTGCGAAATGCCTGATATGAGATGTATGTTTATGAAAATGAAATCTTGTGGTCTATTAAAAATATGGAAATGATTATTATGATAAACCTATGAACTCACCAACCTTTTGGTTGACACTTGAAAGCATGTTTATTCCCAGGTATGAAAGAAATCTTCTGCTGTGCATTTGCTCATTTTAGAGATATTACCTGGAGTCATTCATGACATATTTCAAAAGACGCTGCATTCGAGTCGTTGAGTTCATCAAGATTATTATTAAGTCAATTATAGTTTGATATATTATGAAATGGTATGCATGCTTGTCAACTTTCGATGAAATGAAAGTTTGTCTTTTAAAACGAATGCAATGTTTGTAAAATGTATCATATAGAGGTCAGAACCTCGTAATGTAATCATATGTTATTGTATTCGTCCTTATGGATTAGGACGGGTCGTCTCATGTATTCTCAGCCCAAAAATATAGATAAAAAGGGAGCAAATGAAACTCACGATACGATACGATACAATAGTTTGTAGTAAATATGCATAGGATGTCACTGAACAAGTACAGAGTTGACCTCGGATTCATGAACCTATACCAAGTATATGTATTAACACATATATTCGTAATCGAATAAATTTTTATATATATAAATTTATTAGTTTTGCCACTTTTATATTAATAACATATAAGTTTCTTATATTCATTTTATGTATTCCATATAGTTAAGAATATAAATTTTATTATGTTAAGTGTAAATATATATATATATATATATATATATATATATATATATATATATATATATATATATATATATATATATATATATATATATATATATATATATATATATATATATATATATCATTTATTTTAAAAATAGTAATTATAATAATACTAAAATAATATTTGTAATGATAATAATGATACTCAATATTAATAATAATGGTAATAATGTTTATGATTTCATTAATGATAATTATAATGATAGTTTTAATAGTAAAGGCAATCTTATTAAAAGTGATAATTTAATACAAATGATAATTTTAGTACCTTTAATAATAAAAATGATAATAATGATAGTAATACTAATAATTTCAATAAAGATGGTAATTTTGATAAAAATGATAAGATAAGATAAAATGATACTTTTAGTTATAACCATGTTTTTAATATTAATGTTAATAATAACAGTACTTAATGATAATACTAGTAATAATAATAATGATAATACTACTAATTAGATTAATGATGATGATGATGATGATGATAATAATAATAATAATAATAATAATAATAATAATAATAATAATAATAATAATAATAATAATAATAATAATAATAATAATAATAATAATAATAATAATAATAATAATAATATAGAAATGGAAAACTACCTTAGAAAAGCTTTTCTTAAAAAAAAAAAAAAAACGCCCCGAACCGGGCTCGAACCCGTGACCTCTCGCTCACCCGCTAACAAACTAAACCATTCTTCTAAATCTGTTTTCCTGATTTATTTCCCTTCCCAAAATATATAACCCGTGTATCTGTTCTTTTCCTATTTCTTCTTCCTCTCAAAATCAAATAGACCCGTGCCATTTAACCAATGTAAATACGAGTTTAAGGTTTGAATTAAAGTGTGAAATTGAAATAGAAACGTTCAGTTGTGGGTGTTCTTGATTAACAAAATCAAAACGAAACAGAAAAATATAGCAGCAGTAGTCACGCGAAGAACAAAAGAACTCAAAACGCGTTTTTAAAATCTAGACATGAAATACGTATTAAATTGTTTAAAGAAACTTCCGAAATCAGTAATTGGACTTGAATCAAAACAGGTATCTCAAATTTGATTGAAGAACTGTCGGTTGACTTTTATATTTTTAACTTTGACTTCGAAATTAGTAATCAATTTGAGGAATTAACGACTGAAAACTTGCAGATAGTTTACATAGGAGATTCCTAACACCTCCGCATTTTTATTTTTTGAAATACAAATCGAAATCGAGTTTTTGGAAATTTTGCTCAAGAACAGAGGTATCGGCTATTATTTCTTAAAAAAAATTCGATTAATTTTCAATGTAAAGCTTTTGAAATTGATAATTGATAATGTGAGATCGACTGAATTATTTAACACCTGCAAGTGATTGATTTATATAAAAATTGTGGTGTCGTATTCACCTCCCAAACAAGAACCGAAGAGAAGAAGAAAAAAAATATAAAAATATAAAAAGCAGATCACGATCTAAAAAAATAATAAAAGCAGTTTTTGATTGATAATGGATACAAAATAAAAACCAGTAGAATTAAAATATAATCAGAGATGATATAAAAAAACACGATTAGATTAACAATTAAAAGCAGTGAGTGATATACCTAAATTAGGTATCTATCTCTTTTCATTTTTATTTAATTAATAATTAATAATTATATTATTAATAATAATATTATTATTAATGATAAATAATAATAAAATAAAAAATGATAATATTAATATGACAATATTAATAGTAAAAATGATAATTTTAATTATAATTAATAATAATGAAAATAATCATTATAAAATGTTAATAATACTATTAATAATAATATTATTATTAATAATAAGTTGTATTAATAATAATGATATTTATAATAATCTTATCGGTTTTAGTAAAAGTGATAATACTAATAATATTAATAATATATTAGTAATTATATTAATGATAATGATAATTATTAATAATAATAATTATAATACTGATAATAATAGTGATTGTAAATGATGTATACACACACACACATATATATTTACATATCTTTTTATAACCAGTTGTTCGTGAATCGTCGGAAACAGTCGAAGTTAAGTTTAAATTTCGTCAAAATTTTCGGGTTGTTACACTGTGGTAGAACAAACATATGAATTTTATCGATTAAGATCTTGTACGAGAATGCTACCACACCCTTGATCGTACAACTTTCACCGTTGGAACACCGAACACATGGCACGAATTTCGATGAACATGATTTATCGCCTTGAGCCAACTCCCATTGTATGGATGTGTTCTTAACAATGACTCCTAGAAAAACCTCTTGTTCATCCTCCCCGGTCAGCCGCAACAAATTTGCCATTGGAGATGATCCACTTGAAGTACCGAAGACTTTATTGCAACCAATTCTAATCAAACTCCCACTAGTTGCGATTCCTCTTGAGCTTCTACTGGAACAAGACCCTCAACAATACTAGAAAGCTCAAGCATGCTAAGATTTTCAACACCTACACTTCTACCTAGCCATTTCTCTGAAGGAATATCAATCATATACATGATTCTCGTCTTATACACACGAAAAACAACCGACCGCCCTTAATAACCTTCCACTGCTGATTACCAAACATGACATGATGACGTTCATTGTCTAACCACACAATCAAAATCAAACTTTTCTTGAGCTTGGGAATAAAACTTACATCCTTCAAAGTCTATTCAGAAGGTGTCTAATGGCTAAGTCTCAATGCCCGCAACATTTAGTATTCTCCCATCCTCCATATGAACCTTGCCAGAGCAATACCTGAAATTAGTGATCTCACTCAATTACGGGGTAACATGAAACGAGGAACCCGATCTAGCAGCAAAGATCCGACAAGAAATGCACCACAACACATCAGCGCATCCTCGGTTACTATAGTCATTGCGATCCCATCCAACTTTAGACTCGGGCACAGTGATTTATAATGACCAACATGCTGACAATTCCAACACACTACGTTCTTTCTCCTTGATGGACTTCTTGATCTATCTCTCCCCCGACCGTCACTCAAAACGAAACCTGAATCCTCACCCGAATATTTCCTCTCGACTCCTTAACTGGGAATTAAATCATGGATTCCCTCAAAATTAAGCTTAGTAGTTCGGATGAACCACTAACCTCTCAGTGCTAGACCACTATCGGGTAATATAGATAGCAAAAACAAATACTCCAACTCGTCCCCGAATTTAACCCCAACAGATTGCAATCGGATTAAAATCAAGTTAAACTCGTTAACATGATCCGCTATTGATGGAGGATTTCAACCTGGTTAAAATCAAGTTAAAATCGTTAACATGATTCGTTGTTGAAGAACCCTCCATCATCTTAGCATTCACTAACTACCATATCAGAATAACCTTATTCAAAGCATAAGGCTTTTCATACATGTTAGACAAAGATGCAATCAATCCCGCAGTTGTGGTTTCACCCACAATGTTGTAAGCACCATTCTTGGCCAGGAAAAGTCGAACAACCCATAGGATTTCTTATCTAACAAATCCCAATCTTCCTACTCCATACCATCAGGTTTAACTCACAATAACGATTGACAAAGATTCTTTTGATAGAGGAAATCTTCAATCTGCATCTTCCAGAAACTGAAATCAGTTCCATCACACCAATCAATCTTCACTTCACTCTTATCTGCCGTTGTTCCTGGATTAAGCTCGTAACACAAGCTCTGATACCACTTGTTAGAAGTTTAGCGATCCCCAACAAGGACCTGATAACTCCAGGTCATCACCCAACCAACAATAAACAGATCATAGCAAAGAGAACACGAATAATAAATGCAAGAACGTAAATTACAAGAAGAATTTAACATTGTTATATCAAATATTGCTATTGGTATAATCCACAGACAACCTAAGAAAATTTTTATTAAAATTCGCAGGTCTTAGTTACAGGTTACATAAGGGTTTTATTTACAGTCCAAACCTAACAACGAATCAAGAACGAAATAAGGAATTCTAAACCAAAACCAATTCTTGCTTTAGATAATTCTCGCGACTGTAATTCCTTTCTAGAGATTGTAATTCCTTTGGGTCAGGAAACCAAAAACCAACTATTACGACTTCACGACCATGATCCTATTTTTGCAATCACGAGATCTTGTTTCTTTTTTACTTCTACTTTGCACTCCAACAACAAATAAATAAGATTATTCCTTTTGATTATAAAACTTTAAGAGAAATTCAACTCGTTTTGTGTTCGTAAATAAGAAATAAATTTTCATTTAATATTCTATTCTCGAGTTTATTTTGGAGTTAAGTAAAACAAATGAAACTTTTAGTGTTTACAAGTTGAAAAACGAAGTTTAACATGTTTGAAACATTTACTAGATCTTACTATAGCTATTGTAGTAACATTGTACCCTTGACCGGTAGTCAACATTACTGACTAAAGGTTGATAATAACTTTCTTAGACTTAGAAAATAAAACTCCTAAAATGAGCAAAATGAAAGTCCCAAACAATAGTCTAAAAGCACATTAAAGTGAATTTTCACTATGAAGGTTCAATCTAGCCATAGGTTCTCCTACGACACCTTGTTACAAATTCACCCCAGTCGAAGACCCCACCATGGATGCGCCAATAACTCCACCAAAACCTTCAACGGTTCTTCAACTTACTATCTTTGTCAAAGTTGAGCTTGCTTGATTAAAGATAATGCTATGTTGCCTACCCTTGTTAAAAAAGAAATGAAGTGAACTAATAATTTTAGTGTAATTAATTTCATTTTAGTTCTCTTCACTTCTTTTTTTATTTCACGACGAAATTAGAGAAAAGAGGCTGAAGGTTAGAAGTGTTAGATGAGATTCACCTTAAAAAGTTTTTTTTTTTTTTTTTTTTTTTGAGATTAGCTAACATATGCAGTAAGGATATAAGTTAAACCTCATTAATTCCAGTCAAACTTTCCAAATATATCACACTAATAATATTTTAAACTCACAAATCTCTAATTTTACATATGCATTAACTACATTCTATAATATTCATGGAAATTTCTACATCACTAATTAGTCTTAACATGTGTCTTTAGGGTACAAGTTAGTTTTTTTTTTTTTGTTTTTTTTTTTTTTTATATAAATATTTATAAGGGTAAAGAACTATTTTAATCGAAGAGAGAAGTAAATCTGAAATATAAGATAAAGATAACCTTTTGATTTTAGCTGATACACTATTTTCGTGTTTTTTATTTTTATTTTTTTATTGTTTATTCTTCGTAATAAATGATATTATTTCAAATGACAAATATTAACTTTTATTTGAAATTTTAAATATACATTTTAATGCTTACTATTTTCTCTAATTTCTTAGTGCTATACTCGTAGTTTATTATAATTATAACTTTGATTATAACGAATGTTAAAAATGGAAAGGGTGGAGAGAGGTGGAGAATAAATATCTCATGTATTATAAAGACGTAAGTATCTCTGAGTGCTATTGTGAAATGATAAAGATACCCTTGGAAATAATCAAACGAGAACCATAAAAAGGACGAGAATTGTCAGAACTTTTTAATTTCATACTTAGTTTTTATGCATTTAAATGCAACAAATTACATGCAAATGTTAATTATTGTTCATATCATTAACAAATATATGTTCATTACCACTAATTACATGTTAAATTGTTAATTATATGAATTTGCCCACATGTTCAAAAACAAATATTCACATGTGAATGAGAAACTATATATTTGATTATATAAGTAAAATATAAATTTTTTCAAACTATTTTATGTTCATTTTTACTTTCCATCAACATTTATGGGTGATTCAATTTACTCATATATGAAAATATTTGTAAATTAAAAGTTCTCGCAGTTCTCATCCTTTTTGTGGTTCTCATTTAAACTTTTGAATATATATATATATATATATATATATATATATATATATATATATATATATATATATATATATATATATATATATATATATATATATATATATATATAGGGGCAGGATCAATGGGGAAGTAACCAATCGGGGGGGAATCAAATTTTTTTTTTCGTTTTTTTTGAATTTTTTTTTCCGGCATCAAGATCACACGAAAATATGAACATTTAGAAGAGACACTTCGTGATGAATGTTATTATTTATGCGGGAAAACGATCGACAAAAATAACATTCAAGATAATATTGTTCGTGAAGAATATGAACGTTTTTTTTTTTTTTTTTTTTTTTTTTTCATGTTTTGTGAAGTAAAATTTAGCCCGATTTAGAGTTTAGGGTTTAGGGTTTAGGGTTTGGTGTTTTGGGTTTATGGAATAAACCCAAAACACCAAACCCTAAACCCTAAACCCTAAACTCTAAATCGTTCGTGTTAAAAACTCAATCTAAACCCTAAATTTAAACCCTAAACCCTAAATTTCTAAACCCTAATATCTAAACCCTATAAACCCTAATATCTAAACCCTAATATCTAAACCCCAATAGCTAAAACCTCAAAATACGCTCGAAAAACACGATAATTGTTATATATTACTTCTTCGAGCGTTTTCCCGCCAAAATAAAAATATTTATTACAAAGTGTCTCTACTAAATGTTCATATTTTCATTTCATCTATAATGTTCGTGAACAAAGTTTTTTCAAAAAACGAAGAAAAAAAAAATTTTACTTCCCCCCGAATGGTTACTTCCCTCTTGATCCTACCCCTATATATATATATATATATATATATATATATATATATATATATATATATATATATATATATATATATAATTTATGTTAATTTAATTCATGATTATTAAGTCTGTTATTACTCTCGACTAATCTCGGCGGGATCAAACGCATGAGATCATAGCAATCATGCCTTCACCCTCTGATCATATCGATGTAGCCAAGATTGCAACAACTTTTTTCGTAGCCAACTTTCCACATAACTTCGGTATTTATGACTTACGTGACATATGCAAAAACCAAGGAATGGTATTTGACGTCTACATTGCTAGACGATTATCGAAACGTGGCACCAGATTTGCCTTTGTCAGATTTTTTAAAAGTTGGATCGGTTCGATCCCTTGAACTCAAGTTATCATCTATCTGGATTGGAAACTTTCTTTATATGCTACCTTGGCCAGGTTCGGTAGAGATGATGCTAAGAAAAAGGCTGGCAGCATACCTCCTTCTGCTGATGTTCATTCGATTCATCCGACCAGGATCTACAATTTTGAAGGTTTTCCTCCATTATCAGGGAAATTCATGCTACTACTTTACATGGACATGCCCATTCTGTTGTAAAACAACCTCCCGTTGTTTCTATTGACATACCTGATGAAAATTTGATCAAGAAAGATGTCGCTCTTTTATATTCGCAAAAATTAAAGATTCGTCTATAATCACTCACCTCTATCCATTTGGAAATTCGTAGGGTTTGAAGGGCTGACCATACATCATCTAGGTGGATCTTGGGTAGACATCGTTTTTATCTCGGCTGAAGCTCAGGTTAATTTCAAATTGAATGAATCTGTCTTATCTTATATTGAAATTATTAAAGAATTTGATGAGTTTTTTTACTGTGAATGAGAGAGCTGTTGGGATTGACATCTCTGGTCTACCGGCATGTGCGTGGACATGTGCAACATATAGGAAAATAACACGTTTGTTTGAGTACAATTCGTTCTTTACGAATCATAAGGATGATCCTGATTCTGGCAAATATGTATAGTCACAAAGCGAATGGATTATATTCAGGATGTCATATCGGTTACCATAAAAAAAGAAAGTTCATATAATTTTGGTTTGTGAAACATCCAATTAGATTATCACTATTTTAGGCTTGGAAGATGATGAGTCTTCCATTGAATCTCTGAATGTGGACTCGGTTAATAGTGATAGTAATCTAGAACCTGATCATGCAGGATTTAAAAAACCGATTAATGAAGTGAATGAACCAACTCCTATTGAGTCAGAAGGCCGTTGTCCCAAGGTTTCCAATGATAATGGAAATTTTTCTCATATTTCCGAGAGAATCTTTGTTCAAAAGGAATGCAATTTAGAAGAGCATGTTGAAATTCAAAGTCCAAGACAAGAGAATAAAATTCCTGATTTGAATGTTGCCAAGAGCCAGTCTAAGCAGGATACAAAATCATCACAATCTTCGTCCATCTCTAAACCACCTGCTATCATAGGAATTCGTGCATATTATCCGACTGCAAGTATTTCAATCAATAAGAATAATACCCCAACGGCTCATCTAGAGATGTATATCAAATTCAGTGATATTCTTGGATATGATCTCAAAAATGGCTTGAAAGATCTTAAAAATGTTGTGTTGAGTATGGGAGGCTTTAACACAATATCATGAATCTTATGTCAATTAACATTGGAGGAGGGGTGTCATTTCATATAAAACAAAACTGAATTCGTAATCTTTGTCGTGATCTTGCAATTACTATTTTGGGTATTCAAGAGTCAAAGCAGAATTTTGAATCATTTTGATATTCAGGCCTTGTGAGGTAACTATCATTTTAAGGTGTATTCTTCTAGCGCTCGTGGACGCTCAGGTGGTATTTTAACCATTTGGGATCCTTCGGTTTTTTCTAGTAATCAGGTTATTTCCTTTGCAAATATTCTTATTCTGGAAGATCAATTTTCGGGTAACACCACGAAATGTTTCCTTCTTAATGAGCATGCTCCTCAAAGCAGTGTCAGGAAACATATGTTGTGGGAATATATTTCTTCTTTCATGACTATCAATATCGGTGAATACATTGTTTTCGGGGACTTTAATGCGGTACGTTTTGCTCAAGAAACGTATGGTACCAACTTTTGTCCATTGGAAGCGGCTGATTTTAATAGTTTAATTACACGTTCTTGTCTCTCGGATACACCGTTTGGGGGGTGGGGGGTAGATCCCTCACTCGTGCAAATACATCCTTTACGCAACAAGCTTTACTCGATAGATTTCTTGTTTGCAATGATGTGCTAGCTACTTTCCCGAATCTGATTGGAACCATTTTGTCTAACATTTGGTCTGATCATTGTCCGATTATTTTAAGGAATCAATCTCGTGATTATGGCCCATACCCCTTTAAGCTCTTCAACTCGTGGTTTGAGGCTTCAACATTTGAATTTATTGTTACTACAACTTGGAAAGAAATCACTTTGCAACCTGAACCCGCAATTATTGTTCAAAGATAAACTAAAAAATGTTAAGAGCGCTTTAAAAGTCTGGAGTAAGCAACGCACCGTTTCAATGAATGCTGAGAAAGCATCTTTGTTGAGCATTCTTTCAGATTTATATGCGCATTTGGATAGTGGGGGTAACCCTTCGAATTTGGCTATTGACAGAACAACGGTTATCAAGAAACTTTCTGAATTAGAAACTACTTAATCTCTTGACTTGGCACAGAAAAATAAAAGAATCAAACATTATTTGGGTGACAAGAACTCCTCTTTTTTTTTCATGCCACAATTAATTGTAAACGGAATATGCAAAACGGTAACTGCGTGATAAATCCCACCCAAGTCAAGGTTGTGTTCTTGGATTTCTTTGTAAAAAGATTTCAAATGGCAGATTTGTAATGCCCCAAATTTGAAGGTATTATTTTGTTATGAAAATTTGAGTTAAAATTTCATTAACCTTATTTTATTTTGTGTTAAAAAGGACTAGCATTTGTAAGTAAGTAAAGGTTAAGGACCACCTAAACTAAGGAATGGTGGGGAGGGATCTAAGTTGCCAACTAGCAATTGTTATTATGTCAAGTAAGGGATTGAGAGTTGGAAGCTCATTAGGTTGTGTCTGGAAATTGAGAGCAAAAAGAAAGAACTAGTTTACCAAGCAAAAATTAAGAACCTTCAAATCTAGTGATTCTCTTCATGCAAGTTTGAATTTGACAAATTAAAAGTGTGCTAATCTTAGTGGAAGCAAGAAAATTATCATCATCATCTTTTTTCTTCTATTTTAACTAGAATGCTTGAGAAGAACTTTAAGGTAAGTGTTATATACTTGAAATTGGTAAATGTTTGTGTTTAAGTGTGGTCTTATTATCATCTTTAAAGTCTAATTTTGTAAAGTTTTAGCCAAATTCGGATATGAGTTTGGTGGGTTTACAAAAGTTAGTTTTTGGGAGAAATTAATGATGGGTTGTTGATAAATAGAAGGTTTCTTTTATGTGTTATGATGGCACTTTAAATTTTGTGATATTTAGATGTAGTTGTACATGTTTTGAGCATATGAATGAATTTATAGAAGTAAGTCTTGTTGTAGTAACGATTTAAGAACAAACTATGTTTATGCACATAAGGTGTTTGTGAAAATGTGTCAATGAAAGTCTAAACTTGATTTTAAGAAGATTGGGTAAGGGTTTCATTACTAGTTAAGAGGCACTCATGAGAGTGCTAAGTTAAGAGGTTAGAGTTGTTGCTAAAAGTATATTTTGGTGCTTTAAGAATGCAAGTGTTAATGAGATTAGTATATTATAGGTGCTAATCAAGAGGAGGAGGTTGGAAATACTCAAGCTTAGCATAAGGACAAGGTGAATTGTGTGGGGGTAATTTGGGTGGGCATGATGGGGTCATGAGTGCTCCGAATTGTATCCGTGCAAGAGGTCACTTATGGTCATAAGGAATGAATGAATTAAGTAAAATTTGTATGAATGTGCGTAGGATAAATAAATGATGAAAGTGTGGGAATTTGGTCGATACTTGTAAGTTTAATGATGCAACTGTGAGATTTCGATCAAATACTTGTAAGTTTAATGATGCAAGTGTGAGACTTCGGTCAACACTTGTAAGAATTTAAGATGCAAGTATGAGGCTTCGGTTAAGTACTTGTAAGTTTAATGATGTAACTGGTTAAACTTCGGTGAGACCCTTGTAAGATTAATGATGTTGAAAAGTTAAGAATTCGGATCCGAATATGTGAATGATATCCTATGTGTAATGATGTTAAGTTTAAGTTAATGGCCTATTACTCGCTATACACTCACTAAGCATTTTGCTTACCAATTTTATGTTGACGTGTTTTGTAGGACCACGTAAGCATCACGAAGGTAAAGAACCAACTCAAGATTAGCCGGAGCATTTGGCATAGAGTAAGTGGTATGCAAGTCTCGATTATCTAGTGCTTTTGATTTACCGCTTGTTAGACGCCATGGGTCAAGAATGTATTTTGTATGAAACCGAGTGGATGTTTTTTTTGTTTGAAATGGTTATATGTAAACGTCTAAATAGTTTTGAAAGGTTGGTTACATGTGGTATTTGAATGGTGCACAATGGTATTGAAATGGACAGTTAACCGGACGAAAAGGGTTGTGATTCACCAGATATGGCATGGCGTGCCAAAAGGGTGGCACGACGTGCCACTTGAACTTTTTTTTCACTAGTCCTGAACTGGCACAGCATGCCAAAAATGTGGAATGGCGTGCCACTTGACCTTGATTTGATCAGACCTGATTTGGCACTGTGTGCCAAAATGTGGCACGGCGGGCCAGTGTAAAAAAAAAAAAAAATTTCGGGTTTAAGGGCATCTCAAGAATGTGTTAAGATTTCTTCTCGTAGTAGTCATTTGCGACATCTTTCTCCTGATTTGGCTGAGCATATCTCCAAAGATTTCATTTTAACCGAAAAAGATGTTGTATGGGCACGTGTTAGCGATAAGGCACTAGGTACGGACGAGTTTAATTTTAAATTCGTTAAACAATTTTGGCCTATTACCATGGAGGATTTCGTGGCTATGCTTCTTGATTTCAAACACGGGAAGGACCCGCGAGGTTGTAATTCCTCCTTTTTCCGTTAATCCCTAAAAAGATAACCCCAATTTCGTTCAGGATTTTAAGCTGATAAGTCTCATTGGTGTCCAATACAAGATCATAGCGAAGTGTGTTGCTTCCCATTTGGATGAGGTCATATCGCTTTCATTAAGGGAAGACAAATTCTTGAAGGTCCACTTATTATTAATGAGGTGAATAACTGGTGCAAGAAACGAAAAAAGGAAGGCAATGTTGTTTAAAGTTGATTTCGATAAAACTTTTGATTCAATTCATTGGGATTACATTATATCTATGCTCTATCACCTTGGTTTCAGTTCTAGATGGATTAAATAGATTATAGCATGTCTTGTTTCCTTACATGCTTCTCTTTTACTTACTGGGAGCCCTTCTTTGGAATTTCTTATCTGCATGGGTCTGAGACAAGGAGAGCCACTCTCTCCTTTTTTCATCATCATCGGTATGGAAGGGCTTTTGGCAGAAATTAAAGATGCTACTAAAGCCAATCTGTATCAGGGTCTTCGAATTGGTACCCCGTCGAATGATGTGCACGTTTCCATTATATGTATGCGGATGACGTATTGTTTGTTAGTGATTATTAGTTCACAGTAATACGACTATGAACACCAGACTCTCACTTTATACAATAAATAAGAATTAAAGTGTAGAAAATGAGAGAACACGATAATAGAATGAAAGAATGATAATATTGATCGTGCAAAGTACAAATTCATATGAAAACATACGCCCCTATTTATACAGGTAAAAACCAAATCTGGAAATTTGGTTTCCATAACTACATTCCTATAAAAATGGAAAAGATATACTAAAACAATCCAAATCAACTATTAATTAGGAAGTCAACTCTGGATATAAAATCAAATCTTCAAAACAAATCTTTTTAAATAATAAGCATATCTCCAGAATATTCTTTGTCTTTGGCTTCAAGAAATCATCATACGTTTACTTCAATAATTCCAGAGTCTGCAACTTCAGACTCTAAATCTCCAGACTCTATAATCTGCAAAATACTTTTGACTCATCAGATTATTATTTCTATTTTTCCAACAATCTCCCCCTATCTGATGATGTCAAAACCACATGTACTCCTAAACAAACATCTTTGCATACTCCCTTTCAATTAGCTTGCACTTGCTCTTCATATGAGAAATTTTCTTCAACATGCTCAGCTTGCTATGCAAGTGTTTTAACAACTGCATCCTGAAAAGAGTTATTTGCTGTGTTTCACATCTGGACAGAAACTAATCAACATATCAATACCAGCTCCTTCAAACTGATCACACCTAATTAACATCTTTTGATTCCCAGTGGTCTTAATCATTGAACCATCCAAATATTCAACATACATATTATCCACAAATTCCATATGCTCAGGAACAGCATACCTTTCAACATTACCCTTAACTCTTCTTTCTTTCATCTCCAGATTAAAAGCTCCACAAAATACCTCATAATCTTTAGAGCTTAGGAACCCCTCTTCAAACACTAAGTGAACCAACATAAACACCCTTTTTAAAACTTCATTCAAAATAACCTGATCCCCTGCACACTCCTTAATACAAAAAGCTATGCCTCTCCATTCACAAAAACCCAAACGAACTATTTGATTTATTTTCACCCTCAATCTTCTATCGGTCATATGAGTCATTGTCAGCAAGAGAATTACACCTTCAAACTCAGATCTTTCAACCTCAAATTTCACAATGTCACCCTCATATCTTCTGAATCTGAACCTCTTGTTCATTTGAGCCCTAAAATCACCATCTGCTCTTTGTGTAGCAGCAACCAAAACTGTGACGACCCGAAAATTTCCGACCAAATTTAAACTTAATCTTATTATGTTTTCGACATGATAAGCAAAGTCTAAAAATTGGATTTCAATATTTTTTTTATTTTAAATTATTTAATGAAATCATTTTGCCTTTGACTGTTCCCGACGATTCACGAACATTTGTTTGTAGATAATATGTATATATACATATATAAATATAAATATGAGTGTATACATAATTTTTGAATTAATAAAATAAAATTGACACAATAGAATTAAATAAAATAAAATATTAGATATTAAAGATATAAGTATATATATATGTACATAAATATAAGTTTATATAATGAATAGAAATAATATATATATATATATATATATATATATATATATATATATATATATATATATATATATATATATATACAATAAAATCATCAGAGTTAAAAATGAAAACAGATAAAAAGTTAATAATAAAATGAATACGATCTCTATACTTAATTGATGAGTATATGTACAGTTTAATATATTAAAATGTATAATATTAAATATTCTGTAAGTTGTATTATATATATACAGTATATATATAAATATTATATAATTAATTATATGTGATATTTGATATAGTTGTTGTTGTAATACTGTTATTACTTTCAGTGTTACTATTAATATTAATAATAGTATTATTATTGTATAATTGTAAGGTTATGATTATTTAAATAAATATTACTATAGGATAATTAAAATTATAATTTAATTGTAATTTAAATGTCATTAGTTATTATTATTATTAAAAATATCATTATTTATATTGAGATTAATATTATTTATTTATTATCATTATTAATATAAGTATTATTATGAAAACTATAATTTATATTGTTAATATTATCAATATTATAAATATTATATCACTATTTTCATTATTATTACTAATGTTCATATTAATATCTGTGTTATTAATATTAGTATTTATAATATAAGTATAAAAATATGATATTTGATACATTTAACTTGTTATATCTTAATTATTATTTGTAGAATTATCAAATATTATTATTACCTTTATCATTAAAAATCATTATAATTAACATTAATAATATTATTATTATCATTTTGTTTTCATACTTTCCATGAATTATTTTAATTTTTTTTATCATTATTATTAACATAATAATTATTAATATTAGTATTATAAATACTATTATCATTATTTCTATTATTAATATTAGACTTATTTTGATTAATAATATTATTATTATTCTATTATTATAATTATCAGTATTTTTATAATATTAATATATTTATATTTAATAATCATTAATCTTAATATTAATTATAAATAAAAATTATATACAGCATGAGATTCGGTTGTGTATCACAATCACACTGTTTTATATTTTGTTTATGTCTCTAAATTGATACCAGTTGAAATTGATTCTTCAATAACATCCAAAATCTGTTTCAAGTCAATTTTCACTTTATATTTTTAATTTATTTTCCTCCTGAGTGATTTAATTTGGTCGTATCAATCAAAACTAGCAAACAAAGTTCAATTGGGTCAAATGAGCTGTAAGGTTATTAACTATCCTCCATATAACTATTTGCACTCATACTTTCAATAAAAAGATTGAAATTAAAAATCAAATATCAAGAAAATGTCGAACCTGCTCTGTTCTTCTTCTTTTTTGTCAAGTCTCTAATTCGAATCCATTTTCAAAATATGTAAATGCCATGTTGTTAGTATTATTTCGTTTAAACTGCTTGCCAAGTTTCAAATTCTAATTGTTAGTATCGAGCAAGAATTTTTGAGTCAAAGTTTTAAAAACAAAAAGTCAAACTTTGTTCATAGTTGAAATTCGAGTTTATTGTTACGAATCACCTGAAATTAACGATTCTAATAGTTTCAAGGAGTGGATTACAAGCTATTTTATGTTTAAGTTTGATCTAAAACGCTCTCTAAATCAAAATCATGATTTTGTTTTTTTTAAAGTCGCGATAGCAGCAGGTATTTTTTTTATTTTTTTCGTTTTTCAGTTAAATCAAACACTCACATGAACGATTCTGTTTCAAATATAAGTCTTAAATCAAACAAATAATTTAGTTAATAGGTTGATTTGATTCACGGTTCATTTGATTTTAAAAAGGTAGAAGAAGACACAAGTTATCGGGTTATACATATGTAAGTATAGAATTAAAACAGATTAAGTAGGACAGAGCAATGGTTGGAGAGTATAGTGTGTTAACGAGAGGTCTTGAGTTCGAGGTTGGACTGGAGCTGTTTTTTTTAGAAGGCCTCTTAAAGGTTGAAATCTTTTATACTAAATTCTATTGTTGTTGTTGTTGTTGTTGTTGTTGTTGTTGTTGTTGTTGTTGTTGTTGTTGTTGTTGTTGTTGTTGTTGTTGTTGTTGTTGTTGTTGTTGTTGTTGTTGTTGTTGTTGTTGTTGTTGTTGTTGTTGTTGTTGTTGTTGTTGTTGTTGTTGTTGTTGTTGTTGTTGTTGTTGTTGTTGTTGTTGTTGTTGTTGTTGTTGTTGTTGTTGTTGTTGTTGTTGTTGTTGTTGTTGTTGTTGTTGTTGTTGTTGTTGTTGTTGTTGTTGTTGTTGTTGTTGTTGTTGTTGTTGTTGTTGTTGTTGTTGTTGTTGTTGTTGTTGTTGTTGTTGTTGTTGTTGTTGTTGTTGTTGTTGTTGTTGTTGTTGTTGTTGTTGTTGTTGTTGTTGTTGTTGTTGTTGTTGTTGTTGTTGTTGTTGTTGTTGTTGTTGTTGTTGTTGTTGTTGTTGTTGTTGTTGTTGTTGTTGTTGTTGTTGTTGTTGTTGTTGTTGTTGTTGTTGTTGTTGTTGTTGTTGTTGTTGTTGTTGTTGTTGTTGTTGTTGTTGTTGTTGTTGTTGTTGTTGTTGTTGTTGTTGTTGTTGTTGTTGTTGTTGTTGTTGTTGTTGTTGTTGTTGTTGTTGTTGTTGTTGTTGTTGTTGTTGTTGTTGTTGTTGTTGTTGTTGTTGTTGTTGTTGTTGTTGTTGTTGTTGTTGTTGTTGTTGTTGTTGTTGTTGTTGTTGTTGTTGTTGTTGTTGTTGTTGTTGTTGTTGTTGTTGTTGTTGTTGTTGTTGTTTAGAATACTTGTTATTATTACTAATACAAATATTATGAGGTTCATTATAAACATTAACACAATTTATATTATTATCACTTTGTTATTAGTATTATCATTATTTATAATATTATTATCATTGGTAGAAAACTTATGATCTAGTTATTATTAATATTGTTATTATTATTATTAATAATATTACTATTATTAATATTATTATTGTTATAATTAGTATTATTATTATCATTAACATTATTATCATTACAATCATTATTGAAGTTATTAAACTTAATACTAATATTATTATTTTATGCTTACTAATACTAAAGCTAAAATATTTTTCTAATATATATTAACATTGATAAATTTTACTTTTTTTAAAATAATATTAAGTACTTATTTCAATTACTGAAAATAAATATATTTAAGTTATGAAGAGTTATTATTATTAACATTATATATATTATCATTAATGAAATGATTAGCATTATTATTATTAACATTACAAATACATATTACAAATATATTAATATAAAGTGTTAATACATAATATGATATTTCTAAACATCAATATAGCATATTTATCATAAATGATATATCGTATACTTTAAATCGGTTTTATATATAAATTTTAAGTATTTAATATATATATATATATATATATATATATATATATATATATATATATATATATATATATATATATATAAATGAATATAGCTAATAAATTTACTAATCTAAGAAGTATATTATTAATATAAATAAAAACTGGATAATTGTCATCATGTGTTTTAATATAAATATACAAATGATATAGGTTCGTGAATCCGAGGTCAACCCTGCATTTTTCAATGTCGTCATATGTATTTTTACTACAAAATACAGTATTGTGAGTTTCATTTGCTCCCTTTTTAAATGCTTTTGCAATATATATTTTTGGGACTGAGAATACATGCGCTACTTTTTTAAATGTTTTACGAAATAGACACAAGTAATCGAAACTATATTATATGGTTGAATGATCAAAGCCGAATATGCCCCTTTTGCTTGGTGCCTAAGAATTAGTAAACCAGTCTACTAATTGACGCGAATCCTAAAGATAGATCTATTGGGCCTAACGAACCCCATCCGTTGTAGCGGATGCTTTAGTACTTCGATGTTGTTTTATCATGTCCGAAGGATTTCCTGGAATGATAGGGGATATTCTTATATGCATCTTGTTAATGTCGATTACCAGGTGTTCAATCCATATGAATGATTTTTGTCTCTACGCATGGGACGTATATTTATGAGAACTTGAAATGAAATTCTTATTGTCTATTAAAATGATAAAAATGAATATTTATGTTAAATTAATGAACTCACCAACCTTTTGGTTGACACTTTAAAGCATGTTTATTCTCACGTATGAAAGAAATCTTCCGCTGTGCATTTGCTCATTTTAGAGATATTACTTGGAGTCGTTCATGACATATTTCAAAAGACGTTGCATTCGAGTCATTGAGTTCATCAAGATTATTATTAAGTCAATATAGTTGGATATATTATGAAATGGTATGCATGCCATCAACTTTCGATGTAATGAATGTTTGTCTTTTAAAAATGAATGCAATGTTTGTAAAATTGTATCATATAGAGGTCAAGTACCTCGCGATGTAACCAAATGTAATGTATTCGTCCAGATGGATTAGGACGGGTCGTTGGAGTTGGTATCAGAGCGGTAGTCTTAGCGAGCCAGGTCTTGCATTAGTGTGTCTAACTGATAGTTGTTTAGATACATTAGTGAGTCTGGACTTTGATCGTGTCTGCATGTCAAAAGTTTTGCTTATCATTTCTAGTCGGAAATCATCTGCTTATCATCCTTAGAAAATTACCTGCTTATCATTCTTAGTGTAGACATGTCTTACTGCCTCTATTGCATAGACAGTGTATAGATAAATTCATATCTTAGCGTATCTGTTATAGTTACCTTTGCCTGACAGCTTCCGTAGATTCCTCCGTAACTTATGGGATTTTAGTATTATATATGCATATGTAAATTATGTATTGCAGTGTACTAATATACATCCTATAATCTATTTCTTATTGAAAATCCTTCATCTGATCGTACGTGATGAATCCCTCAACCAGTTCGAGTCCCTCAGATTTCGATAGCTATTCCGATAGTTATTCCGACAGCTATTCCGACATGGATATTCACCTAAGCTCCGAAAGCGGTGTCACCAGAATGAATCAATCAATCAGCCATCCCCAATTCATCTGATGGGTTCATAGTTGACTTAATCAATGAAGACACGAAGAAGGCGATCCTTTTCACCAACCAAATTGCCCTCTTGGCGAAGAACCTGAAGCACTTACCGGTGAATCTATCTGAAACACCATATTCACCCTCATTGCCAGGATATCCCACAACGATTATATGATATCCCAAATTCTGAACCTTATCTGTCCGCTCGTTCCAACCGTCAATCATTCATGGGTAATAGAAGAAGTCAACGAACTTCGCACTCGAGTAATTAATTTGAAAAATATGGTGCAAAACTTACCAGCTTCATCAACATCACCGACACTAACAGTACCACCAACAACCCAAGTTTCAACATCACATGCTTCAACATCTCATTCTGTACCTCGAGCATAATCATCGTTCTACTTGACGTTCTACATCATTTATCTTCGTTCGATATGGTGAGTATGTAATCTCTAATGTTTTAGAGATTATATATTCTTGTTCTAACGATAAACCAAATGAGTTTAATACCATATTAACTCATTAAATCCATGATTCCATCTGAAGAAAATATATATGTATATATGTTTTCATAAAAATTGTAATTAAGAATTCTTTTGTACAAAATGTTAATGGTGAAAATATTTTAACGAGTAGGTAATACCCGAGGAATATTTAGATTTCACATTAATAAGTTACATCTACTACGGTAAATATTTTCCTCGAGTGTGTCACTTGATTTCATCCTAAACCTCATTTGTATCTTGACGATTACAATCTGCGTTCAAAGCTTTCATAATTCTTGAAAACACCTCAATCGAGAAAATGAACCAACCTCGCTTCATCTACGGAAGGAAAAATTTATGCATATAGTTATGCACATGAAAAACTCTCAGAACCTGAGTAAACGTTTAACACGTATCTGTGCTAATTCATTTAGTGTTATTATACCCAAAATAACTTGGTAATTCCTTTCAAAGTAACAAATTTTGTCACAGCTTCAGCGAGTCAACTCCGACTTTTTGTTCGAAACAATCTTATTATAACCTTGATAAATACGATTGCCCTTTTATTGTTATCAGGGAAAAACTTTTATACTCCACCTTTATGACCACAGACGTAATAGTAACCTCGTCGCTCCTGGGCTTAAATCTCTCCGAAATATTACTATACGTATTTATTAAAACCCTATCATATACTCATCGACATCTTGTAACGATAGTTGCCATACCAAATACCGGGAAGCATTAATCATTAATTCTCAAATTTCACAGCGTTCCTACGTCAACCGTTATATATCTATATATAACTTATATCTTCTGGACTGATGAATTTCAATTCAGAATCTCTGAATTCCTGAAAAGCACTCTAGCTTACGAATCAGATCTCTGAGTTCTGAAAAAGCTGATGAAGCAGCGAAAACTGAAGACTGTTTAAACAGTCAAAAGTTTGATAATAAAGAGCGACATACTGAAAAAGCTCAAAAGTTTTGATACTGAAAAACGGATTGAGCAAACTATGAAAGAGACCTAGGACAAATGCAAGGACCAAACTCTGTATTTAAAGAATCCTGATGATTCAGTTTCTGATGAAATCTTTAGCGAATACCTTACTCTTTAATTGCTCTAAATCATTGTGAATGAATTTCTTCATCATCCATCGATATTAGAAATTCTAAGATATCATCGCATCCTTCATTATAAATATCCTTGATATTTCTGAAAATATTTTTATAACAATTCTTATATGAAATCATTAATCTCTTTGTGCTATCAGTGTTACATTATATAGAAACTGTTAGTTTCTATATTCTGTAAACTTTCGAGCTTAAAATATGAATGTTATTGAAGTAATGTTGGGAACTGATGCATGAGTTAGTATAATATAATGACACTTGATCAACGTGATTATATTACAGTAAGTCATGCTGAGTTTCTAAATGGAACATGATGATTCACAGATTATAACGTCATTATGTGTCATGTTACATAACTCTTTCATTCTGATTAACTTCTGAACATATCAAGAAAATATATTCTTGATAGTTCTATTCTCAGTAATTCTGGTAATTTGACAAATCAAATTGTGCTATTACGTTCTTTCTCGTTTAGAACATTAAGTTCATTTGAAACTCCATACTTACGAATTCTGGACCATTACTCGCTTTACTAGAGATCGAGAGGATAATAAAAAGGCAAAGAGCTCCAAAATATAAGAGAAAATATAAAGCCCAATAACAACACGAAGGTTACAAACTACGGATATTAATGCGAATAGCAATATAAAGAAACAGTATAATTAAGAATAGTATCATCCCAAGGTAATAGTATAAGTAAACAGATTTTTCTGGTGGAAGATTGAAAAGAAGGATGATAGAAAATATAATTAGAAAATATTAAGGATTAGGACTGGATTAAGCATTTTCACAATCTTTTGGATGTATGAACTAAGAAGGAAAGTATATGAATGATGAGGATAATGGAACGAAAGAGTTTAATTTATAATGAAAATATTAGACAGAGTAATCGAGGCAGATCACCGTATTAAATAATAGAGATCTTAATTTCCGTACTCACCGAAGAATCAGATCTTATAGATTTACAAGATTTTCTTTTAAATCCCTTGAATTCTGGAATTCAAACCAAGACAACATCAAAAGTTAAGACGCACCTTATTTTCTAAATTCAACCATGACTACGTCAAAAATTATGACAAAACTTTTCACTATTTTGTGATAGCTTCACTCGTACTCTTCACATAAACGATTTGTTTTATCCATATCACTCACTGATGATAAAACTCTAAATTCCAGCTCATATGAGTCATGAAAACATACTTATTGTCAGCCATGACCATCCCAATCAAATTTCGGGACGAAATTTCTTTAACGGGTAGGTACTGTAACAACCCGGAAATTTCCGACCAAATTTAAACTTAATCTTATTATGTTTTCGACATGATAAGCAAAGTCTAGTAAATTGAATTTCAAATTTTTTTATTTTAAATTATTTAATAAAATCATATGGCCTTTGACTGTTCCCGACGATTCACGAACATTTGTTTGTAGATAATATGTATATATACATATATAAATATAAATATGAGTATACACATAATATTTTGAATTAATAAAATAAAATTGACACAATAGAATTAAATAAAATAAAATATTAGATATTAAAGATCTAAGTATATATATATGTACATAAATATAAGTTTATATAATGAATAGAAATAATATATATATATATATATATATATATATATATATATATATATATATATATATATATATATATATATATATATATATATATATATATATATATAATACAATCATCAGAGTTAAAAATGTAAACAGATAAAAAGTTAATAATAAAATGAATACGATCTCTATACTTAATTGATGAGTATATGTACAGTTTAATATATTAAAATGTATAATATTAAATATTCTGTAAGTTGTATTATATATATACAGTATATATATAAATATTATATAATTAATTATATGTGATATTTGATATA
This sequence comes from Rutidosis leptorrhynchoides, assembly GCF_046630445.1. Classification (NCBI taxonomy): domain Eukaryota; kingdom Viridiplantae; phylum Streptophyta; class Magnoliopsida; order Asterales; family Asteraceae; genus Rutidosis; species Rutidosis leptorrhynchoides. The sequence continues at coordinate 196,821,647 of NC_092336.1, forward strand.
GTTGTGGTTGTAATATTGTTATTACTTTCAGTGTTACTATTAATATTAATAATAGTATTATTATTATATAATTGTAAGGTTATGATTATTTAAATAAATATTACTATAGGATAATTAAAAGTATAATTTAATTGTAATTTAAATGTCATTAGTTATTATTATTATTAAAAATTTCATTATTTACATTGAGATTAATATTATTTATTTATTATCATTATTAATATAAGTATTATTATAAAAACTATCATTTATATTGCTAATATTATCAATATTATAAATATTATATCACTATTAGTATTTTCATTATTGTTACTAATGTTAATATTAATATCTGTGTTATTAATATTAGTATTTATAATATAAGAATATAAATATGATATTTGATACATTTAACTTGTTATATCTTAATTATTATTTGTAGAATTATCAAATATTATTATTACCTTTATCATTAAAAATCATTATAATTAACATTAATAATATTATTATTATCATTTTATTTTCATACTTTCCATGAATTATTTTAATTTTTTTATCATTATTATTAACATAATAATTATTAATATTAGTATTATAAATACTATTATCATTATTTCTATTATTAATATTAGACTTATTTTGATTAATAATATTATTATTATTCTATTATTATAATTATCAGTATTTTTATGATATTAATATATTTATATTTAATAATCATTAATCTTAATATTAATTATAAATAAAAATTATATACAGCATGAGATTCGGTTGTGTATCACAATCACACTGTTTTATATTTTGTTTATGTCTCTAAATTGATACAAGTTGAAATCGATTCTTCAATAACATCCAAAATCTGTTTCAAGTCAATTTTCACTTTATATTTTTAATTTATTTTCCTCCTGAGTGATTTAATTTGGTCGTACCAATCAAAACTAGCAAACAAAGTTCAATTGGGTCAAATGAGCCGTAAGGTTATTAACTATCCTCCATATAACTATCTGCAATCATACTTTCAATAAAAAGATTGAAATTAAAAATCAAATATCAAGAAAATGTTGAACCTGCTCTGTTCTTCTTCTTTTTTTGTCAAGTCTCAAATTCGAATCCATTTTTAAAATATGTAAATGCCATGTTGTTAGTATTAGTTTGTTTAAACTGCTTGCCAAGTTTCAAATTCCAATTGTTAGTATCGAGCAAGATATTTTTGAGTCAAAGTTTTATAAACAAAAAGTCAAACTTTGTTCATAGTTGAAATTCGAGTTTTTTGTTACGAATCACCTGAAATTAACGATTCCAATAGTTTAATGGAGTGGATTACAAGCTATTTTATGTTATAAGTTTGATCTAAAACGCTCTCTAAATCAAAATCATGATTTTGTTTTTTTTTAAGTCGCGATAGCAGCAGGTATTATTTTGTTTTTTTTTCATTTTTCAGTTAAATCAAACACTCACATGAATGATTCTGTTTCAAATACAAGTCTTAAATCAAACAAATAATTTAGTTAATAGGTTGATTTGATTCACGGTTCGTTTGATTTTAAAAAGGAAGAAGAAGACACAAGTTATCGGGTTATACATATATAAGTATCGAATTAAAACAGATTAAGCAGGACGGAGCAATGGTTGGAGAGTATAGTGTGTTAACAAGAGGTCATGAGTTCGAGGTTGGACTGGAGCTGTTTTTTTTAGAAGGCCTCTTAAAGGTTGAAATCTTTTATACTAAATTCTATTATTATTATTATTATTATTATTATTATTATTATTATTATTATTATTATTATTATTATTATTATTATTATTATTATTATTATTATTATTATTATTATTATTATTATTATTATTATTATTATTATTATTATTATTGTTGTTGTTGTTGTTGTTGTTGTTGTTGTTAATGTTGTTATTATTATTTAGAATACTTGTTATTATTACTAATACAAATATTATGAGGTTCATTATAAACATTAACACAATTTATATTATTATCACTTTGTTATTAGTATTATCATTATTATTAATATTATTATCATTGGTAGAAAACTTATGATCTAGTTATTATTAATATTGTTACTATTATTATTACTAATATTACTATTATTAATATTATTATCATTATAATTAGTATTATTATTATCATTAACATTATTATCATTACAATCATTATTGAAGTTATTAAACTTAATACAAATATTATTATTTTATGATTACTAATACTAAAGCTAAAATATTTTTCTAATATATATTAACATTGATAAATTTTACTTTTTTTTAAATAATATTAAGTACTTATTTCAATTACTGAAAATAAATATATTTAAGTTATGATGAGTTATTATTATTAACATTATATATATTATCATTAATGAAATGATTAGCATTATTATTATTAACATTACAAATACATATTACAAATATATTAATATAAAGTGTTAATACATAATATGATATTTCTAAACATCAATATAGCATATTTATCATAAATGATATATCGTATACTTTAAATCGGTTTTATATATAAATTTTAAGTATTTAATATATATATATATATATATATATATATATATATATATATATATATATATATATATATATATATATATATATATATATATATATATATATATATATATATATATATATATATATATATAGCTAATAAATTTACTAATCTAAGAAGTATATTATTAATATAAATAAAAATTGGATAATTGTCATCATGTGTTTTAATATAAATATACAAATGATATAGGTTCGTGAATCCGAGGTCAACCCTGCATTGTTCAATGTCGTCATATGTATTTTTATTACAAAATACAGTATTGTGAGTTTCATTTTCTCCCTTTTTAAATGCTTTTGCAATATATATTTTTGGGACTGAGAATACATGCGCTACTTTTATAAATGTTTTACGAAATAAACATAAGTAATCGAAACTACATTATATGGTTGAATGATCAAAGCCAAATATGCCCCTTTTGCTTGGTGCCTAAGAATTAGTAAACCAGTCTACTAATTAACGCGAATCCTAAAGATAGATCTATTGGGCCTAACGAACCCCATCCGTTGTAGCGGATGCTTTAGTACTTCGATGTTATTTTATCATGTCCGAAGGATTTCCCGGAATGATAGGGGATATTCTTATATGCATCTTGTTAATGTCGATTACCAGGTGTTCAATCCATATGAATGATTTTTGTCTCTACGCATGTGATGTATATTTATGAGAACTTGAAATGAAATTCTTGTGGTCTATTAAAATGATAAAAATGAATATTTATGTTAAATTAATGAACTCACCAACCTTTTGGTTGACACTTTAAAGCATGTTTATTCTCAGGTATGAAAGAAATCTTCATCTGTGCATTTGCTCATTTTAGAAATATTACTTGGAGTCGTTCATGACATATTTCAAAAGACGTTGCATTCGAGTCTTTGAGTTCATCAAGATTATTATTAAGTCAATTATAGTTGGATATATTATGAAATGGTATGCATGCCGTCAACTTTCGATGTAATGAAAGTTTGTCTTTTAAAAACGAATGCAATGTTTGTAAAATTGTATCATATAGAGGTCAAGTACCTCGCGATGTAACCAAATGTAATGTGTTCGTCCAGATGGATTAGGACGGGTTGTTAGAAAAACACCACCAGAACTACCCTGTGTATCACCCTGTTTATCACCAGCACCCTTATCAGTAATATCCTCCCCCTCAATTTGAATCTTCTTGGATTGCTCCCCCTCAATGTGAGTCCTCTTGGATTGCTCCCCCTCAATACCTGCATCATCTGATCTTTTTCTTTTCTCCCCCTTTTTGACATCATCCAAAGGAAGAGTAGATAGGAACTTCCAAATTTCAGTCTGTTCATGTAACACCCCAAATTTTTAATGCATCAGAAAATGTTCCTGAAAGTGTCAGTAAATGTGTGGACCAGAAAGCGCCACTAAAAGTCATCCTAACACTTATGCATTTTCAGAATTTACATCAAAATCAGAATCTGTCAATTTCAGTCCCTGAACTTCTAAGAACTGGTAACCTGTCGCGTTTCACTAGAGTTCATCGCGTCCCAGCGCGTCGCGAATCGCGACAGAAGTGGTCAAAATGCGATGACATCTGAAACCTGACTCCTGATCACTATATCACGTTCTAGAAGGCCTTGTCGCGTCCTGGTGTCGCGAAATGCGACATGGTGTCGCGAAACGCGATAAATGTCGCTGTAATGACATTTTTAACCCATTTTAATGGAATCTTTTGGGGGTGTTTTGGTAATTTCACTTATGGCCGGTTCTAGAGCCATAAGACTGATTCAAGGCTCATCTTATCCCCATTTTCACTCACCAACATTCTCATCTTCAAACTGTAGAGAGAGGAGAGAGTTTAGAGAGAGAGAGCTCCATTTGGAGAAGAAGAAGGTTGTTTCGGGTCAAACCTCAAGTATTAAAGTTGTTCTACTTGCCAACGGCATCATTTTGGTGGTATTGGTAAGTTCTAACTCCGAGTTTCATTGTTTGATTTGAGATTCAATGTTAGGGTTTTGAAATTGTTAGTTGTAAAACCCATTTAGTTGATGAAGAGGGTTTATGGAAACTTGCTATTTTGATATCTGGCGGATTTTGGGTTAGTTAATGATTTAACCAAGTTTAAGGCTTGTGAGTGGTGTATAATCACTAGTGTTAGTGATTATAGAGGTGTTGGAACCAATTTGGGTGTAGTTGGATTGACTAACTTTGCAATGGGTCAAAATTAGGGTTTAGGTGTCAATTTGGGCAAGATTGGTATTTAACACTTATGAATGGGTTCAATTGGTGTATTAGGACCGTTCTCACTCGTGTTAGTGATTATTGGTTAGTTTGGGTGCGGTTTGTGCTTGGAAGTGCATTTGGGTCAAAATTTGCACTAAGTGTCAATTTGGGTTGATTTGTAAATCCACCCTAATTGTGTTGTTTGATATGTGATTAATGGAATAGGTACATTCTATCAGCGAGTTGCGGATTATTCGGTTGCATTCATCAAGGCGACAAGGTGAGTGTTAATATCCTATGTGCATATGTATGTGTAGGATGAGTGCGGGTCGGGTGAAGTGGTTCTCAGTTATAGAGCTCACTTCACATATAGGTGGATTTGATGGACTTGTGTAATAGGTCCAATTGGCACGGATGTGCGTTTTGGTTGACCACCTTTGGCGAGGTGCACACTTTTTGTGTACGTTATCACATATGCTTGTGATATGGATTATACAACCCCAATGGCGAAGGGTTGATATTGAGTTATGATTGGAGAAGTGGATCATGTGTGGATGCGGATTCACGATGACTCGTGTAGTTCGGTCATCTTATTGAGGTAGCGATCTCGTGTGGTTGCGGATTCACTAAGGCTCGTGTAGTTAGGCCAACCTCGATGTTGTTGTGGTAATGAAGTTAGTAGTCTCATGTGGATGCGTATTTACTATGGCTCGTGTAGTTCGGCCAATCTTCATTGTGGTAATTGACTTTTAGTATTAGGTTAAGGGGTTAACCTTGGGCGTTGTACGCATTATCATTATATATATATCGTCGTATTGTTGTGGTGTAGCTAGCCCTCCGGATGTAGCTTGATTGGCGTTGTTCACATCGTCGTTGGTGAACTTACTTGTTGATATTATTAGCTTGTGTATAGCGATCGTACGGTATGCTTAGTTTAGCCTGCCTTATACTTGGATGCTCCGGTATGTGTTATTTGATTATTCGTGTGGTGTGTCCATTTTATGCATATATATGTATGTAGTATATTCTCACTCACTAAGCGTTAGCTTACCCTCTCGTTGTTGATATTTTATAGGTTCGCGCAAGGTTGGAGAACTCGGATCTCGGGGAGATCTCGTTTAGACATTTTTGAGGAGATCTCGGCATCTCGAAAAATTCTCTGGGAGATCTCGGACGTTGACTTACGTTGACTTTTTAGTATAAATTTATGTATATAAATAAATATATGTATATTTATATACATGTTTACGAGATTTTGCAAGAAAATTCGAGAAATGAGTGAGAAAATCCAAGAAATTACGCCATTTCACGAGAAAATTTGATAAATGAGCAAGAAAATCTGAGAAATCGTGACTTTGACCAAGTTTGACTCCGTTGACCAGGAAATCTCGGGAGATGGACATCTCGTCTCGGTTTACTTCTAAAAACGAGATCTCGGGGAGATCTCAGGGAGAAATAAGGAGATTTACAACACTAGGTTCGTGTGATGGTGGCACGGGTAAGCATGGGAATTAGAGATATTGGCTAGGTTGCTTTAGAAGATCTTGCTTTTATACTTGATTAGGATTTGGGTAGCGTAGTCCCAAATCACCATGCTCGGTTTTGTGTAAACATAACTAGTTGGGTCATAATGATTATAATCGGTTAATGATTCAACTAACGTATTATTGTATTAAGAAGTTTAAATCATTGTTGTACTTTTTTTTAAGTTCGTTGAACTTACCTTGATAAAAATACGTTTTCGAAATTGTGTAATGGGATCTGAATATTAATGTATTAACGAAAAATTTTTTACGGGCCGGTTTAAATACGGGTTGCGTTGTTTCAAGTGGTATCAGAGCATGGTCTAAAGGATTTAGGCGACTTGAGATAGGTGCCTAGACTTAGACTTTTGTGTGTGCTTATTTGTTGCAGGACTTGTAGGTAAACGGGTCGGAATGGGAACTTGGTTAGCACCTTAGCGTGTAGGTGAACTAACTAGGGTATTGGCTTGTGTTGTGACATTATTCTTGCGTGTGTTTACGTCGCGTAGAATAATTGATTGTGTTGTTTATATCATCAAGCGAGGCGGTCGTTGTACTAACGAGTCGATACGGCGTGTGTGCGTAATAAGGACTTGCAAACCTTATTACGGGTGCAAATCGTGTCTAACAAGTGATGTACGACGAGTGTTGAGCAAGATGGGGCGGTATTATGCGTGTGGTTTTATACGTTCGTGGACTAATCGTTTTTGCATTCTTTAGAATGACGACACGAAACGAGATCGAGACGAATGACGAGGAGTTTAATGATAGAGTTGCGGCCGCCGTTGCGGAGCAAATGGGTATGTTTCGAGAAGAAATGGATAAGAAGTATTCCGAACTTCAAAGTAGGGGTAAAATGGAGCGTTGTCATAAGAGCTTCATGAGGACTAAACCCCCTATGTATGACGGGAAATCGGATCCTTTGGTAAGCACAACATGGATCTCGGATGTCGAAGGGTGTTTTCGCACTATTGAATGCCGTCCCGAGAAGATGACAAGACTCGCTACTAGCTTGTTGCGGGGTAGGGCGAAGGATTGGTTGGATGGTAAAATTGATCTTGTCGGTGGAGAAGCGTTTATGGGGTTATCGTGGGACGATTTTAAGAAGGAATTCTTCGAGGAGTTCCGGACTTCAGCCGATTTGTCGGAAATGCGTAATGAGTTACGAAATTTACAACAAGGATCTATGGACTTGAATACTCTTAAGACGACCTTTATGGCAAAGGCTCGTTTTTGCCCGGAGTATATTGGGAATGATCGTATGTTGATGGAAGACTTCTATCGAACCTTGAATGAGGACTTGCAGGGCAAGATTAGTGTTGGTCAAGTGAACTTGTTTGCAGAGTTATTCAACATGGCTAGGGGTTTCGAGTCGTATTCGCGATCGAAGATTGCCGAACCTTCAAGTGAGAGAAGGGTTGTTTCATATGGCGCTCCAAGTAAAAGAGCTAGGGGTGCAAGTGTGAGCACGGGTGGTATACGGACGAGTATATCGGATTTTAGTGCGTCTAGGTGTTATAATTGTGGCGTGAGGGGTTGCAAGTCTTGGAAATGTTCGGTGCCAAAGGGTGATGGCACGGTGTGCTTCAATTGCCAAGTGGGAGGACATCGTAAGTCGGAGTGTCCTAAGTTAGCAGGGACGGGTGCGGCAAGGAGACATTAAGGTACGTTTCGTTTTAATGAATATGTCCTTTGATTATTTATCGTGTGCCGATTGAGTTCGGGTTTGTTGGATGCCTTGTGTTGTGCATAGTATCGTTATGGGTGATGTTCCTAATGGAATTACCCTACGGTGACGTTTTGATTGATGGTCGAAGGGCGTAAGACTTGGTGCAACCAAGCATTCCTGAGTGTAGGGAAAAGTTTCTACCAAGCCATGGGTTTGGGCTTTGGTGTTCGGATGTTAAGCGCGTGTTCGCTTTTTAGTTGAAATTGTTGAACCATGAGGTTCGACGGGTGGATAAAACTCGAAAGATCGAGTGTTTGATGTCGATGTATGTTGGTAATGGAGTCTACGTGACGCAATGTTAGGTGCCTCTTTCATACCTACTAGCGTGGTACTCGACTTCGGTGGTGTTGCGGTTACATTGTACTTAGGGTACCGGAGAGAAACCCTTAGGTACATGAGTGACTAGGTGGAAATGTGACAAGCTAGAGTAATCGGAAGATTACAAAGATTTAAGTTTGTGTAATTGTGGCAAACTCTTCGTTCGAAGTGTTTAAGGATAGGTTAAAATCCTTCGTGTGCTCAAGGTTGGAGCAAGGTATCGTGATGTAGTTATGGAACGGAGTTCTAAGTGGGGGAGTTTGAACTCTCGCACGAAGATGTTCTAGTGTATTGATATTGGGCGATGCTCGTATGAATTCGGAGCTAGCGTTGAGACCTACGTTGGTCGATTGTGGTAAAAGTACGATTTAGAATAAATAGTACTTATGGTTTTGGATTTAAATTATCACCGAGGTGGTAATAGGGTAAATCTCATTGAGAGATAATGGGCGTATTTGACGAGCAAGGTGGAATCCCTCGGTTAAGGGATGAGTGTGTCGGATTCTCTTTTAGAGAATTGTTATTTTGTGCCTATGTGCGATATAGGTGGTTCTTGCTCGATTGTGGTGACGATGTGTACACGTACGAGTGATGCGTATACGTATATAATGTATTTAATTATGTAGCATGAAATGTGGGATAGTCGCGGTGTTTAAGACACCACATTCTACGTAACGAGTGGGATTGTCGCGATGTTCAAGACACCACTCATTGGTTTGATTGACATGTGGAATAGTCGCGGTGTTTAAGACATCACCCGGGAGTTAGTGATATATGTCATTGTACATTAACGGATATTTGTGTTAGAGTAGTGTTATATCGGTATGGTATAACGTTATCGAAAAATGCGAGTACTGATGGGGAATGGGAGTACCATTTCTGTGTTGAGATTTGGGAAGTGGATCACGTGTGGTTGCGGATTCACGATGACACGTGTAGTTCGATCATCTTATTGTGGAAGTGAGCCTCGTGTATTTCGGATTCACAATGACTCGTGTGGATGCGGTCATTATATTGCGGAAGTGAGTCTCGTGTAGTTCGAATTCACAATGACACGTGTGGATGCGGTCATTCTTTTGGGATAGTGACTCTTGTGTAGTTCGGATTCACTAGGGCGCGTGTAGTTCGGCCAATCCCAATTGTTGTGCGGTGGAGGTAGTGAGTCGCATGTTGTGCGGATTCACTAAGGTGCGTGTAGTTTTCGGCCAGTCTTCATGTGGTTGTGTTGTGAACTATTGGTTGTTTATACACCAATGGTGGGGTCGTGAGGACCATGTTGTGTGATTAGTGATGCGATAGCCATGTTTCGCTCACATGTTGTTGCGGGTGTGACAATAGTCGATTTTGTACACCTTGGGATTTGCGTTACCATAATCGTTTGGGGAGCTAGCGGATTTAGTCGTTTGCTTACGACTTTATGATAGTTGCGTATTGGTCGTGTTGCGCACTACAAGTGATGTTTAGTATTAAGCGTTATCCGTAACGATTCGTGTTGATTCGGTCTTCATCGTTCAGGTTGTTGACCTTAGGTTGAGACTTGGTTGCTTTTAGCATTGTCCTTGGTAAGGGTACGCTAAGGGATTGATATCTCGGTAAGAGATTAGTTAAGTTTTTCCCGACGTGAGGGATTGAGCAAGTTCTTGTGCTCGGATTTGTGGAATTTAATAAATCGCTGGTGACGATTTAGTTGTTATTGGTGACTCTTTGAGATGAAGTGCCTATAGGAGTCGGAAGAATACGTGTCGGTTCCGCGTACTCTAAGTGATCGTTATAGACTCCGGATGTTACGTGTATTGCACGTCTCGAAATGCCTGCAAGTGTGTAATTATTAATGGATTAATCTTCGGGTTAATGAGAAATGTGGTGGAAGTCGAATTGGAACGGTTGTTTGAGGACCTTAGTGTAGTGACCCGAACTTTTCCATGTTTATATATATTAATTGAGATCGATATTTACATGATTAAATGTTTCCAACATGTTAAGCAATCAAACTTGTTAAGACTTGATTAATTGAAATATGTTTCATATAGACAATTGACCCCCAAGTTGACCGGTGATTCACGAACGTTAAAACTTGTAAAAACTATATGATGACATATATATGGATATATATATATAGTTAACATGATACTATGATAAGTAAACATATCATTAAGTATATTAACAATGAACTACATATGTAAAAACAAGACTACTAACTTAATGATTTTTAAACGAGACATATATGTAACGATTATCGTTGTAAAGACATTTAATGTATATATATCATATTAAGAGATATTCATACATGATAATATCATGATAATATAATAATTTAAAATCTCATTTGATATTATAAACATTAGGTTAACAACATTTAACAAGATCGTTAACCTAAAGGTTTCAAAACAACACTTACATGTAACGACTAACGATGACTTAACGACTCAGTTAAAATGTATATACATGTAGTGTTTTAATATGTATTTATACACTTTTGAAAGACTTCAATACACTTATCAAAATACTTCTACTTAACAAAAATGCTTACAATTACATCCTCGTTCAGTTTCATCAACAATTCTACTCGTATGCACCCGTATTCGTACTCGTACAATACACAGCTTTTAGATGTATGTACTATTGGTATATACACTCCAATGATCAGCTCTTAGCAGCCCATGTGAGTCACCTAACACATGTGAGAACCATCATTTGGCAACTAGCATGAAATATCTCATAAAATTACAAAAATATGAGTAATCATTCATGACTTATTTACATGAAAACAAAATTACATATCCTTTATATCTAATCCATACACCAACGACCAAAAACACCTACAAAAACTTTCATTCTTCAATTTTCTTCATCTAATTGATCTCTCTCAAGTTCTATCTTCAAGTTCTAAGTGTTCTTCATAAATTCTACAAGTTCTAGTTATATAAAATCAAGAATACTTTCAAGTTTGCTAGCTCACTTCCAATCTTGTAAGGTGATCATCCAACCTCAAGAAATCTTTGTTTCTTACAGTAGGTTATCATTCTAATACAAGGTAATAATCATATTCAAACTTTGGTTCAATTTCTATAACTATAACAATCTTATTTCAAGTGATGATCTTACTTGAACTTGTTTTCGTGTCATGATTCTGCTTCAAGAACTTCGAGCCATCCAAGGATCCGTTGAAGCTAGATCCATTTTTCTATTTTCTAGTAGGTTTATCCAAGGAACTTAAGGTAGTAATGATGTTCATAACATCATTCGATTCATACATATAAAGCTATCTTATTCGAAGGTTTAAACTTGTAATCACTAGAACATAGTTTAGTTAATTCTAAACTTGTTCGCAAACAAAAGTTAATCCTTCTAACTTGACTTTTAAAATCAACTAAACACATGTTCTATATCTATATGATATGCTAACTTAATGATTTAAAACCTGGAAACACGAAAAACACCGTAAAACCGGATTTACGCCGTCGTAGTAACACCGCGGGCTGTTTTGGGTTAGCTAATTAAAAACTATGATAAACTTTGATTTAAAAGTTGTTATTCTGAGAAAATGATTTTTATTATGAACATGAAACTATATCTAAAAATTATGGTTAAACTCAAAGTGGAAGTATGTTTTCTAAAATGGTCATCTAGACGTCGTTCTTTCGACTGAAATGACTACCTTTACAAAAATGACTTGTAACTTATTTTTCCGGCTATAAACCTATACTTTTTCTGTTTAGATTCATAAAATATAGTTCAATATGAAACCATAGCAATTTGATTCACTCAAAACGGATTTAAAATGAAGAAGTTATGGGTAAAGCAAGATTGGATAATTTTTCTCATTTTAGCTACGTGAAAATTGGTAACAAATCTATTCCAACCATAACTTAATCAACTTGTATTGTATATTATGTAATCTTGAGATACCATAGACACGTATACAATGTTTCGACCTATCATGTCGGCACATCTATATATATTTCGGAACAACCATAGACACTCTATATGTGAATGTTGGAGTTAGCTATACAGGGTTGAGGTTGATTCCAAAATATATATAGTTTGAGTTGTGATCAATACTGAGATACGTATACACTGGGTCGTGGATTGATTCAAGATAATATTTATCGATTTATTTCTGTACATCTAACTGTGGACAACTAGTTGTAGGTTACTAACGAGGACAGCTGACTTAATAAACTTAAAACATCAAAATATATTAAAAGTGTTGTAAATATATTTTGAACATACTTTGATATATATGTATATATTGTTATAGGTTCGTGAATCAACCAGTGGCCAAGTCTTACTTCCCGACGAAATAAAAATCTGTGAAAGTGAGTTATAGTCCCACTTTTAAAATCTAATATTTTTGGGATGAGAATACATGCAGGTTTTATAAATGATTTACAAAATAGACACAAGTACGTGAAACTACATTCTATGGTTGAATTATCGAAATCGAATATGCCCCTTTTTATTAAGTCTGGTAATCTAATAATTAGGGAACAGACACCCTAATTGACGCGAATCCTAAAGATAGATCTATTGGGCCTAACAAACCCCATCCAAAGTACCGGTTGCTTTAGTATCAGAGCGTTGGTCTTAGAGAACCAGAATTTTGCATTAGTGTGTCTTATCGAGTTTGTTAGGATGCATTAGTGAGTCTGGACTTCGACCGTGTTTACTTGAAAAATGATTGCTTAACAAATTTTGTTGGAAACTATATATTTTTAACATGTGAATATTATGTGATATATTAATCTCTTAACGCGTTTGATATTATGTGATAGATGTCTACCTCTAGAACAAGTCCCATTGACTCACCTAATAATAATGAAGAGTCAAATGTAAATTGGAATGATTCGTGGACTGATTCACAAGTTCCCGAAGAGGAACCGGAAGAAGAGTCAGAACCGGAAGAAGAATCGGAACCGGATGAAGAAATAGAACCGGTGGGGGAAATAATAAAACGGTTAAGTAAAAGAAAATCCTCAACCAACCGACCAAGGTTAATTATGGTCAATGGTGTTTCCGCCAAGGAAGCAAAATATTGGGAGGATTACCAATTCTCCGATGAATCGAATTCCGACGAGAATTCCGATGATGTTATAGAAATTACCCCAATTGAATTTAAAAAGGCAAAAGAAAATAATAAGGGAAATGGCATAAAAATAGAGAAATCTAATTCCAACCCCGATGAACTTTATATGTATCGTCAACCCCCGAAGTCCTTAAGTTGTAACAATGACCCGGGAACCTCTAAACCACCAGGTTTTTCTAAACCAATGTGGAAAATGACGGCTCGTATTAGGGGAACATCATATATCCCTAGAAACTTGGCAAAACGAACCAAAACCGAAGAAGAAGAAACAAGCGAGTCGGAATAAGATAGTTGTATTCGTGTGGTGTAATATATGTAATATAGTGTGCTTATGCTTTATGATATATGTAAAAATTGCTTGTATTAATAAGTATTTTTTTTATGAATCTAACTCTTGTCTATTTTACTGTATAAAAACACAAAATGGATAGACAACCCAATATTTTAAGAGACCTACCCGGAGACATGATTGATGAAATCTTGTCTAGAGTTGGTCAGAATTCTTCGGCACAACTATTTAAGGCGAGATCAGTTTGTAAGACATTCAAAGAACGTTCCAAGAATGCCTTGGTTTATAAAAGGCTTTCGTTCGAAAGATGGGGGATATCACATTGGGAAATCCATAAGTTACAATGTGTTTACTTTGACGCATATATTGCGGGGAACCCAAATGCTATTTTACGCAATGGGTTAAGAAATTATTTTGACTCAATATATCTGAATATTGGACTTCGTGATTTAGAAAAAGCGGCTAACATGCAACATAAAGAAGCATGTTATGCTTACGGATTAGTAATGTTCGCTTTTCACCAAAGTGAGAACAAGAACATCGGGCTACAACTATTAAACAAAACATTCCCACAAGTGACGGAGTCGGTAATTGGGGTAAGAAATGAGGTTTTTAGATTGTTACGGGACTGTTGGACATTACGTAACCCTCGTCCCTTTGACGACGTTACAACACGCTGTCTTATCAACGGCCATAACGGTTATGTTCCACAAGACCAAGGATGGGAAGTAATCCTAGTAAAACCAGAATGCATGACTTGTTTCTGGACGTATGAATTTCGTGTCTTTATTGCCTTTGCTGAACGACTTGTGTACTAGCTAGAATTATCTTCACAACCATCTTGTATCAAATTTATTGTGTGCTATATTTCATGCTATATGTAAAATAAGCGGTATTATAAGTTTGTAAAATATTGTGTAAAAGTTTGAACGCGAAATATTATTATAATCAGTTTTTTATATAGAATTGTAGTAGTTGAATTGTATATTAGCTACTAAGTATGAACTTAACGGGTAGGTACTACCCGAATTTAAACTTATAAAACGGTAATATGAAGAAAAAGCTTTTATAAATGAGTTCATATTATGCTACGAAATACTATTAACTACTCTTAATATTCTGTATGATTAACTTGTTCCATTTGACTATTTTGAAGGAAATGGCACCGACTACTCGACACACCGTGAATATGAATGAAGAGGAATTCCGTACTTTTCTAGCTTTAAACATAGCCGCAGTACAGGCTGCGCTACATACCAACAATAACCTTGGATCTAGCAGTACAGGAAATCGTGTAGGATGCACCTACAAAGAATTCACTGCCTGCAAACCTTTGGAATTTGATGGAACCGAATGACCGATCTGATTGAAACGGTGGACCGAGAAGGTCGAATCGGTGTTTGCCATAAGTAAGTGTACTGAAGAGGACAAAGTGAAGTACGCTACGCATACCTTCACAGGTTCTGCGTTAACTTGGTGGAATACCTATCTAGAGCAAGTGGGACAAGACGATGCGTACGCACTACCGTGGTCAGCATTCAAGCACTTGATGAACGAGAAGTACCGTCTCAGAACTGAGGTCAATAAGCTCAAGACAGAACTTAGAGGGTTACGAACCCAAGGATTTGATATTACCACGTACGAAACACGATTCACAGAATTGTGCCTATTGTGTCCGGGAGCATTCGAAGATGAGGAAGAGAAGATCGACGAGTTTGTGAAAGGATTACCGGAAAGAATCCAAGAAGATATAAGTTCACACGAGCCCGCCTCCATACAACAGGCATGTAGAATGGCTCACAAACTAGTGAACCAGATTGAAGAAAGAATTAAAGAACAGACTACTGAAGAGGCCAATGTGAAGCAAGTCAAAAGAAAGTGGGAGGAAAACGGTGATAAGAATCACCAATACAACAACAACAGCAATTACAACAATAATCGCAACAATTATCCCAACAATCGCAACATCAATCGCAACTACAACAAACGGCCCAACAACAACAACAACAACAACAACAACTACAACAATCATCCCAACAACAATAATAATCGCAACAATAACAACAATCAGAAGCAGCTATGCCAAAGGTGTGAAAAGTATCACTCGGGGTTCTGCACCAAATTTTGCAACAGGTGTAAAAGAAATGGTCATAGCACGGTGAAGTGTGAGGTCTACGGACCAGGGGTTAATAGAACGAAAGGAACAAATGGTGTCGGAACGAGTAATGGCGGAGCAAGTAGTGTCGGAGCAAGTTATGCCAATGTAATTTGTTATAAATGTGGAAAACCGGGCCACATTATTAGAAATTGCCCGAACCAGGAGAACACGAATGGACAAGGCCGCAGAAGAGTTTTCAATATTAATGCGGCAGAGGCACAGGAAGACCCGGAGCTTGTTACGGGTACGTTTCTTTTTGACAATAAGTCTGCTTACGTTTTATTTGATTCGGGTGCGGATAGAAGCTATATGAGTAGAGATTTTTGTGCTAAATTAAGTTGTCCATTGACGCCTTTGGATAGTAAATTTTTACTCGAATTAGCAAATGGTAAATTAATTTCAGCAGATAATATATGTCGGAATCGAGAAATTAAACTGGTTAGCGAAACATTTAAGATTGATTTGATACCAGTAGAGTTAGGGAGTTTTGATGTGATAATCGGTATGGACTGGTTGAAAGAAGTGAAAGCAGAGATCGTTTGTTACAAAAATGCAATTCGCATTATACGAGAAAAAGGAAAACCCTTAATGGTGTACGGAGAAAAGGGCAACACGAAGCTACATCTTATTAGTAATTTGAAGGCACAAAAACTAATAAGAAAAGGTTGCTATGCTGTTCTAGCACACGTCGAGAAAGTACAAACTGAAGAAAAGAGCATCAATGATGTTCCCATTGCAAAAGAATTTCCCGATGTATTTCCGAAAGAATTACCGAGATTACCCCCACATCGATCCGTTGAATTTCAAATAGATCTTGTACCAGGAGCTGCACCAATAGCTCGTGCTCCTTACAGACTCGCACCCAACGAGATGAAAGAACTGCAAAGCCAATTAAAAGAACTTTTAGAGCGTGGTTTCATTCGACCAAGCACATCACCGTGGGGAGCTCCTATTTTGTTTGTCAAGAAGAAAGATGGTACATTCAGGTTGTGTATCGACTACCGAGAGTTGAACAAACTTACCATCAAGAACCGCTACCTACTACCGAGAATCGATGACTTATTTGATCAACTACAAGGCTCGCCTGTTTATTCAAAGATTGACTTACGTTCCGTGTATCATCAAATGCGGGTGAAAGAAGATGATATTCCAAAGACTGCTTTTAGAACACGTTACGGTCATTACGAGTTTATGGTCATGCCGTTTAGTTTAACTAATGCACCAGCTGTGTTCATGGACCTTATGAACCGAGTGTGTGGACCATACCTTGACAAGTTTGTCATTGTTTTCATTGATGACATACTTATTTACTCAAAGAATGACCAAGAACACGGTGAACATTTGAGAAAGGTGTTAGAAGTATTGAGGAAGGAAGAATTGTATGCTAAGTTTTCAAAGTGTGCATTTTGGTTGGAAGAAGTTCAATTCCTCGGTCACATAGTGAACAAAGAAGGTATTAAGGTGGATCCGGTAAAGATAGAAACTGTTGAAAAGTGGGAAACCCCAAAAACACCAAAACTCATACGCCAGTTTTTAGGACTAGCTGGTTACTACAGAAGGTTCATCCAAGACTTTTCCAGAATAGCAAAACCCTTGACTGCATTAACGCATAAAGGGAAGAAATTTGAATGGAATGATGAACAAGAGAAAGCGTTTCAGTTATTGAAGAAAAAGCTAACTACGGCACCTATATTGTCATTGCCTGAAGGGAATGATGATTTTGTGATTTATTGTGACGCATCAAAGCAAGGTCTTGGTTGTGTATTAATGCAACGAACGAAGGTGATTGCTTATGCGTCTAGACAATTGAAGATTCACGAACAAATTATACGACGCATGATTTGGAATTAGGCGCGGTTGTTTTTGCATTAAAGACTTGGAGGCACTACTTATATGGGGTCAAAAGTATTATATATACCGACCATAAAAGTCTTCAACACATATTTAATCAGAAACAACTGAATATGAGGCAGCGTAGGTGGATTGAATTGTTGAATGATTATGACTTTGAGATTCGTTACCACCCGGGGAAGGCAAATGTGGTAGCCGATGCCTTGAGCAGGAAGGACAGAGAACCCATTCGAGTAAAATCTATGAATATAATGATTCATAATAACCTTACTACTCAAATAAAGGAGGCGCAACAAGGAGTTTTAAAAGAGGGAAGTTTAAAGGATGAAATACCCAAAGGATCGGAGAAGCATCTTAATATTCGGGAAGACGGAACCCGGTATAGGGCTGAAAGGATTTGGGTACCAAAATTTGGAGATATGAGAGAAATGGTACTTAGAGAAGCTCATAAAACCAGATACTCAATACATTCTGGAACGGGGAAGATGTACAAGGATCTCAAGAAACATTTTTGGTGGCCGGGTATGAAAGCCGATGTTGCTAAATATGTAGGAGAATGTTTGACGTGTTCTAAGGTCAAAGCTGAGCATCAAAAACCATCAGGTCTACTTCAACAACCCGAAATCCCAGAATGGAAATGGAAAAACATTACCATGGATTTCATCACTAAATTGCCAAGGACTGCAAGTGGTTTTGATACTATTTGGGTAATAGTTGATCGTCTCACCAAATCAGCACACTTCCTGACAATAAGAGAAGATGACAAGATGGAGAAGTTAGCACGACTGTATTTGAGGGAAGTCGTCTCCAGAAATGGAATACCAATCTCTATTATCTCTGATAGGGATGGCAGATTTATTTCAAGATTCTGGCAGACATTACAGCAAGCATTAGGAACTCGTCTAGACATGAGTACTGCCTATCATCCACAAACTGATGGGCAGAGCAAAAGGACGATACAAATGCTTGAAGACATGCTACGAGCATGTGTTATTGATTTCGGAAACAGTTGGGATCGACATCTACCGTTAGCAGAATTTTCCTACAACAACAGCTACCATTCAAGCATTGAGATGGCGCCGTTTGAAGCACTTTATGGTAGAAAGTGCAGGTCTCTGATTTGTTGGAGTGAAGTGGGGGATAGACAGATTACGGGTCCGGAGATTATACAAGAAACTACCAAGAAGATCATCCAAATTCAACAACGGTTGAAAACCGCCCAAAGTCGACAAAAGAGCTACGCTGACATTAAAAGAAAAGATATAGAATTTGAAATTGGAGAGATGGTCATGCTTAAAGTTACACCTTGGAAAGGCGTCGTTCGATTTGGTAAATGAGGAAAATTAAATCCAAGGTATATTGGACCATTCAAGATTATTGATCGTGTCGGACCAGTAGCTTACCGACTTGAGTTACCTCAACAACTCGCGGCTGTACATAACACTTTCCACGTCTCGAATTTGAAGAAATGTTTTGCTAAAGAAGATCTCACTATTCCGTTAGATGAAATCCAAATCAACGAAAAACTCCAATTCATCGAAGAACCCGTCGAAATAATGGATCGTGAGGTTAAAAGACTTAAGCAAAACAAGATACCAATTGTTAAGGTTCGATGGAATGCTCATAGAGGACCCGAGTTCACCTGGGAGCATGAAGATCAGATGAAGAAGAAATACCCGCATCTATTTCCAGAAGATTCGTCAACACCTTCAACAGCTTAAAATTTTGGGACGAAATTTATTTAACGGGTAGGTACTGTAGTGACCCGAACTTTTCCATGTTTATATATATTAATTGAGATCGATATTTACATGATTAAATGTTTCCAACATGTTAAGCAATCAAACTTATTAAGACTTGATTAATTGAAATATGTTTCATATAGACAATTGACCACCCAAGTTGACCGGTGATTCACGAACGTTAAAACTTGTAAAAACTATATGATGACATATATATGGATATATATATAGTTAACATGATACTATGATAAGTAAACATATCATTAAGTATATTAACAATGAACTACATATGTAAAAACAAGACTACTAACTTAATGATTTTTAAACGAGACATATATGTAACGATTATCGTTGTAAAGACATTTAATGTATATATATCATATTAAGAGATATTCATACATGATAATATCATGATAATATAATAATTTAAAATCTCATTTGATATTATAAACATTGGGTTAACAACATTTAACAAGATCGTTAACCTAAAGGTTTCAAAACAACACTTACATGTAACGACTAATGATGACTTAACGACTCAGTTAAAATGTATATACATGTAGTGTTTTAATATGTATTTATACACTTTTGAAAGACTTTAATACACTTATCAAAATACTTCTATTTAACAAAAATGCTTACAATTACATCCTCGTTCAGTTTCATCAACAATTCTACTCGTATGCACCCGTATTCGTACTCGTACAATACACAGCTTTTAGATGTATGTACTATTGGTATATACACTCCAATGATTAGCTCTTAGCAGCCCATGTAAGTCACCTAACACATGTGGGAACCATCATTTGGCAACTAGCATGAAATATCTCATAAAATTACAAAAATATGAGTAATCATTCATGACTTATTTACATGAAAACAAAATTACATATCCTTTATATCTAATCCATACACCAACGACCAAAAACACCTACAAACACTTTCATTCTTCAATTTTATTCATCTAATTGATCTCTCTCAAGTTCTATCTTCAAGTTCTAAGTGTTCTTCATAAATTCTACAAGTTCTAGTAACATAAAATCAAGAATACTTTCAAGTTTGCTAGCTCACTTCCAATCTTGTAAGGTGATCATCCAACCTCAAGAAATCTTTGTTTGTTACAGTAGGTTATCATTCTAATACAAGGTAATAATCATATTCAAACTTTGGTTCAATTTCTATAACTATAACAATCTTATTTCAAGTGATGATCTTACTTGAACTTGTTTTCGTGTCATGATTCTGCTTCAAGAACTTCGAGCCATCCAAGGATCCGTTGAAGCTAGATTCATTTTTCTCTTTTCCAGTAGGTTTATCCAAGAAACTTAAGGTAGTAATGATGTTCATAACATCATTCGATTCATACATATAAAGCTATCTTATTCGAAGGTTTAAACTTGTAATCACTAGAACATAGTTTAGTTAATTCTAAAATTGTTCGCAAACAAAAGTTAATCCTTCTAACTTGACTTTTAAAATCAACTAAACACATGTTCTATATCTATATGATATGCTAACTTAATGATTTAAAACCTGGAAACACGAAAAACACCGTAAAACCGGATTTACGCCGTCGTAGTAACACCGCGGGCTGTTTTGGGTTAGTTAATTAAAAACTATGATAAACTTTGATTTAAAAGTTGTTATTCTGAGAAAATGATTTTTATTATGAACATGAAACTATATCCAAAATTTATGGTTAAACTCAAAGTGGAAGTATGTTTTTTAAAATGGTCATCTAGACGTCGTTCTTTCGACTGAAATGACTACCTTTACAAAAATGACTTGTAACTTATTTTTCCGACTATAAACCTATACTTTTTCTGTTTAGATTCATAAAATAGATTTCAATATGAAACCATAGCAATTTGATTCACTCAAAACGGATTTAAAATGAAGAAGTTATGGGTAAAAGAAGATTGGATAATTTTTCTCATTTTAGCTACGTGAAAATTGGTAACAAATCTATTCCAACCATAACTTAATCAACTTGTGTTGTATATTATGTAATCTTGAGATACCATAGACACGTATACAATGTTTTGACCTATCATGTCGACACATCTATATATATTTCGGAACAACCATAGACACTCTATATGTGAATGTTGGAGTTAGCTATACAGGGTTGAGGTTGATTCCAAAATATATATAGTTTGAGTTGTGATCAATACTGAGATACGTATACACTGGGTCGTGGATTGATTCAAGATAATATTTATCGATTTATTTCTGTACATCTAACTGTGGACAACTAGTTGTAGGTTACTAACGAGGACAGCTGACTTAATAAACTTAAAACATCAAAATATATTAAAAGTGTTGTAAATATATTTTGAACATACTTTGATATATATGTATATATTGTTATAGGTTCGTGAATCAACCAGTGGCCAAGTCTTGCTTCCCGACGACGTAAAAATCTGTGAAAGTGAGTTATAGTCTCACTTTTAAAATCTAATATTTTTGGGATGAGAATACATGCAGGTTTTATAAATGATTTACAAAATAGACACAAGTACGTGAAACTACATTCTATGGTTGAATTATCGAAATCGAATATGCCCCTTTTTATTAAGTCTGGTAATCTAAGAATTAGGGAACAGACACCCTAATTGACGCGAATCCTAAAGATAGATCTATTGGGCCTAACAAACCCCATCCAAAGTACCGGATGCTTTAGTACTTCGAAATTTATATCATATCCGAAGGGTGTCCCGGAATGATGGGGATATTCTTATATATATGCATCTTATTAATGTCGGTTACCAGGTGTTCACCATATGAATGATTTTTATCTCTATGTATGGGATGTGTATTGAAATATGAAATCTTGTGGTCTATTATTATGATTTAATATATATAGGTTAAACCTATAACTCACCAACATTTTTGTTGACGTTTTAAGCATGTTTATTCTCAGGTGATTATTAAGAGCTTCCGCTGTCGCATACTTAAATAAGGACGAGATTTGGAGTCCATGCTTGTATGATATTGTGTAAAAACTGCATTCAAGAAACTTATTTTGTTGTAACATATTTGTATTGTAAACCATTATGTAATGGTCGTGTGTAAACAGGATATTTTAGATTATCATTATTTGATAATCTACGTAAAGCTTTTTAAACCTTTATTGATGAAATAAAGGTTATGGTTTGTTTTAAAATGAATGCAGTCTTTGAAAAACGTCTCATATAGAGGTCAAAACCTCGCAACGAAATCAATTAATATGGAACATTTTTAATCAATAAGAACGGAACATTTCACTTAGAGTGTGGGTCCAGACGGTTAAGTGACGAGGATCACGGAGACGTGATCGAATTTAAGTTGGGGAGAGTTGTAACACCCCGAATTTTTAATGCATCAGAAAATGTTCCTGAAAGTGTCAGTAAATGTGTGCACCAGAAAGCGCCACTAAAAGTCATCCTAACACTTATGCATTTTCAGAATTTACATCAGAATCAGAATCTGTCAATTTCAGTCCCTGAACTTCTAAGAAATGGTAACCTGTCGCGTTTCACTAGAGTTCATCGCGTACCAGCGTGTCGCGGATTGCGACAGAAGTGGTCAAAATGCGACGACATCTGAAACCTGACTCCTGATCACTATATCGCATTCTAGTAGGCCTTTTCGCGTCCTGGTGTCTCGAAACGCGACATGGTGTCGCGAAACGCGATAAATGTCGCTGTAATGACATTTTTAACCCATTTTAATGGAATCTTTTGGGGGTGTTTTATTAATTTCACTTATGGCCGGTTCTAGAGCCATAAGACTGATTCAAGGCTCATCTTATCTCCATTTTCACTCACCAACATTCTCATCTTCAAACCCTAGAGAGAGAGAGGAGAGAGTTTAGAGAGAGAGAGCTTCATTTGGAGAAGAAGAAGGTTGTTTCGGGTCAAACCTCAAGTATTAAAGTTGTTCTACTCGTCAACGGCATCATTTTGGCGGTATTGGTAAGTTCTAACTCCGAGTTTCATTGTTTGATTTGAGATTCAATGTTAGGGTTTTGAGATTGTTAGTTGTAAAACCCATTTAGTTGATGAAGAGGGTTTATGGAAACTTGCTATTTTGATATTTGACGGATTTTGGGTTGGTTAATGATTTAACTAAGTTTAAGGCTTGTGAGTGGTGTATAATCACTAGTGTTATTGATTATAGAAGTGTTGGAACCACTTTGGGTGTAGTTGGATTGACTAACTTTGAAATGGGTCAAAATTAGGATTTAGGTGTCAATTTGGGCAAGATTGGTATTTAACACTTATGAATGGGTTCAATTGGTGTATTAGGACCGTTCTCTCTCGCGTTAGTGATTATTGGTTAGTTTGGGCGCGGTTTGTGCTTGGAAGTGCATTTGGGTCGAAATTTACACTAAGTGTCAATTTGGGTTGATTTGTAAATCCACCCTAATTGTGTTGTTTGATATGTGATTAATGGAATAGGTACATTCCATCGGCGAGTTGCGGATTATTCGGTTGCATTCATCAAGGCGACAAGGTGGGTGTTAATATCCTATGTGCATATGTATGTGTAGGATGGGTGCGGGTCGGGTGAAGTGGTTCTCGGTTATAGTGCTCAATTCACATATAGGTGGATTTGATGGACTTGTGTAATAGGTCCAATTGGCACGGATGTGAGTTTTGGTTGCCCACCTTTGGCGAGGTGCACAATTTTTATGTACGTTATCACATATGCTTGTGATGTGGATTATACAACCCCAATGGCGAAGGGTTGATATTGAGTTATGATTGGAGAAGTGGATCACGTGTGGATGCGGATTCTATGACTCGTGTAGTTCGGTCATCTTATTGAGGTTGTGATCTCGTGTGGTTGCGGATTTACTAAGGCTCGTGTAGTTAGGCCAACCTCGATGTTGTTGTGGTAATGAAGTTAGTAGTCTCGTGTGGATGCGGATTTACTATGGCTCGTGTAGTTCGGCCAATCTTCATTGTGGTAATTGACTTTTGGTATTGGGTTAAGGGGTTAACCTTGGGCGTTGTACGCATTATCGTTATATATATATATATATATATATATATATATATATATATATATATATATATATATATATATGTATATGTATATATGTATATATATATATATATATGTATATATGTATATGTATATGTATATGTATATGTATATGTATATATATATATATATATATATATATATATATATATATATATATATATATCGTCATATTATTATGGTGTAGCTAGCCCTCCGGGTGTAGCTTGATTGGCGTTGTTCACATCGTCATTGGTGAACTTACTTGTTGATATTATTAGCTTGTGTATAGCGATCGTACGATATGCTTAGTTTAGCTTGCCTTATACTTGGATGCTCCAGTATGTGTTATTTGATTATTCGTGTGGTGTGTCCATTTTATGCATATATATGTATGTAGTATATTCTTACTCACTAAGCGTTAGCTTACCCTCTCGTTGTTGATATTTTATAGGTTCGCGTGATGGTGGCACGGGTAAGCATGGGGATTAGAGATATTGGCTAGGTTGCTTTAGAAGATCTTGCTTTTATACTTGATTAGGATTTGGGTAGCGTAGTCCCAAATCACCATGCTTGGTTTTGTGTTAACATAACTAGTCGGGTCATAATGATTATAATCGGTTAATGATTCAACTAACGTATTATTGTATTAAGAAGTTTAAATCATTGTTGTACGTTTTTTTTAAGTTCGTTGAACTTACCTTGATAAAACTACGTTTTGGAAATTGTGTAATGGGATCTAAATATTAATGTATTAACGAAAAAAAATTTACGGGCCAGTTTAAATATGGGTTGGGTTGTTTCAGTTCAGCCTTGAGGGAAGGAATATCAGATGCAAATCCAGTAAAACATTCTTTTATTTCATCAACACCAGCCATTCTTTTCTCCAGTTCTGTCAACCTTTGATTAATCTCTATTAAAGACCTTGAACCACTTGAACCAGTCAACCCCTGCATATCCCCAACCAACCTCCTCACCTCCATCAACTCAGTTTTAGAAACGAAATTTTTATTATTAAAGTTAAGATTATTAAATTTAGACTGCACAACAGAAAGCTTGTCATCAAACTCCTTAGTCAATCTGGTCAAAGCCTGATGCAGGCCAACCATGGTGACTTGTGCCTTAGTCTGAGAAGTAGTACCAATGGATGTGGGTAGGGTTGGTATGTCATCACAGCCTTCCTGTTGTAAAGAAAGCTGATCTTTGGACATAGAAGGATTTGAGGCCCGTATCTCACCCTGTGACATGAGTATGACATTGGCAGCCTGTGCCAGAATGTGTAAGGATGGAACATTTTGGGCGGGTAGTGACAGACTTAAGTCTGGGGTAAAAGTAGGCTTGGTCATTTCAGCTGGTTTTTGGATTTGGTTATTGGAGTCCAGGATTGGGACTTCTTCATGTAAGTCAACTGAGTGGGTTTCTTCAGTGACTGTAATGTGGGTATCCAAGTTCACTATCCTATCAGGTTTAGGTTGGGTCAAAGCACTGCTCTCACCAACCTCTAGCAGAGGTGATGGAGTAGTACTAGAAGCACCTTGCTTAGTGAATTTTATAGCGGAATCCACATGTGCTGTATCATCTAAGTTTTCAAATATGGTGGTATTCTCTGTATGAACTGGTGATTTCATAAGGTGGTTTGAGTAGGAAATTTGCTCAGTAGCAGTGGGTGAGGATGGGTTAGACTGAGGTGGATTTCCCCATTCATGTCCTCAGCCTACTCTGTATTTGTAACATCATGGGGTGGAGAATGTGTGGGGGTAGAATCTGATTGCTCAGATTCCAAAGAGTGATGTTGACCATTGTTGTGACCCTCTTCAGACTCTGATTGCTCAGAACATGATGAAGATGCCCCTTCAGACTCTGATTGCTTAGAATCTGGAGGTTGGTCTGCACGGCCAAGATTGACCCAATGCATCATAGCAGGAGTAAGAGCAGCTTCTTGATCATCCATAATGTGCCTGTGAAACATTCTAACACTACATTCTGGCATATATGTATACTCATACACACCAAATACTCTAAGCCCATCATACAAAACAGGAGTCATAGCTTGTTCAAACATAAGACTTAAAACTCTGATAAATGGAACATTAGGATCCCTTTGAGGTTTTTCAGTGAGCACTAAGAGTTCATTGAAATATAAACGTGCAAAATCTATATTCCTCCCTGTGACCATAGCATGAAACAGATATGCCTCAAAATCATTGACTTCAGTCAAACTTTCACACTTGAAACTCAGACTCCTAGTGATATTTGACAACAAAAACATCCATCTTGGAGAAAACATACTGATTTTAACAGTTGAATCAGTTAAGGGTTGACCAACTAAAGGAAAACTAGTTCTTGTAGTAGTTTTTGACACAGTCCTAACAAAATTATCTTGAAAAGGGAGATTTAAAGCAACCATTAAATGATTTTCAGTAAGTGTTAAGGAATTGTTACCATCTCTGTAAGTACCAGTAATAGTCCTAGCTTCTCTGTTCCCAATGCAAGTGTACCAAAACTCTGCTAACATCTCTGGAAACATGATTGTAGTCTTGAAGAAAGCATCCTTCAAAGGATGATTCTTCATAAACAGTATCAGATCCTTATACCCTTCATTAGCGAAACCCTCAGGTATAGTACCACAAGCAACCCTATTATTAACCGAAACCTGTACATCCTTGCCTCCTCTGATTTCTTTAGCCCTAATCATGTTATCGGTGGGTTCAAGAACAAAAGGGATGAACTTCGTGTTTGCCATTAGATACATAATTTTGAATCGAGAGAATTTTCAAGAAGATGATGATCGATTGAGAGAGTTTAGCAAGATACACAATTTTGAAGAGTAAAAATAGGAGAGATAAAATCAAATAAATACACCTGACACAAAGATTTTCAAAAAGTTACCATTAACCCCCTTCACTAATAACAAACTTGACCCTTTTATTTTAGGAAATAGAATAAAGAAAAATAAAATTAACCTAAAAACAAAACAAAAAAACTTTATTTGACTAAAGAAGGAAACAATTTTATACACAAAAATACACTCGAGTAAACTTTCCCAGACTCTGAATAATATTGCTTCACCCAGACTCTAAGAAAATAATTCAGACTCAAGGAATATCATCACTGGACAACATTTCAATAGATGGATTTAACATTATAAGTTGTTCAAGAAGATAGAAGTGCCTTTCCTCAGTAAGTGTCTTAGTGAAAATATCTGCCAATTGATCCTTAGTACCAATATGCTTTAAAAAGACTTTGCCCTTTTCAACACAATCCCTTATAAAGTGGTGCCTGATTTCAATGTGCTTGGTTCTTGAGTGAAACACTGGATTCTCAATAATAGCAATTGCACTCTCATTGTCACACATGATTGGAGTGTTGGTCAATGTTAACCCAAAATCTAGAAGTTGATGTTGCATCCAAAGTAACTGAGCACAACAACTTCCAGCAGCAACATACTCAGCTTCTGCTGTAGAAGTAGTCACAGAATTCTGCTTTTTACTAGACCAGCTAACTAACTTTCCACCTAGCAATTGACATCTACCAGAGGTGCTTTTCCTGTCTAACTTGCACCCTGCATAGTCTGCATCTGTGTAACCAATTAGATCAAACCCTGAGTCTTTAGAATACCAAAGACCCAGGTTAGGGGTACCTTTTAAGTACCTAAAAATACTTTTCACAGCTTTATAATGAGACTCCCTAGGATCAGATTGGTAACATGCACAAAGACATGTAGCAAACATTATATCAGGTCTACTTGCAGTAAAGTATAACAAAGATCCAATCATACCTCTATAGGTTGATTGACAAGTGGGTTTCCCAGATTTATCTTTATCAAGCTTTTCAGAAACACTCATTGGAGTTCTTAAAGAGGAACAATTTTTAAAACCATATTTAGTTAACATGTCAGAAATGTAGTTACTTTGGTTAATAAAAATGCCCTCAAAACTCTGTTTTAATTGCAACCCAAGAAAATAGTTTAAAGTACATAAATTACTCATTCAATAATCTTCAGACATAATGTCAGAAAACCGTTTTCTCAAGTGTGGATTTGTAGACCCAAAAATAATATCATCAATATAAATTTGTACAAGTAACACATCACCTTTGTCCTTTTTGATAAACAAAGTCTTGTCAATAGCTCCTCTGGAAAAATTCTTTTCTAAAAGAAATGTTGACAAGGTATCATACTAGGCTCTGGGAGCTTGCTTCAGACCATACAATGCTTTCTTCAATCTGTAAACATGCTTAGAAAATTTCTTATTTTTAAAACCATGAGGTTGTTTCACATAAACCTCTTCTTGCAATTTACCATTCAGGAAAGCACTCTTTACATCCATTTGAAACACCTTGAAATCTTTGTGAGCAGCATATGCCAAAAACAGTTTAATAGCTTCAATTCTAGCAACAGGAGCAAAAGTCTCATCATAGTCTATTCCTTCTTCTTGTCTGTACCCTTGAGCAACCAACCTTGCTTTATTTCTGATCACAATACCATCTTTATCAACCTTGTTTCTGAAAACCCATTTTGTGCCAATTGCAGTTTTACCAGCAGGCTTTGGAACTAATTCTCATACATCATTCGTTTCAAATTCTGTCAATTCTTCAGTCATAGCCTCAACCCAATCATTGTCAGCCAATGCTTCATCTACTTCTTTAGGCTCAATTAGTTAGAAAAAATTAGAAAACAAGCAGTAATTTGCTATAGCAAAGTTAGACACAGGTGTCTGAGAAGAAGAACTTGGCTTAGGCAAACCTTTAGGATCCAGAACATAGTCCTTAAGATGCTTTGGAGGAACTATATTTCTAGATGATTTTCTAGTAGGAACAATGAGATCCAAAGTGGTATTTGATAACTGATCACTTTCTTGATTAACAACATATTCATCTTGCTGTGGAGGTTCTTCTGTATGAGTATTATCTGCAATTTCATTTCTTAATCCAGATAAGTTTGGTTCATCTAACTCAGACTCTGAATCCTGAGTCTGAACACAATTACCAGAAATCAAATTTGACAATTCACCAAGTGCAGATAGCGCAGTACTACATGACTGATCCATTTATAAAGAACTTTCATCAAAGGAAACATTTATAGATTCTTCAATCTTCATTCTCCTCTGATTATATGCTCTATAAGCTTTGAATACAGAAGAGTATCCTATAAAAATACCTTCATCAGACTTTGGCCTCATTTTATCAAGCTGATCTCTTTAATTTAAAATATAGCACTTACACCCAAATATATGGAAGTAATGAATAGTAGGCACCTTTTTATGATACAACTCATAAGGAGTTTTCCCATGTTTCTTCACAATCAAGGACCTATTTTGAGTGTAACATGCTGTATTGACAGCTTCAGCCCAGAACCTTAGGGCAACATTTGATTGGCATATCATGGTTCTGGTTACTTCAATAAGTGTCCTATTTCTTCTTTCAGCAACTCCATTTTGTTGTGGAGTTCTAACAGTAGAGAAATTTTGACCAATTCCAAACTCTACACAAAAATTAATTAATGTAACATTTTTGAACTCAGTACCATGATCACTTCTCAACTGTTTGACAAGAACACCCTTTTGCACTTGCTCTCTCTTGATCAAATTGATGATTTCTTCAGGAGCATCACTCTTTGCAGCTAAGAAAATAACCCATGTAAATCTAGAATACTCATCAACAATCACCAGAGTATATCTTTTCCCACCCAATCTACTAGTGTTCATTGGACCAAACAGATCCATGTGAAGCATGTGAAGTGGATCACTGATGGTAGTTAGGGTTTTTGAGGGAAAATTTGTTTTGGTCTGTTTACCCATAATACAAGCAGAACAAGGTTTATCTTTCTTGAAAGGTTATTGTGGAAGACCTCTTACAAGCTTCTTTTTGGAAAGCTCATTGATATTTTTAAAATTAAGATGAGAAAGCCTTTTGTGCCAAAGCCAATTGAGCTCAGGGACAGTCTGAGAGTACAGACATGTCTCAATTCCAGCATCAACAGATTCTAGATCCAACATATACACATTTTGAAATCTCCAAGCCACAAGTGTTGGCCTTCCTTTAGGATCATAAATAATACCAGCTTTCTTCTTAATTCTGATTTCACAGTCTTCATCAGCAAGTTGGCTCACACTCAGCAGATTATGTTTCAGTCCTTCAACTAAAGCAACTTTCTTAAATGTAACACTTCCAGCTTTAACAGTACCATAACCAATAGTCTTTGCAACAGAATTATCCCCATATCTTACAGAGGGACCCTTTCCTTCAACAAACCCTACTAGATGCTCTTTACATCAATTCATGTGTCTTGAGTAGCCACTATCCAGATACCACATATTACCCTGCTACACAAGACACAAACAAAAGAGAATGATTAGTTTTTAAGGGGAACCCACTTTTCAGTGGGTTCAATTGGAGTGCCCTTCACTCTCCAGATAAAAGCTTTGTTTCCAATCCAGATCAACTTGTCCTTAACAGATTTTAAGACACTTTTATTTTCACAAACTTTGGGTTTTCATTCCTTCTCAATTTTCTTAGGAAAAAAAATGTTCTTTTAACTGAAGATTTTTCTTGACTCTTGATTTTTTCATTGAGTTTTAAAATTTCCTTTTTGAGTTTATGAATAGTCTTAGCTTGATTTGACTTTGACCTTCTCTTAGTTGACCTTTTTGGATCTAGACAAATGCAAGCATCAGAGGATGATTCAGAGTTGTCCTTGCAACTTGACTCATGAGTGTCAGACTTCAGGTCAGAACATACACTTTCATCTTGTGAGACTAAACTGTTAGAGTCTGAAGGTTTCAAGAGTTCAGACTCTAATGAATTTTTACTTTCAAGTATTATAGTCTCAGAAGGCTCGACAGGATCTAATGATCTTACAAAATCATTGGTTAAAATCTTTTTGTCACCATCAAATTTTACAAATGTGTTTGGTAAAATGTTAGGTTTAAATACACTTGGATCAACTTCCACATTATTATTTAATATGTAGTTTTCACCTAGTATAGCTTTGACATCATTTGGAATTTGTTTGGCAATAGCATCAGAATTCTTTTTGGAAGATACACACCAAGATTTACAAATTGATTCATAGTGTTTTGACCTTTTCATTGATCTTCCAAATTCAGTATTTAATCTTTTAGTTTCTTCTGTGTATGCCATTTTATATGTGTCAAGTTCAACCTCACATTTTTTTAAGTCTTTAATTTCAGCATCTTTGTCTTTGATGATATTTTTAAGATAAAAATTTTGTGTTTTTAACCTATCAATGTCTTTTAAACACATTCAAAGTCAAGCAGCAAGTACTGAAACATTCTCACTTTTTCATTATCAAGATAGTTCACAAAGTTTTGTACTTAATAGGCAGAAGCTTTATTGCAAGTAGTGTCCTTATCCATCTTC
The DNA here is from genome assembly GCF_046630445.1 of Rutidosis leptorrhynchoides. Taxonomy (NCBI): domain Eukaryota; kingdom Viridiplantae; phylum Streptophyta; class Magnoliopsida; order Asterales; family Asteraceae; genus Rutidosis; species Rutidosis leptorrhynchoides. The sequence goes on from NC_092336.1 coordinate 196,853,459, forward strand.
TCAACAGCTTTTAAATCTTCCTGAAACTTGCTAGAACCACCAGTATTTTCAATTATAGCCATATCTGGGGTAGTAATAATACTGATAGACCTTTTGATTAAAAAATATGAATTGTTTTAAAGATCACCGAGATAGGATTTAAACCTTTCCCGCTCTGATACCAGTTATTAGTTCACAGTAATACGACTATGAACACCAGACTCTCACTTTATACAATAAATAAGAATTAAAGTGCATAAAATGAGAGAACACGATAATAGAATGAAAGACTGATAATATTGATCGTGCAAAGTACAAATTCATATGAAAACATACGCCCCTATTTATACAGGTAAAAACCAAATCTGGAGATTTGGTTTCCATAACTACATTCCTATAAAAATGGAAAAGATAAACTAAAACAAGCCAAATCAACTATTAATTAGGAAGTCAACTCTGGAGATAAAATCAAATCTTTAAAACAAATCTTCTTAAATAATAAGCATATCTCCAGAATATTCTTTGTCTTTGGCTTCAAGAAATCATCATACGTTTACTTCAATAATTCCAGAGTCTGCAACTTCAGACTCTAAATCTCTAGACTCTAAAATCTGCAAAATACTTTTGACTCATCAGATTATTATTTCTATTTTTCCAACAGTGATTGGTGTGAAGAAAATATCTCATATCTCATTGTTATCCTTGGATGTTTCTTTGCTATATCAGGCCTCAAAATTAATCTTCATAAATTCTCCATTACATGTGTAGGTGTTTTTCAACAAGAAGTCTGTCGTATTGCCACGTTATTGGGTTTTTTGGTAGGTAATCTCCCTTTCAATTTTCTTTGTTTTCCGATCGGCAAAAGCATGAATGGAAGCGCTAGTTGGGAGTATATTATTGATAAGATTTAAAAATGTCTTTCTTCTTGGAAAGTGAACATGATTTCTATGGGAGGTCGATTAACGCTAATTAAATCGGTGTTAGGTTCTCTGGGCACATAGTGTTTTTTTGTTCAAGGCTCCTAAAAGTGTGATTGATAAGCTTGAATCTCTCAGAGCGAAATTTTTTTGCGGTGATAAAGATGGATATAAAAAAATTCATTGGGTAAAACGGCGAAAAATTCTTAATCCTTTTGAACATGGAGGTTTAAACGTGGCTAGTTTAAAGTCTTTAAATTTGACTCTTATATACAAATGAAGATGGCGATTTTGTCTAACAAAAATGATACTTGGGTCAATGTCATCACATCCATTCACAGCCATTCCAAGGGCAGTACGCTTCCTCTTAAAAATTTGTACACTGGAATTTGGGGTAACATTGTAAATTGCATCACTAAGCTTCATGATTCTATTGCAATCCCAGTTAACAACATACGTTTACAACTTGGAAATAGCCTCACTTCTTACTTTTGGCATGATCCTTGGATTGATGGCATTTCCTTAGCTTCTCGCTTTCTATGCTTATTCCGTCTTGATAACTCCCATGATAGTTAAGTTGCTGACCAATTATCATTAAATGGCTAGATATGGCCTTGGAGGAAACCAATTCGAGGCGGTGTTGAAGCTTCTCAAATTTGAGGAAATTTCATCTTTACTAGCGATTAGCGAATGTTACCATCTCAGACGAACCAGATTATTGGTGTTGGACTGCAGATTAATCTTATATTTTTTCGGTGTCTAACGCTCAAAGCTTGATCGACAAATAGGATCTTGCTCATTCTTCCATTCCTACAAGATGGTGCAGGTTCATCCCGATTAAGTTAAATGTGTTTATTTGGAGATTGAATTTAATACGCCTTCCTACTAAGAGTAATCTCATGTTGCGTGGTGTTGACTTGGGGAATATTCTTTACCTTTAGTGTAATCAAAGCGATGACGATGATGTTCACTTATTTATCGATTGCGATCCTTGTCGTCAAGTTTGGCAACGACTTGGTAAGTGGATCAACTATAATATCCCCCATTGGCCTTCTATTACTAATGCTTAGATTTGTGTTAGAAAATGGGTATGAATTGACTGCCCGGATTGATTCTTGAATCATTTGTTCACTTTCTCTATAAAGTATTTCGACTCAATGATTGCCTCGATTTTACGAAATCTTTAAAGGGATAAGACAAGAATGCAATTAGTGTTTTTGACAATGAAATTACTAATCAAATTTCTGAGAGATTGTGTGTGTTTTGTAACATCCCGCGTTTTTTCGTTAAATTTATTTTTAACACCGTCTTTTTTTTAGATAATATCTTCCGTTATCTAAATTCGTACCTTTCGTTGACTAACGTTCTAAATATTTCCATTATTTGGTTATAACATCTCCCGGTTACTCTAACGTTTTTAAAAATATTCATTTGGTTAATTCCCGCACCCGCTTGAAACTTAAGGGACCGAAGTTGCCAAGTGGGCAAAGTGGAGACTAGTGGTCAACTAGTCATCACCACCCACCTCCCACCTCATTTCTCTTTTCTCTCTTCTTACTTTCATTTTTCTTCCATTTCTTCATAATCATTCAATCATCATCTATTTCGAATCTAACAAGCAAACATCAAAACAAATTACATATTTGGAATCCTCTCTTCATCCTCTACATTTTGGTACCAATTTCATCACATTTGGGTAACATTTCTAAAACACTAGATTTCTCTAAATTCATTTTATATACTTTAACTGGTGTTAATTAGTGTCTATGGCTCAAGTCTAACATGAATATATGTTTAGTTTGCTCGATTTGTTGTTTTGAGTAACTTGTTTGAACATTTGAAATGGGTGTGCTTAATCCTTGCTTTTGGTTGATTAAATGTTGTTTAAATGTTAAAGTTCATGTATTAAATGTGTTACTAGCATCATTAGCTTCATTTTGATGTGTAGGTTGATTTAGAAAAGCTTCATTTACAAAATGGTTGAATTCATGATTTTGATTAGGGTTTGATGAACTGTAAAATGAATTGTTGATGCTTTTAATGCCATGAAATGTTATTAGTTAGTGATTAGTTGTATTGTATGTTTCATTACCTTCAAAATGGCGTATCGTATGTGTAAATTGGATTCCCGAGTCAAGAAATGCGTTTTGTGAACTTGAAACTTTGATTTTAACGTTTAATGATCATTTGATGAGGTTTTCATTGTTGTTAATGATGGATTTGATTCATGAAATGTATTCAGTTGTATTCCTTGTTAAATTACCTTTCCAACGATATAAGATAAGTGTTTTGAATGTTTACGGTTCATAAGTTATGGTTGTTTGAAGTTGAAATCGTCTAAGTGATAAACTGCCCCAGAATGGCTGATACAGATGCAGATGCGGCGCATCTGCCTCAGATGCGGCGCATAAACTGCCCAAAAATCTCCGTTTTTGTTTAATTCTAGCTATGCTATGCACCCCCGATTGATATGAAACTTAGCCAACATGCTTATACATGACTTCTAAGCTCAGGAAAATAGTTTGGGACCCGACCCGACCCGTTGACTTTGACCAAGTTTGAATTTTAGTCAAACTTAACAAAACACTTATGCAATCGTTCTAATCTTATTTTATACTTGATTCTTGCATGAAACTTGACAACGTGATTCACATGCTATATAATCGAGTCGTAACGAGCCATAGGACTAATTGAACACATTTCGCCCAACCTTGTGTCGTAACCGGTTAATTGATACAACTTACTTGTTTAGGTCAAGGCTAAGCAACTATCATGCACACGTTTACTTTGTGAAGTACTTTTATACTCGTGCACTCGAGGTGAGATCATAGTCCCAACTTTTTAACACCTTTTACGTTTTAAACTATGGGATGAGAAACATATACGTATCATACTTTTATACTTTGAACACAAGTACGAAAACAAACATTCCACGTGCGAGTTTGAACAAAAAGCCTCAATTCAATTATCATTAGTTACACTTGCAGGGTGTAAACGAGAACTTATATTATGTGATCACATGGGCTTGATGAGCCTCATTCGGACGGTTCGCTACCGTTAGCGGATGAAATATATTTTCGAGTTTAGTGTATGTTCTAACACTATGCAACAGGGTGCAAAACAGTTAAGTCTTGATAATTGGGTGCTCGTGAACAATACTTTTGGAATGCAAACGATTTAGATAATCAACTTATATTAAATCTTGTGGTTCAAATGCACGTTTACTAATACACCTATGATTTCACCAGCGTTTTTCGTTGACAGTTTTCTATATGTTTCTCAGGTTCATGAATGGCTATTTGATACATGCTTCCGCGTACACTCATACTTGCTTGGGGTCAAGCATACATGCATACACTCTGATTACTTGCTTGGAGTCAAGCATACATACATACTTACGCTAATTATAGCAACCGTGATTTTAAACTAATTATGTTGCAAGTTATTTCATTTATACTTTACTACTTTTGTAAACTTAAACTTGTTGTCGATTCGTTTGGTAAACTAAACTTTGTAAGTCTTGTACTTTTCAAATGAATGCGACATAATTTTGGTCAAACGCGTCTCATATAGGGACTACGACCACGCAACGGGACCTAAGTCAACGACACCGTCAATGACGATTTTGTCGGGTCGTTACAGATGGTATCAGAGCGTTGGTTGTAGGGAACTAGGATATGCATTAGTGTGTCTGACAGAGTCGTTAGGACGCATTAGTGAATCTAGACTACAACCGGATAGTTAGCCATTGCATTCTGACATACATTTGCTATAGATAGCACTTACTTGACTACTTGTGCATTATACTTGAATCATTCTTAGGCAAACTTCTTAATGGTACCAAGTTTTTCATCATTCGAATCCGTATTCTACCACTTTCTGGTAACACACGTAAATTCAAGATTCATACGCGTAAGGACGACGACGACTTCATTAGTCATACTTGTTCGGGAACTCTATCTCCCAGATTGTTATTCGCCACCATTTCAACTTACTATCGGTGTCACACCGGTGTTCCTTACTATCTACCACTTCCTGTTACTACCATCACTACTCTAGTTGAGTATCGTCATCACTATTTATCACTACGGTTGCGTACTATTCGTTATCATGATTCGTTACACTTCTCGTACCGGAATACATTATTGTTTGACTTGAACCGCATTGACGTGAACAATCGTTTATACACTTCCCTCGGGGAACGCTTCTTTAGAGTTGCACTAATTCTTTCGATTCAATACGAGTCACATTAGAGACGTCGTTACACTTTGTTCATTTTAAAACTTCACGATTACACGAACTTGAATCTATGGAGTGTTGTGGGAATGGAGGTATGAGTTAGCGTAATATAACGACACTCGATCAACGTGGTTATATTACGGTAAGTCATACCAAAGTTCTAATGACTCGTGATGGTGATTGGACTCGATAAACCTAATCACCACCATGTGCCATGTACATGACTTCATTTTTCTTGTTTGAACATCCGAAAACTCCGAGAATACTGATAACAACCATACCCGGGACACATCTTCGATTATTGTCGAACCATATTTATGCTTCCAAATGAATGGGGAATTCTTTCAACATCAGACGTATTTTACACGTGTATACTATCTTGTTTTCGCACAGTTTTATCGACGAACTACAACATGCTTGATATGCTCACATCGAGGCGGAAACTTCTCTCGCATTACACTCGTACTTCCGTATAAGAAAATATTTTATCTAAATTCTCAATGAAGAGAGAGACTCTTCACGCTATACTAGTATTCGTTTCGAGGGTGAATAGACCTAACGAATGTTTTCGAAAAAAGGTAAATCTTCAGCGGCGCGAAATTCTTGAGAAACAGAAACTTGTTCCAACAAACTTTTTCAGGTCAAAACAAGCTTGTTCAAATGTATCTTAAAAGAACTGTACCTCGTTTCGGATCGAGATCCTCGTTCACTTCTAAATTTCGGGGTGCTTTACAAAAAGCCTCGGGATCACGTTTAAACATGAGTACAACACATCAACCACATCCCAAAGGACCAAACAAACATACGATTCAATCCTTGGAAACCATAATACGAGTTCATGTTATCGACTTCAAATTTACTTAATGAAAAGTACTTGCCTTTAGTCAAATTCTCTTACTACAAAATATTCTTTCGTGTATTAACGCCGTACCTTTTCGAAACTTTATATGACCGCAATTATCGTTCTACAATTTATTGGGCTGACGTAGGCAACAATCAAACCACCGGAATCGAACTCATTCATGAAATAACCGTTAAGATCGTTCAAATCCAAGAGAGGCCCAAGACGATCCGTAGTCGCCAAAAGAGCCATGCAAATGTTAGACGTAAACCTCTCGAATTCCAAGTGGAAAACCGCGTAACGTTAAAAGTCGCACCTTGAGGAGGTGTAATCCGTTTCGGGAAAAGTAGGAAGCTAAATCCGCGATGCATTAATCCTTTTGAAATCTTGAGGCGTATTGGACCCGTTACTTACCGTTTCGAATTCCCAATTCAAACAAATTCCGTTCACCCTACATTCTGTGTATCAAACTTAAAGACGTGTCTTGCGAACAAGAACGTGTTATCCTTTTCGATGAGCTTACTATCGATGATAAACTTCACTTCCTAGGAGGATCGGTTGAAACTATGATTCGTGAAACCAAATTTTGAAACAACGTAAAAATCCCGACTGTCGAAGTTCGTTGAAATGCCCAAGGAAGTACCCTCATTTATTCGTAGAATTGGCAACGCAAGATTTCAAGGAAGAAATGACAATTACTACTTCCAACTAAATTTCGGGACGAAATTTCTTTTAAGGTGTAGGTAATGTAACATCTCGCGTTTTTCCGTTAAATTTATTTTTAACACCGTCTTTTTTTTAGATAATATCTTCCGTTATCTAAATTCGTACCTTTCGTTGACTAACGTTCTAAGTATTTCCGTTATTTGGTTATAACATCTCCCGGTTACTCTAACGTTTTTAAAAATATTCGTTTGGTTAATTTCTGCACCCGCTTAAAACTTGAGGGACCGAAGTTGCCAAGTGGGAAAAGTGGAGACTAGTGGTCAACAAGTCATCACCACCCACCTCCCACCTCATTTCTCTTTTCTCTCTTCTTACTTTCATTTTTCTTCCATTTCTTCATAATCATTCAATCATCATCTATTTCGGATCTAACAAGCAAACATCAAAACAAATTACATATTTGGAATCCTCTCTTCATCCTCTACATTTTGGTACCAATTTCATCACATTTGGGTAACATTTCTAAAACACTAGATTTCTCTAAATTCATTTTATATACTTGAAAAGGTGTTAATTAGTGTGTATGGCTCAAGTCTAACATAAATATGTGTTTAGTTTGCTCGATTTGTTGTTTTGAGTAACTAGTTTGAACATTTGAAATGGGTGTGCTTAATCCTTGCTTTTAGTTGATTAAATGTTGTTTAAATGTTAAAGTTCATGTATTAAATGTGTTACTAGCATCATTAGCTTCATTTTGATGTGTAGGTTGATTTAGAAAAGCTTCATTTACAAAATGGTTGAATTCATGATTTTGATTAGGGTTTGATGAACACTAAAATGAACTTTTGATGCTTTGAATGCAATCAAATTTTATTAGTTAGTGATTATTTGTATTGTATGTTTCATTACCTTCAAAACGGCGTATCGTATGTATAAATTGGATTCCCGAGTCAAGAAATGCGTTTTGTGAACTTGAAACTTTGATTTTAACGTTTAATGATCATTTGATGAGGTTTTTATTGTTGTTAATGATGGATTTGCTTCATGAAATGTATTTAGTTGTATTCCTTGTTAAATTACCTTTCCAACGATATAAGATACGTGTTTTGAATGTTTACGGTTCATAAGTTATGGTTGTTTGAAGTTGAAATCGTCTAAGTGATAAAATGCCCCAGAATGGCTGATATAGATGCAGATGCGATGCATCTGCCTCAGATGCAGCGCATCTGCCTCAGATGCGGCACATCTGAGGCAGACTACCCAAAAATCTCCGTTTTTGTTTAATTCTAGCTATGCTATGCCCCCCGATTGATATGAAACTTGGCCAACATGCTTATACATGACTTCTAAGCTCAGGAAAATAGTTCAGGACCCGACCCGACCCTGTTGACTTTTTTATTGTCTTTGACCAAGTTTGACTTTTAGTCAAACTTAATAAAACACTTATGCAATCATTCTAATCTTATTTTATACTTGATTCTTGCATGAAACTTGACAACGTGATTCACATGCTATATAATCGAGTCGTAACGAGCCATAGGACTAATTGAACACATTTCGCCCGACCTTGTGTCGTAACCGATTAATTGATACAATTTACTTGTTTAGGTCAAAGCTAAGCAACTATCATGCACACTTTTACTTTGTGAAGTACTTTTATACTCGTGAAATCGAGGTGAGATCATAGTCCCACCTTTTCAAAAACTTTTACGTTTTAAACTATGGGATGAGAAACATATACGTATCATACTTTTATGCTTTGAACACAAGTACGAAAACAAACATTCCACGTGCGAGTTTCAACAAAAAGCCTTAATTCAATTATCATTAGTTACACTTGCAGGGTGTAAACGAGAACTTATATTATATGATCACATGGGCTTGACGAGCCTCATTCGGACGGTTCGCTACCGTTAGTGGATGAAATATATTTTCGAGTTTAGTGTATGTTCTAACACTACGCAACAGGGTGCACAACAGTTAAGTCTTGATAATTGGGTGCTCGCGAATAATACTTTTGGAATGCAAACGATTTAGATAATCAACTTATATTAAATCTTATGGTTCAAATGCACGTTTACTAATACACCTATGATTTCACCAACGTTTTTCGTTGACAGTTTTCTATAGTTTTCTCAGGTTCATGAATGGCTATTTGATACATGCTTCCGCGTACACTCATACTTGCTTGGGGTCAAGCATACATGCATACACTCTGATTACTTGCTTGGAGTCAAGCATACATACATATTTACGCTAATTATAGCAACCGTGATTTTAAACTAATTATGTCGCAAGTTATTTCATTTATACTTTACTACTTTTGTAAACTTAAACTTGTTGTCGATCCGTTTGGTAAACTAAACTTTGTAAGTCTTGTATTTTCAAATGAATGCGACATAATTTTGGTCAAATGCGTCTCATATAGGGACTACGACCACGCAACGGGACCTAAGTTAACGACGCCATCAATGACGATTTTGTTGGGTCGCTACAGATGGTATCGGAGCGTTGGTTGTAGGGAACTAGGATATGCATTAGTGTGTCTGACAGAGCTGTTAGGACGCATTAGTGAATCTAGACTACAATCGGATAGTTAGCCATTGCATTCTGACATACATTTGCTATAGATAGCACTTACTTGACTACTTGTGCATTATACTTGAATCATTCTTAGGCAAACTTCTTAATGGTACCAAGTTTTTCATCATGCGAATCCGTATTCTACCACTTTCTGGTAACACACGTAAATTCAAGATTCATACGCGTAAGGACGACGACGACTTCATTAGTCATACTTGTTCGGGAACTCTGTCTCCCAGATTGTTATTTGCCACCGTTTCAACTTACTATCGGTGTCACACCGGTGTTCCTTACTATCTACCACTTCTTGTTACTACCATCACTACTCAAGGTGTGTATCATTATCACTATTTATCACTACGGTTGCGTACTATTCGTTATCATGATTCGTTACACTTCTCGTACCGGAATACATTATTGTTTGACTTGAACCGCATTGACGTGAACAATCATTTATACACTTCCCTCGGGGAACGCTTCTTTAGAGTTGCACTAATTCTTTCGATTCAATACGAGTCACGTTAGAGACGTCGTTACACTTTGTTCATTTTAAAACTTCACGATTACACGAACTTGAATCTATGGAGTGATGTGGGAATGGAGGTATGAGTTAGCGTAATATAACGACACTCGATCAACGTGGTTATATTACGGTAAGTCATACCAAAGTTGTAATGACTCGTGATGGTGATTGGACTCGATCAACCTAATCACCACCATGTGCCATGTACATGACTTCATTTTTCTTGTTTGAACATCCGAAAACTCCGAGAATACTGATAACAACCTTACCCGGGACACATCTTCGATTATTGTCGAACCATATTTATGCTTCCAAATGAATGGCAAATTCTTTCAACATCAGACGTATGTTACACGTGTATACTATCTCGTTTTCGCACAGTTTTATCGACAAACTACAACATGCTTGATATGCTCACATAGAGGCGGAAACTTCTCTCGCATTACACTCGTACTTCCGTATAAAGAAATATTTTATCTAAATTCTCAATGGAGAGAGAGACTCTTCACGCTATACTAGTATTCGTCTCGAGGGTGAATAGTCCTAACGAACGTTTTTCGAAAACCGATAAATCTTCCGCGGCGCGAAATTCTTGAGAAACAGAAACTTGTTCAAACAAACGTTTTCAGGTCCTAACAAGCTTGTTCAAATGTATCTTAAAAGAACTGTACCTCGTTTCGGATCGAGATCCTCGTTCACTTCTAAATTTTGGGGTGCTTTACAAAAAGCCTCGGGACCACGTTTAAACATGAGTACAACACATCAACCACATCCCGAAGGACCAAACAAACATACGATTCAAACCTTGGAAACCATAATACGAGTTCATGTTATCGACTTCAAATTTACTTGAGGAAAAGTACTTGCCTTTAGTCAAATTCTCTTACTACAAAATTTTCTTTTGTGTATTAACGTCGCACCTTTTCGAAATTTTATATGACCGCAATTATCGTTCTACAATTTGTTGGGCAGACGTAGGCAACAATCAAACCACCGGAATCGAACTCATTCATGAAATAACTGTTAAGATCGTTCAAATCCAAGAGAGGCCCAAGACGATCCGTAGTCGCCAAAAGAGCCATGCAAATGTTAGACGTAAACCTCTCGAATTCCAAGTGGGAAACCGCGTAACATTAAAAGTCGCACCTTGAGGAGGTGTAATCCATTTCGGAAAACGTAGGAAGCTAAATCCGCGATAAATTAATCCTTTTGAAATCTTGAGGCGTATTGGACCCGTTACTTACCATTTCGAATTCCCAGTTCAAACAAATTCCGTTCACCCTACATTATGTGTATCAAACTTAAAGATGTGTCTTGCGAACAAGAACGTGTTATCCTTTTCGATGAGCTTACTATCGATGATAAACTTCACTTCCTAGGAGGACCGGTTGAAACTATGATTCGTGAAACCAAATTTTGAAAAACCGTAAAAATCCCGACTGTCGAAGTTCGTTGAAATGCCCAAGGAACATGTTTTTTGTCTGTTAGAATGAATGCAAAAAAATGAACAAAACGTTCATAAAACTGTTATAGAAAATAGTTAGAAAATGAAAGGGTGTATCCCTTCATTTTGGTGGGAAAAACTGTTATACCGAAAAGGTATAACTATTCGCTAAAAGGGTTGGAATGCACTTTTTCTAAGTAACGGATAGTACAATTATGGTTGAGGTTTCGGGGCGCTGCCCCCACGAGCGAGACCCCAGCCAGGGGCGCTGCCCCTTTGACCCCGCTAGGTGTGCTGCCCCTTGGACCCTGCAAGGGGGCGCAACCCCCTTGACCCCCGCAATTACGCGTCAGTTAGTAGCCAACTCTTACGGGAGTGTACTCCACACTCTCCGTACCCGTTATTAAATAAAACTAGCTAACTCTTGCATTCAAGTAAATCGCAACTAACTAAAATGCATGTTGGATGAAACTAAAAATACCAACAATTTGGATTGATGACCTTCCTATCGGTGGGAACCAGCGATTAATTATCAAAGTCATTATCATAGCAGCTTTTTGGGTGATTTGGCAACTTCGAAGTAGCTATATTTTCAATGATGCAAAACTAAAAAAATCTCATCTGTTTGATCGCATAGTAGTTAATGTCTTTGATAGGTTGTATTCTCAATTTCATAAGTCGTAAAAATTGAACGGTGTCGCTGCAAAACTCCTTGAATGCCTTGTAAGAGTCATTTTGGTAGGATGGGTTGTCCTTGTGTATTTTGTATTTTGTTCCTAGCGCCTTGCTAGTTTTTTAATAATATGACTCTTTTGGCTGTTTAAAAAAAAGTATGTTAATACTCTTCGAGAAGAATATATTTTTCTTAGCAAAAAATAAACTTTAAAGTAATATATGAATAAAAAGACAAGAATACTCATGCATGCATTTTATGGTGAGGAAATCGGGAACTTGTTCCGAAAAAAAATATATTCTGGATTTAGCCTTTTCACAAACAAAATTTACTCTACTTTAAAAAAATTAATTTGCATTTGAATAATTTGCCTATCAAATATATGGAGTATATATATATATATATATATATATATATATATATATATATATATATATATATATATATATATATATATATATATATATATATATATATATATATGGTGAGGATCTACAAGGAACCAAGGATGGGAGAGAACCCATGGAACCAACACACACTACCTTTCGATCTGTCTCCAGACCTTCAATATGTATGCAGATTGAAACTCAATCTCTATGCAGATTGAACTCAATCTGTATGCAGATTGAACTCAATCTGTCTACAGATTGAAACTTTTTTTTTTCTTTTTTTATAAAAGAAAATTCAGTCTGTATGTTCAATCTATGTATAGATTGAACTCAATCTTCGTATAGATTGAACCCAATCTGCACACAGATTGAGTTCAATCTGTACAAAGATTGAGTTCATCTACTGAGCTCATCTACTGTCACGAAGAATAGATGAAGGAGAAATTCATCAAACTCAAAATTGAGCAAAGTAATACTCAAAATCCTTGTAAACAGAATCCGTAGGTAGCGATTAGCACAAATTCTGAAAGATTGAGAGCCAAAACATCTCCAAAACTAAATTTAATTTGATGAACAACTCCGTTTTTTGAAGATGAACACCACAAATCAAATTTACGATTTAATGCGTTTATGATGATGACTTATAAACAAAAGATGCTTGAAATCAATCATGTAATGCTCGACACTCAACCATATCCTCTTAAACTTCTCAGATTGCTCCAATCAAATAGTTGACCGATGAAGAACAAAGTTTGACTTTTCGAATTCATAGTCGATTCTTCAAATTAACATCTATAAATGCACAAATAGCTTCACAAGATGATTTGCAAGAGATCTGCAATTTTACATTGTATCAAATCATGCTAGATTGCTCAAGAGACATCGAGGTTGATGATTTCAGTTAGATGAAGAACTCGATCTAAATTGCAATGAATCTGTTGTTGCTGTTGTAATCTGATGATCAACGAGGTGTAGGTTTCTGATAAGAATCATGAATCTAACTTCAATTAGATGTAACCATCACTATTTGAATAGATGAAGATTTGAGCTCATGATGAAGACGAACTGGAGCAGTCAAGATTCGTGATGTTAATCTGTTGTTTGAAGTTTCTTAATGGGCCAGTGAAATAACATGGTGCTATGGGTTCTCTCTCTAGTCAAGTTCTCTCAAGATCCTTTCAATATATATATATATATATATATATATATATATATATATAATCATGAGGGAAGCACTTTTTTGGCGGGAAGAGGGGGGAATAAATTTTTTTCGTTTTTTTTGAAATTTTTTTTCAGGCATCAAGATCACATGAAAATATGAGCATTTAAAAAAGACACTTTGTGATGAATGTTATTATTTTGGCGGAAAAACCCTCGAAGAAAAAAATGCAAACATGCATCATGTGTAATGTTTTTTTTGCTAAGTATTTTTTTAGGGTTTAAAAATTAGGGTTTAGAAATTAGGGTTCAAAAATTTGGATTTAGCTATTAGGGTTTAAAAATTAGAGTTTAGGGTCTAGAAATTAGGGTTTAGATTGAATTTTTAACACGAATGGTTTAGAGTTTAGGGTTTTGTGTTTAGGATTTTGAATTTAGGGACTAAATCCAAAACACTAAACCCTAAACCCTAAACTCTAAATCGAGCTAAATTTATAAAAAAAAAAAACTCCATATAAGATGAAAGAAAACAACGTTCCAAAAATATTATTAGGAATAATATTACTCATGATGAATGTTATCAATTATTTCTTCGATCGTTTTACCGCCTAAATAATAACATTCATCACAAAGTATCTTTTTTAAATATTTATATTTTCACCTAAACTTGATGTGTGAAAAAAACGAAAAAAACTTACTTCCACCCACTTTTACCAAAAAAATGTTTCCCTCTTAATTATGACCATATATATATATATATATATATATATATATATATATATATATATATATATATATATATATATATATATATATATATATATATATATATATATATACATACATACATATATATATAGAAAGTCTTATAATGACATAGAAACGGAATTCAAAATTATGTAACTTCAAATGTTATCCAAATCACAAGCTATATATATATATATATATATATATATATATATATATATATATATGAATAGAAAGCCTTATAATGACATGGAAACGGAATTCAAAATTATGTAACTTCAAATGTTATCCAAATCATAATATATATATATATATATATATATATATATATATATATATATATATGAGTAGAAAGTCTTATAATGACAGAGAAACGGAATTCAAAATTATGTAACTTCAAATGTTATCCAAATCACAATAATAGTTTGCTCTCTCGAATGTAGGTATTATTTTGTCACTCTTTTTCATAGTATATAACCGTTATCTTTTATTATTAATAATGATAATGAAATGATATGATATAATATATGGTTAATCTCGAAATATGTGTGGGTCATAAATATGAATATTCCAAAAGATCGCACTCCAAAGTTGATTTTCAGGTAATCATGTGTACCTTAACAACAAATTCTTGGTATCAAATCACCAACTACCAGCTTATATATTGACAACCATAAAAACATACAAATCTCAACCATCAGTGAGTTACAAAACTTATTGTTTTGATCGTTTTGTTCAAAGTTTTGTATGCATGCCTAACATGTAAACCTAAATAATCTAATATTTTCTACGTAGTTTTGTACATTGTCTTTTTTTTTTTTTTTTTTTTTTTTATAACAAAAAAACAAAAACTTTATAAAAAAACTTAATTTCGGAAAGAGACAAGCAAATCATGAATACAAAAGAAAATCACGACCGAGGCTCGAAAACATACAACAAGGTTTTACAAAGAGACCACCCTACCGCTAACTAGAACCGAGCATCGCCAACGCCCTAAAAAAAACAAGACAGCAATCATAAAAAATGATCGAACCCTACATAAAAATAAAATCCGACCTTCTAACCATAACAAACAAAAACAAAAGCAATCAACCACCATAGATGTTGTTGACTCCACCATTCTCATTAGCTTTGAAAGTAAATGTCGACTCAATTCCGATTTCTTCAACATTAGGGCTTCCTGCCACTTGAGAGTTCAAACCACCGTTCCTGAATTGATCGAAAAAACCTCCTTCACAACCTGACGACTTACCTATATACTTCCACTTAATTGTCCCGTCATTTTTCAAATCTTTTGCCTTCCCTTGAATCTCGACCTAAACTGACCATTGTTTGATCCGACACATTTAAAAAGCTGACTTGTTTAGACTTGACATTAACCTAACCCAACTTGACCCAGTTGATAGGCATAATTATTACATCTAAATTGGAATGGATTATCATAATTACTTTAGTCGACGAGTTCTCTTCAAAGATTGTTACAGATTAATTTTGTTGTATATATTAATACAAAAACGGATAAACTACATTGTTTTTATTATCAAACGATGCAAGTTAATTTTTATACTATTTGGAACTGTTACATTTTAAAAGTAGGATTTTTTTTATAAAAGAAATGTTTTTTTAGATACTCACGAATGCATAATACAACAAGAACATGGAAATTTTTCATGAATCAAGCCATATAAAGCAAACATACATGAGACATATATGTCATACATACTAATATGTGAAATCGTACTTTAAAATTACTAGCTAAAAACTTAACAATTATCACACAATATCAGGCAACTAAAACCCGATCATGCAGTAACTCATAAGTAATTTGACCAGTTCATTCCACAGAGAGCAGTTTAATTAACATTCTAAAAACTAATAATTATCCTAAAAGTTTAATAAAAGGGGGTTTTGATTTGAATTCAAGTAGAACAAAACAGTAGCAAAAGTAAATTCCAGATAAGGAGAAGTTGTGTCCACTTTATTGCTCAACTAATGACTAGGATTGTTCTTTAATTAAAACCGTTTAATTAAGTCTAGGTAATTAGTTCATATCGGTCTCACGAAATCAATGAACCAAAGCCATAATGAATTCAATTTACTCACATAAATTATCATTCATAGTTCCAAATTACCATGTAAAATTAATATAGACTTTCTCTTGGTTAAACTCACATAAAACCTAGGCTAATGGGATTACACGGAAAAGCCTACACGATTGTGTTATCACAATATCAATTCAATTAGCAATTGTACTCACATACAATTGTTTAGATCTAAAAGATGAAGTATAAGCATACGAATGTTGATAAACTCACATTAATCAAATTCAATAACCTGCATAATTAAATAAATGATATTTAGATAAACACAACAATGGTTCTTTTAAGATGGCACAATTAATTATACATAAAACTTAATAAATCACAAGATAGAACAATCTCAAATCATAAGTCTTACATCAAAGTGAATACAATAAAAGTTTAGCCTACCAAGGCTAAAGAAAGAACAAAATAACAATTGAAACAAATAGTATTCATCATAAAATCACTTAAATAATGAAAAACTAGGGTACCAATGATTAATGGATGATCCAATCTTCAACCTTGATGTTATGATCTTTAAAATTGGTGAAGAGTGGCTCAAAAAATGACCCTTCTAGCCTCTGGATTCGTCCCTAAAAACTACATAACCTAATTTGGGGTAAAAACCCGTATATTTATAGCAGGAAGCAAAAATCAGCAAACCGAACTGAATCGCGGCTGTAATAGGTGGATTGCGACCGCAATTCAGACAAACAATCACTACCAGAACGTGTTAATCGCGACCGCAATCGTTCTGTTTCCAAAAAGTCCATCTTCTGTTGATCTATCGCGGCCGCAACCATTCCCATCGCGACCGAGATAGCTTCCAGCTTCAGTAATTCTTCATTTTTTCGCGTTTTGTCTTGCTTTGAGTTCATTTGAAAAAATACTTACCGGAATCAACCAAAACATTAAACTAAAAACTACTCATAATTCATCATTTTCTCTTAAATACCCGTAAAAGTCTTCAAATCTTCGTAAAACAATAATCATTAAGAACCGATATCGCGATATAAAATGTGTATAATTGGAGCGATATCAAATTTCCCCACCCTTGAACCTTGCTTGTCCTCAAACAAGACTATTCCTCAATATAAAATAGAAAGATCCAATTCTTCAACAAATTCAATCTTCTCGATGTCAAATCTCAAATTACCCATACACTTCACACTTAGAATCAAGAACCACAATATGGCGGGATTATCCAAATAGTTTGGCCTTAGGGAAAACAAGACCCTTGAAAACAATTTTTGTAAGAATGGGAAAACAAGTCAGGTTTTTACACAAAACAAGTTTTCCGTATTTTAGGTTTTTAAGGCTAGGTGCTTTCAAAGCCATCCCGGTTTCGGGATAACCGCACAGACGATTATTAACTCAGTATATCATCTAGGATGAACTATCTCATGGTTCGAAGGCGATGAGATAACAATCGTCTTGGGCTCACAAAGCTGTGTGCATACAAGCCATCCCGGTTTTGGGACGGCCGCACGGGTAGCTACTCCCCCCGTAAACACGGTATCAATAGCGATGGGAAAGCAACTACCTTAGGTGTAAATTTTTCGAAGGGTCTAGTGCACGACACCTAAAAGACTTTACTTTCAAGCTTAGGTCTTTATGAATCTTGACTTAACTTGGAAGACTTTACTTCCAAGCTTCGGAAGACTTTACTTTCACAAAATATATGGGAGGACTCGATTCTCCCGGAAGTGTTTAAACACTTGTTAATTTTATTTAAGGTCCTTGGACCCCACTTCCCACGCATCTAGCTTTTATGCTCGTTTTAAGAAAATGTAGGAAGCGGACACTACATTTTCGTATTTGAAAAAGGCTACCATGGCTTTTGACCATGGCGTGTGTTGTCTAGCAACACTAGCACGAAGCCATTGCTCTTCCTAAAGAATACATCTTTGTAATACAATACGATACATCGGTGTAATACATCGTGAAATGATGCATCAACCAATGTCAGTATGAAATGATGTGGATTAGGAAGTCTCCCACACCAAGTAAAACGGCATTCGGAAGACCCAACTTCCTTTATGAATGGACTTGAATCATCCTACAATTTTGAGTTTTTTAGAACCCTGGAAGAATTTGCTTCCTTATTACACACACACTCACGCAAAAGAAAATACAAAATGACAAAATCATTGAGGTACCTGCACAATTTAACTTACAAAAGTGATAACACTTGCTTAATTACAAAACTACACTTCGCTTTTTAACGAGTCAAAAATTTTAAAATTTCCCCAATTTTTCAACAATTTAGTTAAAAATAAGACTCAAGCTAAGTGTATTACATCGGCGAGATTTTATATCTCTCCCCCACACTGTTAGGACCCCGAAGTTTATATAGTATTAATGTGAAACATTCTTATTAAAAGGTTCTTTAGAAGAGGGTTATATAAGAAACCTAAGTAGTCCTAATTAGATTGTCATTGCATTGTAAACTAGTTTAAGAAACTGTGGAATGTAAATATACCGATTCTCTCTAATATCGAATCTGTTCTTACCTTACCGAGTCTCACTCTAACTGATCACATCTTCTAATCTCACTATGATCTGACCTATCATTTGGTATCAGAGCTTCCAGGGAGTGATACTACATCACTATATCGATCCAGAGATTGAAGATTGCAGAATATGTACACTCTCGGTTAGATTGAATCACATTCGGTATCGTCGAATTTGATAATCTGACTTTATGATTCTTGTGATAAGTTCAGTGAAGGTTTATTAGATGTATTAGAAAGAGTTTCGATCATCATTATAGCTTTTTAACAACAATTATGGAGAATCAAGTTGATTTTTAGAGTTCGTGGCTAAAACTCTCAGTATTGATCAATTCCAGCTTGATTCTGTATTTTAGTGAAGATTTATGGATTCAGTTGTGTTCGTGAGGTGTTTAATCACACTTTTGACGGTTTAATTTCATCAATTCTTCAAGTATTGAAGATTTGATCTACACTCGGTATCGTAACTACCATACCGAGTCTGCTTCAAATTTGAAAATTCATTTTAAGTGTTGTAGATTGTGGTGTGTTAGTGATTCTATCACATTCGGTTTGATCATACGCAACTAATTGGTGTGGTTTGAGAAAGGATTCGATTGATTTTCTATGTTTTACACTTAGACTCGGTTTGTCAACTGCTACGATCGACATTCGGTATCCTAAACACTCGGTTTCATTGATATTTTGATTGTTACTAACTTGTTTCCTTGTGCAGCAAGGTTACCGAGTCTATTCCAAAGGAGTTGGATTGTTTTTAAGTTTAAATTTTACAGAATTTGGCTACCGAGCCAGATACCGAACCATATACCGAACCAGAATCTCTGTTTCACTTGATACTTTGAGTGTTAAGTGACTTAAGGCTTCATATTATGTGTTAACCGAATCTATAGCGAATCTGGGTGTGATACTTGTTATTCTTATTAGTTTCTGATACAGAATCTGATATACCGAATCTGCTACAATACCGAACCAAATACCGAGTCTGCTACAGTACCGAACCAGATACCGAATCTGCACATTTTTGTTAGACTTTTGTGAACCAGAATCTTAGATTGTGTGTAATACCGAATCTTTACCGAATCTACCACATTCTCAACATGTCTACTCAAGACACATTGATCATAGGATCAGATTCCCGACCTCTAGTGTTGTTTGATTTCAAATACACTCAGTGGCTCCACTGTATCACTCAGTACATAGACTACAAAGGTGAGAAGGCAAAGTACATATGGGATTCTTTTAGAGATGGTCCAGTTGTAGAGTATCATCTGGATACTGGTATGCCAATTCCAGTCTATGAACTTTCTGGAGAGAGACGTGAGAGAGCTCATGGTGATATAGTGGCTAAGAATATTGTTATGCAAGCCATCTCGTATGAGTTGTTTGATAATGATGATAGCAACACCACTGCTAAGGACATATGAGATGACATCAAACTACAACAAGAAGGTTATGACATGTTCGATGTTACCAAATTGAATAAGGCTCTGGGATCTTATGAAGATTTCAAGCAGGAACCAGAAGAACAACTCAAGGATACCTACTGATGTTTCAATGGTGTTCTTAATGAGTTGAAAAGGTGCAAGATTACAAAAGTGAATGCTGAAATCAACATGAAGTTTCTCAAAAAGCTCAATGTTGATTCGCTTCTTTATGGAACCATCATTCGATCTACCAAAGAGATTGACAAGTTGAATATTCATGAGCTTATTGAAGTTCTTATGCATTATCAACCGGCCGTGTCTAAACTTCAAGAGGAAAAGAAAGAGTCTTCTCTGGGTGATCCACTTGCCCTCATAGCTAAAAAAAAGAGCAAATCTTATACCACTTCCAAAAGCTTGTCCAAGAAAGTGCTTGTTGAAGAATCAACTAATTCTGAAGAGTTGAATCTTTCTGATGTTGATGATTCTCACCTTGAATTAGTCAAAATGGCTGCCATGTTCACCAAAGCCTTGAACAAACACAAGTTTAAAGGAAAATCAGGCAATCAACGCAAGAACTCATCTTCTTCCTCCTATTACAAGAAACCTGATCCATCAAAACATCAACGTGCTGATGAAGGATGACTCAATCTGTTTCAATTGTGGCAAAGCTATTCAGTATTCTCGTGAGTGCAAGATGCCTAAAAAAAAGGATGCAACTTACTACAAGAATAAAATGTTGATGCCGAAGATTGTGGAAACTCGGGGAGAGCTGAAACCGGTTAATGATACTTGGTTTAACTGGACTGAAGATTCAGATTCAGCGGTTGAACATGCAAATGTCTGCAAGGTGACAAGCTCATCAAAGCAAAGGAAGCGACGGAGAATCCTGACTCAACATCTGACGATGATGAGGTACAATCAACTGAAATCCCACCTGATTTTATCAAAATGCAAAATGACTTGATGAAGAATTTGGTCTCAATGTCAAAAGAGGTAAAAGGTTTAAAATCTGAAAACAAAGTTTTGAAAGATAAAATCAAACTTAATGAGACTAAACCTTCATCATCCAAATCACAATTGAAAATGAATCGATTGAACGTCCAACTCAGCTCTACTGAAACTGAGTTAGAAGATCTTAAAAAGTTAATTCAT
The DNA here is from genome assembly GCF_046630445.1 of Rutidosis leptorrhynchoides. NCBI lineage: Eukaryota > Viridiplantae > Streptophyta > Magnoliopsida > Asterales > Asteraceae > Rutidosis > Rutidosis leptorrhynchoides. Next base: position 196,874,788 of record NC_092336.1, read on the forward strand.
CCGATTAAATTCGAACGAACTGATTTTCGTCTAAAATCATAACGTCTTGCGGAGAAAGTTCAATTCTTAGAAAAAGATCTTTCGGATTTAAAAAACCAACATGAACCCACACTTGCGAAGCTAAACAAGAAAATTGTTCAATTGGAAGACACCATAATTAAAAAGAATGCTGAAATTTCATTATTCACTAAAGAGTCTCTTCAAATGAAAGCTCAACTTGCTCGATATGAGGAAAAACTCTATCGATCAGAGCAATCAAAAGCTATCATTAATATGGAACTTTCAAAACAAACAATTTTTATGAATAGGCCAAAAATGATTCATGGTGATAAGTGGGGGTTGGGTTATGAAGATCCCAAGATGTTAGACAATATTTCTAAAAAGATTCCAGAATTATATCATTCTGATTATTTTAAGCTGGTTTACCATATCACTTGTGCATGCTTCTGATGCTGATTTTGATGGTATTATTGCTAATCACTCATCTAGAAAGTTTCATCAAATTAGCTTAATGTATGAGAAAATTAATGCTAAAATGAGTAAATCAAATCCTAATTTCTTGAAGGAACTTGTTGAACATGAAAAGAATATGCAACGTGCTAACTATGTGCCTAAACGTAGACTGGTTTATATTCCCACACTCATGCAAGAGAAATACATTTTAATGCTTGAGAATGAAGTGTTTAACAAACCTAGTTCTAGCATTATTACCATAGATGAGGTGTTTGATGAACCAACTTTTGATGTAAAACTAATGTTACCAGCCTTACCTGCATGTTCTATTTCTGATGACATAATATGTGAAGACCTAGCACATGAACTTACTGTCTTGTTTGAGTCAGTATTACTAGGTCAAAAGGCTTAAGATATAAAGGTAGAACCTAAGGTAGATGATGTGTGAAATCATGTCAATAATTTATAATGGAAAACACCGGTTAAAAGACTACTACACATTAACGGGCAGTGTACCCGATCGTGCAATAGTATAAAGTTGGTAAATCCGAAATCGTTCCAAGGACAGTTTAAAGTGAGAATTAAGATTGCAACTAATGGAAATAAACTATGTTAATCTATGAAAATTGAAAGTACGAGATAATGGGTTTTGTGGCTATTTAACGATTAGCCAAATCAATATTTGATCGAAAGTAAAAACAATATTTTTGGGTTTTTAGATTTATAAAACTTAAAGCAAGAAAGCAATTAAGATAATTTGATATCAAATGGAATGAAAATGCTCCTCTAGACCTTTTACCCTCGGAATTGGATGTTTTTATACTTTAGCCCGATTTAAGACGTAATACATGCAAATTACTCAGTCGACCCGCCAAGAGTTCTCTTTAGCAAGCACTCAAACTAGAATTACTAAATGTAGAGTTCCCTGGCACCTAAGACCTTTTCGTTTGTGACTAATTAATTAACTAAATCAAAGATTTGAATAACCATTGCCTTTGCGTTCGCTCTACACAATTCACCCCTCTATCGTCTAACCGTTTAAACTTAATTTACCCCCTTGGTCCGGTTTAGCAAACAATCAATTAAGACAAATCAATTGTAAACTAGTGTATTAAATCAACAAGAGTTCTCTTTATCAAACAAATATACTAATCAATCAAGTTTATAAAGTTAAACATCCATAAGAATCGATCTTTTATTCAAACTATTGAAATAAACATGCATAAGATCATAAACCACAAATCATAACATCCAAAACCTCTGTTATTAATCTAGACAAGCATTAAAAGTTTAGCCAATAATCATGGCTGAAAACAAAGTCATAAATAAACAATTAAGAGAATTCATTATGTTGATAAGAATTAAATCTAATGAAAATAGTGATCTTGAATGATTGACGAATCGAAACGCGTTTCCGGAATGATTGAGTTGATTGAATGATGTTGGGATTCCCCAAAAATCACCAAAAGTCTCCCCAAAGCTGCTGGAATTCATCTGAATGGAAGAATGAATGTTAGGGTAAAAATTCGGGCCTTAAATAGAGTTTCCAAAAAACTGCTGGTCAACGTGACCCGCGCCGCGGCTAGAGTAGCCAGCGCTGAGGCTATACCCTGTAGCTGAAGTCTCATTTTTACAAAACGGTTGTTATCAAAATACACGTAAACTCGCGACGCGACCCTAAGACCCCGCGCCGCGGCTCTCTGCTGTTCCGGATTTCAACTCAAATTTTTTCATAGTATCCGCTAGAACTCGATCCGACTTATATACTTAACCAAAACTGGTACTTATGATAACACGATGAAAATTGTACCTCAAAAGTCTTCAAACTGTGCTACTCAAAGCTTCTCGGTTCTCAAACTCGAATCTTCACAAAATCAACCAAAAGACTTCAATTCGTATCCAAACGGACTAAATAATAACCGATATTGCGAGAGAAATAATAGAGGAAATGCGCAATATCAAACCACCCCACACTAGAGTCTTGCTTGTCCTCAAGCAACATGACTCAAAAATAATCTTCAATGATAAATGTTGAGCCAAAAACGAATAATCAACAAACGAACACTAGTGCGGGTACGAACTTGGATAAAGTATCAACCATATGACTTTCACTTGTAATCTCCCAAATAAAATTCCCACACCTCCATTATTGTAATGATCAAAAGCATAAAGATGTCTTCAAAAGTAAATAACATAGTAATGAGGTAAACGAATTTCGAACCTTAGTGATAAATCTTCAATACGAACCAGGAATTCAAGCGAAAGTCATGAACCAAGAAGATAAGACCCTCGAACCATAAAAACCATATGAACCATACGGGCTACCCCGCGATTGGTCAAGCCAATGCCTCCCACAGTACCTAACATTGCGAGATGTCGGTAAGAAAATAATGTGCTTAGGAGGATACACATTACGTCCGAATATCATCGATAATCATGAGGTGACCATCTAATCCGTTAAGTCAATCATAAAGATTGAAGTTCATCAGGCTTAAAAGCTGATTAATCTTTAAGGACATTATCCTTCAGGGGATCTGATAAATCACTGACATTTTGTGTATACATGGTGCCCCCCGTTTTACGAGACAGATCGCCCTCTTCGAGATAAGTCTGACCACCAGCTCCCTGTTTGATGCTGAGGCCTGGTGAATTTCCAGCTGATGTTAGAGAAGACTTTTCAAGACTGTTTGTCAACCTACAGCTGGTTCGGACTGCATCTTATGACCTAAGTCATCAAGTGCGTCGTTCGCGAGACTTGACTCCCTTAAGGATGGAATGGATACATCCTATGGGTTATAAAAGTGGTAAGAAGCAACATTGTCCTTGTTAGGAGAAACAATGAGGATCGCCCTATATTAAGTTTTTCAATCTAGCGCATGGCCCGGCTTCGACCACACGATCCAATCACCGCTCTTACGGTTGACACCCGTTTTGGTATAGGTGACCTACGATTGAATTCATAAAGAATTCGTAGGATTTCACGTTCAATGGTAATGAACGTGTTTGGAAGTTCAAGACTTCCTCTTACCACAGTACCTTATATCGTGAAATGATATTAGTATGAAATGGTATAGTTTAGAAAGTCTGCTATACCAAGTAGGACGTACACTCGGAAGACTTTACTTCCTATATAGGATGCAAAACGATACATCCTACTGTATGGAAAGTGTCACCCACGGTTCCCCTTGGTTCTAGGGAAACGACACGGAGCTAGTATACTTTCCAAACCAACTAGACCCGGCTTCGGCCTAGGGCGGAAAGAACACATGAAATGACATTTTGCACATTTTGTAACCATCAATTCGTAGGTAACAACTTGCCAATTTGTACAGCAAAAGGGTTTTGGCCGAATTTCCAACCATTTTTCTCTTTTTTTCTTCTTTTTATATTAACTTTTCTATTTTTTAAAATTTTTCCCCTAAATTTTTTCATTTTTTTTACGACCAAAACCCGTGAACCGTCAAGACTTTTTAGATCAAAACTAATATGATGATGACTCCATTAACAACCAACTCGAGAGATTTTACATCCCCCACCTCACACTTGAGATCAAGTAATGTCCAATCACTTGAGATCAAAAATAGATTAAAATCGAAAGGGTAATGAGAGAAAGAAAATATAAAAACTTATCGAGTTTTAACCACTGATCGCCAAATGCCAGTGACAGATGGCGCTGAACTGACTGCCAGCATAAGAACATCGTCCATTCCCGATCCTTACACCAATATCATCAATCATGCAGTTTTGCTGAATTTAATGCCAGACTTGAAAATTCGTTTCACCAACCAACCTACTAAAAAGAAAAACAAAAGAACTACATAAACGGGATAAGGTGGCACCATCCAGTAACCAAAACGCCTTATCCCCAAATAAGTTTACATTACATAATCCAAAATAAGAAATAATCTAAGTACAGACCAAATAAAGGAAATAGTTCAAACAAACAGTACATCGTGATCATCAGGCTCGCAGGCCCTCCTCAATAAAAATCTCCAAAAGGCCAGTTGCCCTGTGGAAATCGCTCCTCAAACTGCCTTCGGGTCTCGTTCATGGCTTCACGTAGGTCGTAAGTTGGCGCAGTAACCTGTGGATGAATTGGGTTACAGTAATAAACCAGCTCTTGGTGTGGCGTACTCATATGATCATTAGGATAATTATAATAAATGCGCGCGTTATGCCTCTGCTAATCGTTCTCATATGCCATCCACTGCTGATCGTGCAGTGACTCACGCATTATCTCCTCCTCTTGTAACGTACTCGCCTCGACCCGCTGTTGGCTATCCCACATACGATCATAATGTGTCTGCTGATTTCACACACCCACCTGTATGTTACTAACACCGGAAACCAAACCATTCCAAATATCCTCAGATAAACCCCAAGATTGACCACCCGCATGAACATTCGGAGCAACCGGCCCCTCATCATTACAACCATCATCACCTTGTTGATTAACGCCACTACCACTTTCTTCACCCAGAACTGGGTCCACAAAATACTCCAACCCAACTCGGTTATTATCCCACTTTGCATACTTCGCATTAGTGTAGAACTGCATACCAAAAACCTTCATCTTATCTTTCACCGCCGAGCACCGACTAATCTTAACACCAAGAAACCTAGCTATCTTAGTCACATAATGTCCCCCAAGAATTGGCTTAATTGCTTATTCCTCATTCGCGTGTTTTTGAAAGTAAGCACTAATCAAATAACACAAATCCACATGCCTATTATTCTTGATTTGATACATAATCCACAAATCCTGAGACGTGACCTTATCATTACCATTGATCCTCGGGCAAAAAGTACATGCGAGCAGCTTAAACAAAATGCGGTCCAACCTATGCGACAAATCGGACCCCTTGGAAGTACTAGAAACAAATCAGGTTTGCCCACTCAACATTTCCCAATACATATTATCATCAAGGGTACTATCTCCAAGAAACTTAATCGTGCTCAACTATGCCTTCAAATCATTATCACTCAAATTGGGATACAAATCCAATGCACGAGCCAAATCGAGTCTAATCCTAGCTTGATCCTCACCCCCCAAACGAAAAGTCAAGAATGAATCCTCTTCACAACCCCTCCTTTGATGATAGTCTAAAGTCGAGTAAAACTCAAAAACCAATTCTTCGTATATGACATCCGTACACATAAATGCTCGTTCCCATGCATCAATACCCACATTGCCCGGTTGCTTAATTATCATCAACATGTTCAAAATGTCCATCCTCATTGAGGTAGGACCCTTACTAAGCACGGAATAATCCAAATACCAAGTCGAGCGAATTGGTCGCCCGGTAATCCATGCATAAGAATTATCATAATTCCCACTATCTTAAAGAGTTTGCAACCAAATGAGTGGGTTAGTTCGCCTCTCCTTCGCTTCTATTTCACGTTGTTGTTGTGCTCATTGTCTCTGAAAAAAAAACACCAACCAACAAACATACAAACATGTCTATTAGAATTAGAGGTTAGTTCATATTCAAATTCGTTCGCATGTTAACCCAAGAACTCACACTAACTCCCTACTCTCATGTCAAACCAAACCCCGAAATTGTGAGATAACAAACATCATCACATTAAATCAAGCTAAAACATTGGTCAAACATGATCAACAATCCATTAGAAACATCAATCATGACAAACTTAAGCAATGTTACTACCAACAATAAAAATCCAAATTATCTTTCCAAATAATCAACATTTAGCATTAATAACTAGCATCTCAACATAAACGTAAAGCATTCGAGCTAGCCAACATTATTGGAAACATAATTTCAAACATCAAAAACCACAATAACATACCACAATCAACTAAGGCCTATCAAAAATTCAATATAGCATCAATATCATGGCAATTAGATTATAATAAAGCAATTTAACATGAACATGCCAATCAATTAAAACTAAAACATCAAAAACCCTGCCAAATTAACCCACCCCACATTATCATTCAAGTCAATCCAATTTAAGAAAAACCATAACCAATTTACCCCAATTATTCATCTCTAATTCGAATTTAAATCAAACATGAACCCTAGAATCAAAGACATGTATCAAAAAGCACAAAAGGATTATGAATTTCATACATACAAATCATATTTAACAAAAACCCATGATTAATTTAAGCATACAAGACCTAAATCAACAACCCCACACTAATTCTAAACCTAATCCGAAATTAAACATCAACTAGCATGTAATTAGGCAAGAAAAAGAAAAAGAAAGTCAAAATCGGACCTTTGAAGCCATGGATTAGATATTTGATGAAGTAATTAAGCAAAGAATTAAGATTAGAGATTAGGGTTTTGAGAGAAATTGGGAGTGTATTAGAGTAGGAATGAAAAAGTGTGTTTTATGAACTGCACCCAACCCTAAATAATTAGAAAATCCGTCGGTTTTAAGTAGTGGGTCAGGTTTTACCCGTTTTGGTCGTATATGGACCAACCGTAAAAATTTAACTCTCAGATGTGCCGCGCCGCGACTTCCCATAGGCGCACCGCGCCTCCACTCGCCATCAAACACCAATTTCCTCAAAAAAGACTGTCGACAAAAATAACGTGTAGCCGCGCCGCGGCCCCATTTAGCCGCGCCGCGCCTCTTGCTGAATGATGATAATCACGTTTTCTTAAAAATCACTGTATTCTAATTACACTAAAGGCCGCGCCGCGCCCTTGTAACCCGCGACGCGCCTAGTGCTGGGTGTTAACACATTTTATCTTTTACTAATGCTCAAATTTATAGTCGTTATATCCAAGTAACACCCAAACCATTCGACCCAATGATCATCATGCACGTTTCCCCCAAGCAAATATATAAAATATACATAAAAATTACAACAATGTGAAGTTTATTTCCGAGTCGTTCACTCAACTCGTCCCCCAAAATTAATCATCTTTTGGATCGAAGTCGAGGGTAACCTCTTCTTCGATTTCAAGGGGACCATCCACATAGTGTTTGACCCGGTGGCCATTCACTTTAAAACCTTCACCATTCGAATCAAACAATTCCACCGTACCATATGGGTACACCTTCCTAATCACGAACGGTCCTGACCAACGGGACTTAAGCTTTCCCGGTGACAATTTGAAACGTGAATTATAAAGAAGGACACGGTCGCCTTCCTTAAATTCTTTCAGACCTTTGATCCGATTGTCATGCCACCTCTTTGTCTTTTCCTTATAGATGAGTAAGTTCTCATAGGCATCGTGCCTCAACTCATCTAATTCATTCAGCTGGGTCAACTTAAGGCGACCCGCCTCATGATAATCGAGATTGCATGTCCTAAGAGCCTGATGTGCTTTGTACTCAATCTCCAAAGAAAGATGACATGCTTTGCCATAAACCAAGCGAAAAGGAGTGGTCCAAATGTGCTTTGTAGGCCATATGAAATGCCCACAATGCATCATCGAGTTTATTGGACCATTCCTTAGGATTTAAACCAACGGTCTTTTCAAGAATGCATTTAAGAGACCGATTGGTGTTTTTAACTTGCCCACTTGTTTGCGGGTGATATGAGGTAGATATCTTATGGATTACTCCATATCGTTTCAAAACCTTTTCCATTTGCGCATTGCAAAAGTGGGTGCCCCTATCACTAATCAGGGCCTTCGGAGTACCAAAATGGGCAAATAGCCCCATCAAGAACGTGATTACAACTCGTGCATCGTTAGTAGGGAGAGGCTTTGCCTCCACCCATTTAGACACGTAATCAATTGCAACGAGTATGTAGAGATAGTTATGGGATTTTGGAAATGGGCCCATAAAATCAATGCCCCAAATGTCAAACACCTCGCTTACTTGGATGCTTTGCTGAAGAATTTTTTCACGTTTGGTGATTTGTCCGGCCCGTTGATAAGTGTCACATGAGTTACAAACGGCATGGGCATCCTTAAAAATACTAGGCCAATAAAAAACGGCCTCATAAACTTTCTCCCCCGTGATTTGGGGACCGAAATGCCCACCCGTAGGGCCACGATGGCACTTCAACAATATACGGGTGCATTCCTCACCGGAAACTCACCTTCGAATAATCCCATCCGGACAACAACGAAAAAGATAAGGATCTTCCCAGAAATAGTGTTTAAGGTCACTGATGAATTTCTTCCTCTTTTGATGTGACCACCCTTTTTTCAAGAATCCCCCAACAAGATAATTAGCTATGTCCACATACCATGGCTCGTCCACCTTGTCTATCTTCATGAGATACTCATCGGGAAAATCATCGTGAATACTCGACTCATGAAGGACTTCGAGATTCGGATTCTCAAGTCTAGACAAGTGGTCGGCCGCAAGATTTTCAGCACCCTTCTTATCCCGGATCTCGATATCGAATTCTTGCAAAAGCAAGATCCATTTAAGCAATTGAGGTTTGGCATCCGGTTTCGAAAAAGGTACTTTAAAGCAGAATGGTCCGTAAAAACAATAGTCTTAGAAAAGACTAAGTAGGACCCGAACTTATCAAATGAAAAGACCACCGCAAGGAGCTCCTTTTCAGTGGTAGTGTAATTCAACTGTGCACCTTGCAAGGTCTTACTTGCATAATAGATGGGTCGGAAGTGTTTCTTGACCCTTTGGCCCAAAACAGCACCAATAGCAAAATCAGATGCATCACACATAAGCTCGAACGGAAGGGACCTATTCAGAGCAATTATGATAGGTGCATTGATGAGTTTCTCCTTAAGAAGTTTGAATGCCTTTTGGCACTCTTTGGAGAAGTTCCACGGTGTGTCCTTTTCGAGGAGTTTGTTCATCGGGTGAGCGATTTTGGAGAAATCCTTAATGAACCGCCGGTAAAAACCGGCGTGCCCGAGAAAACTCCGAACACCCTTAACATCGGTAGGAGGTGGAAGGTTCTTAATAGCAGTTACCTTCGCGGGATCCACCTCAATACCATTCTTAGAAATCGTGTACCCGAGGACTATGCCCTCTTGTACCATGAAATGGCACTTTTCTCAGTTGAGCACAAGATTGGATTTCTCACACTTTACCAACATCCTTTCTAAATTCAGAAGGCATGAATCGAAAGTGTCACTGAAGACCAAAAAGTCATCCATGAACACCTCCATGCAATCTTCTATCATATCATGGAATATGGCCATCATGCACCTTTGAAAAGTGGCCGGAGCGTTACAAAGGCCAAAGGGTATGTGACGGTATGAGAATGTGCCATACGGGTACATGAAAGTGGTTTTATCTTGGTCCTCGGGCGAGATAGGAATTTGGAAATAGCCCAAAAACCATCAAGAAAACAATAAAAGCTGTTTCACGCTAACCTCTCTAGGATTTGGTCCATGAAAGGTAACGTGAAGTGGTCTTTGCATGTGGCGTCGTTCTACTTACGGTAGTCAATACAAACACACCACCCCGTGACCGTCCGAGTGGAAATTAACTCATTTTTATCATTGGTGGTAACAGTCATACCACCTTTCTTAGGTACACAGTGTACTGGGCTGATCCACGGACTGTCAGAAATTGGGTAAATAAGACCTGCATTGAGGAGCTTAATGATCTCTTTCTTCACGACATCTTGCATGTGAAGGTTCAATCTCCTTTGACGTTGCACCACATGTTTGGAGTTATCCTCCATTAGGATTTTGTGGGTGCAATAGGAGGGACTAATACCCTTGATGTCATGAATTTTCCATGCAATGGCCAGTTTATGGGCCTTTAGCATGGTTACAAGCTCAGTTTTCTGACCTGATGTAAGAGAAGAAGAAATAATTACCGGGAGCTTAGATTCCTCCTGCAAATAAGCGTATTCCAAATGATCTGGAAGTGGCTTCAATTCTAACTCCGTAGGTTCTTCAATTGAAGACTTGCTCCGGTAATCAACATCACGATTGAGTTCTTTGAACTCATCCTCAGTCGGCTCATAGCCGTTTTTCATTAAGGCGGTCAAAATATGCACCTCCTCAACCTGCAACTCCTCATAAATTTCAACTAAAGAGCATTCTCCCGAACCCCGTAACTCTGGGAATTCCTGCAAAAATTCAGACTGGACATCCACAGTGTTAAGAAAATAACATGTATTATCGGTATAAGCAGGGTATTTTAAAGCATGGTCGATTGATAATGTTGCACTCAAGTCATCTATCCTAAGGGTCAACTTTTTGGCCATAAACATCGATGATACATCTAGCAGTATTAAAAAATGGCCGACCCAAAATAAGTGGAATCCGTTCATCCACTTCCATATCCAAAACCACGAAATCAGCCGAAAAAACCAATGACCCGGTCTTAACTAGCATATGCTCTATGATTCCACGAGGGAATTTAACAGAGCTGTCAGCTAGCTGAATAGCCATACGAGTGGGTTTTAACTCCTCGGGGTCTAGGTTTAGATAAATAAAATAAGGCATCAAATTGATGCTAGCCCCCAAATCCGCCAGTGCCCTCATACAATCCAGATTACCAAGTAAACAAGGAATGGTGAAACTCCCAGGATCCTCATGCTTCTCGGAAAGGTTTTTTGCAACTACCACTGAGCATACGGTATTCAACCTTACTGAAGACACGTTCTCCAGCTTCTTCCTGTTAGTTACCAGATCTATAAGAAATCTTGCATACTTAGGCATACCTGCAATTACATCAATAAAAGGCATATTTATGTTAACTTTTTTAATCAAGTCCATGAACTTGGACTTTTCTGCCTCTAGCTTCTCCAATCTCTGCTTCCTCGTTAATGGGAGCGCTGATTGATACTCTTTAACTATCGGTTTAGCAGCAACAGTAACTAGTTCCTTAACAACTTTCTCAGCCACCTGTTTCAGCTCCTTTTCCTCCTCTGGTTCATTAACAACAACTAATTCACTTTCCTTAGCTAACGGAACTCGCAAATCATACTCATCAGGCTTCCTCGGTGGATCATATGCTAAACCACTTCGGGTGGTGATCGCATTAATGTGCCCATTCTTCGGGTTAGTATCCGTGTTACTCGGCAACTCCCTCGGTGTCCTTTCATTCCTCTGATTAGCAAGCTGACCAATCTGTTTCTCTAAATTCTGAATAGCGGCTTGTGTGACGACCCGGGAATTTCTGACCAAATTTAAACTTAATCTTTATATGATTTCGAAAATATAAGTAAAGTCTGTTAGGTTGTGTCTCAAAAATTTTGAACTGTTTCATGAATTCAATTTACCCTTCGACTATTTCCGACGATTCACGAACAAATAACTATAAATAGATATGTAAATATATATATACATATTACAACTTTGAATACATTATTTAGAAGTACCCGTTTTATTCTCTTAACGAAGTTAATAACGAATATACATATATTTATAAACTTAGATTGATACATGTATTGTATATAATTCATATACACAATTATTTATATAAATATTGTAATATAAGTAATTTATAAATATTATATATGGAAATTTGTAATATTTCATTTCATATAAAGAATTATGTATCATATATATTAATTTGATGTATTATTATTAGTATATCTAAATTCATTAATTATTAGTATATATATATATATATATATATATATATATATATATATATATATATATATATATATATATATATATATAATGAGATGTAGGTTGTTGCATATCTTTATCTGATTACGTTCCTGTCCGTTTTGTTATTTCATCCGTGATATTGTGTCAACAGAGTGGAATGTGAGTTGTAAAGGTGAACTTCTTTATTTCGATTATTGTATGTGCACATTCCAGATTCTAATTATTATTAAGTGGAATATTACTATGATGTTGATTGAATATTAAACTAAAATATATTTATATATATGCTTGCACTTCATGTTTGATACATATTCAGTATCACACACTCCACCATTATCATTCGTCATCAGTGGCCATCCACCACCACCCGCCATCATCTCACAACCGCCACCTTCAACACCCTTAGTCTATCGTGACCACCACCCTACAACAATCATACGAGCCACCACCACCTTCAAGATTATCATGAACAACACCACCTTCTACCACGTTAACCACCATGGCTACCAACACTACCTTAAAAACCGCCATTTAAAACATTCGTGAACTACCAAAAATCCAACCACCAAGCCAAGAGAAAAAGCTTTGGAGACTGCTGCTGTACTCCTTGTTGTTTCGGACGAGATGTCAATCACCATTTCATTAATTAGAACCGTCACACAATAAATACCATTCCCGAAATCCTCTTGAAGGTTTATTGATTGTTTTCATTTAAAGTCCATCAAATCAAGGTAACCTGCAATCTTTTTGTTTCGTTCATATTTTCGCAGTCTACTTCAAATCTAAACCATCACAGTTGCTACTGCAATTCTCACTGTTTCACTGCCATAAAAACTACTACTAAAGCTGATCAAATAATTCGGTTTGTATTGGACGAACCAAACATTATCAAATCCACTTTTAAGTATTCCTGCTATATTTTTGTTTATAGTTCGAGCCACCATGAACCCAAACCACTTTCAACCATCGTAATTCACCACTATACCCTCGACTTATCTGCTAATTGTACATTCTGTTACTGTGGCAAACCGTGAACCAAACTTCACACAAACCGCCACCGTCTTTCAACCCACTATAACTGTAAACCATAATTAACCGCCACTTCCTTCTATATCTCTCTTTCATCTTATCTCTCTAATAAATCTGTTTGAAAACCGAACACAACCATCTCCACGATCTCGTGATTATGTTTCTTCGAAAACAACCAAGCCACTTTTAATCATCTATTTTAATTTTTTCTTTTTCTTATTTGTGACAACCAAACCTACCACTAAATCACTACCACATCTACTGCTGCATTTCATTCTTATTTCTATTCTATATAACGAGTTAATGATGATGTTTAAAGATGATTAAAGAACTATAAAGATGATGTATTGTATATTAATCTCCAAGACAAAAGTAAGCAAGTGGGGCTAGTAATAACATAGTGGCAGACAAATATAAGTGTAAAGGCATTTGGATATTTTTTTTATGAAAAATGTTACATGATCAAGGAATATACGAACAATATTATAACTTTTCCTATCATGACCCACTTCAATGGCTATTATCACATATTCATTTTTCTATTTAAGAAAACATGTATATTTGTATCATGTTGACCACGTCCTCTTCCTAATCATACATGGAAGATAGTTTGGATGAAGATAAGATAATAGTAATAAGGACGATGAAGTGATTAGGATGATGTTATGGACGATGATGAACTGTTGCTGTGGTTACAGCCTTCGAACAAGTCCCGGCCTCCACCAAAACCCACCTTTATTGTTGTATTGTTCGTTTAAGTTGTATCATGGAACCATTAAAGGGCTGCTATTGGGCCAAGTGCCTTTTTCTCTTGTTGGGCGATCGTGACTGTTACAAGTTGGGCCGTGGGTTTATTTAAATGTTGGGCCGGATCACTAGCCAATATCATAGAAAACCAATACTATTGCCATATTTCTGTTTCCATTGTGTTTGACGATCATAATGATGATAATTATGATGATGGAATGATGTTGATAATGATAAACTATACGATAATGATGATGATGTCATGATGTTTCCATGAATGATGTAAGTCGAAGAAGAAGTAGATGAGCACAGAAATCGGGGTAAATAAATTAGGATATGTCTTAAATTCGAAAGGAAGTAGCAGTGGAGTGGTTTGGGTGGGGTGTTGGGTGAGCGGGAGGTCGCAGGTACGAGCCCGGGCAAGGGCATTTTTTTTATTTGGAACTTATTCTTAAGGTAGTTTTTATTTTTATTATTATTATTATTATTATTATTATTATTATTATTATTATTATTATTATTATTATTATTATTATTATTATTATTATTATTATTATTATTATTACTATTATTATTATTATTATTATTATTATTATTATTACTATTATTATTATTATTATTATTATTATTATTATTATTATTATTATTATTATTATTATTATTATTGGTATTTCGACATTTATATTATTATTTTTATATTATCAATATTATTATCATAATAACTATTATTATTACTATTGTAAAATAAGACAACTTTTATTTATTGTTATTATCAATATCAATATTATTTCATCAAATAGCTATTAGTTATATAAAACTATATTTACTACACATAACATAACTATATTAATACTTTTATAATAAATATTAATAAATATAATTAATAAGGTTATTAATGAAAAATCTAATTAAAATAACAATTAAATCTCTAATAATATATAAACTTGTTCGAATACGATTATACATTTTAATATATATACAAATGATATAGGTTCGTGAATCCGAGGCCAACCCTGCTTTGTTCAATATAGTCATATGTATTTTTACTACAAAATACATTAGGTGAGTTCATATGATTCCCTTTTACCCTTTACATTTTTGGGCTGAGAATACATGCAATGTTTTAATAACTGTTTTACAATATTTATATGTGTGAGTTTCATTTGCTCCCTTTTTAAATGCTTTTGCAATATATATTTTTGGGACTGAGAATACATGCGCTGCTTTATAAATGTTTGACGAAATAGACACAAGTACTTAAAACTACATTCTATGGCTGGATTAATAAACCGAATATGCCCCTTTTTATTAAGTCTGGTAATCTAAGAATTAGGGAACAGACACCCTAATTGACGCGAATCCTAAAGATAGATCTATCGGGCCCAACAAGCCCCATCCAAAGTACCGGATGCTTTAGTACTTCGAAATTTATATCATGTCCGAAGGAGGATCCCGGAATGATGGGGATATTCTTATATGTATATTGTGAATGTCGGTTACCAGGTGTTCAATCCATATGAATGATTTTTGACTCTATGCATGGGACGTATATTTATGAGAAATAGAAATATGAAATCTTGTGGTCCATTAAAATGATGGAAATGATTATTTATGTTAAACTAATGAACTCACCAACCTTTTGGTTGACACTTTAAAGTATGTTTATTCTCAGGTATGAAAGAAATCTTCCGCTGTGCAATTGCTCATTTTAAAGATATTACTTGGAGTCATTCATGACATATTTCAAAAGACGTTGCATTCGAGTCATTGAGTTCATCAAGATTATTATTAAGTCAATTATAGTTAGATATTATAAAATGGTATGCATGCCGTCAACTTTTGATGTAATGAAATATTGTCTTTTCAAAAACGAATGCAATGTTTGTAAAATGTATCATATAGAGGTCAAGTACCTCGCGATGTAATCAACTGTTGTGAATCATTTATAATCGATATGGACTTCGTCTGGATGGATTAGGACGGGTCTTCACAGCTTGCTGATTGCAAAACATTTGATCATTCTTCTCATTAGTCTGAGTAACAGTAGTGATAAGCTGAGTTTGAGACACCACAAGCTTCTCTATCATAGATTCAAGATTATACTTTTTCTCTTCGACTTGGGGTTTTTGGAAATACCCCGGAGCTTGCTGTTGAAACCCCCCACTAGAACTTGGTTGAAATCTTGAGCCCCGATTACCTTGCGGATTGTAAGGATTGTTGAAGTTTCTATTAAACTGGGCTCGCCCCTGGAACTGATTGTTGTTCTGCTGACTAATAAAAGCAATCTCTTCTTTCTGATTCATAGTCAACCCTGCATCACAATCTTTAGCCAAATGAAGCCCACCACAAAATTCACAACCAACCTTCATCCCGTGGATGTCTTTGTCCAACTTTTCTAAATGTCTCCCAAACTTATCTAACTTAACATTGATAGAAGCAAAATCATCGTAAGCACCGGCGCTTGCGACTGACGAAGAAGAAACGACCCAAATCATTATCCTCATGCCACTCATGAGAATACTCAGCTTGTTTCTCAATTAACTCGTACGCCTCCTCTTCGATTTTGTTCATGTGACTACCCCCTACTGCTTGATCAATAGTAACACGAGTACTAATGGTACATCCCTTATAAAAGGTTTGTACCCTGGAAAAAGTATCTAACCCGTGTTGAGGACAAGAGCGCAACAAACGGCTGAAGTGATTCCAAGCATCATAAAGAGTCTCGTTAGGCTTTTGACGAAACTGAGAAATTTCCTGTTGAAGACGAATGGATTTGGATGCAGGAAAGTACTTGCTCAAGAATTTCTCCCGCAAAGTATCCCAATCTTTGATCGTAGCCTTAGGTAGGCTGTCTAACCAAACTCTAGCTTCCCCTTTTAAAGACCATGGGAAAAGCTTCAAGTAGATGACCTGATCGTGGACATTACTGAACTTGAACAACCCACAAATCTGCAGAAAAATACGAATATGCTCGTTAGCATCCTCGTGTAGTTCACCTCCAAATTGACATTTTGACCCAATTAGACTGATAATGGGCCCCTTGATCTCAAAATCATTCATAACTTTCGAAACCCTGATAGCGTTACCCTGGCCTACTCGGGAGGCCTTCATCCTGTCTGCCATACTCTGACCTTGTTATGCCATTTGACGAATCACTGGACTTCTGGTACAACCGGAATATTAGGAACAATCGGAATATTAGTAATCACCGGTGTCTCAAGAACAACTGGCTGCTCTATTGTTTCTTCCAGAACCGTATCAGATTGACATCCCAAATTAACCACAAGGCTGCTTGTTGTTGGATCCGAAATACTAGTATGAGAATCCAGCGTATCAAACTCGTCTAAACGTTCTGACTCGCCTGAATTACAACTCCAAATGACTCTTTCTGGTTCTGAATAAGGCGTAATCAATTCAGCGTTCGATGAACGAGTATATGGCATAAACAACATGTGAACTGCAAGAACACAACTAACAAACCAATTAAACGCACCGACTCAACAAGAGTAAAATAAAAAAAAATAATCTAAACACAATTAAACTTAACTAAGAACAATTAGATGAAAATCTTAATTTTCAACACAATTGTCCACGACAGCGGCGCCAAAAACTTGATGTGTGAAATCGTGTCTATAACTTATAATGGAAAACACCGGTTAAAAGATTACTACACACTAACGGGCAGTGCATCCGATCGCGCAATAGTATAAAGTTGTTAAATCCGAAATCATTGCAAGGACAGTTTAAAGTGAGAATTAAGATTGCAACTAATAGAAATAAACTAAGTTAATCTATGAAAATTGAAAGTACGAGATAATGGGTTTTGTGGCTATTTAACGATTAGCCAAATCAAGATTTGATCGAAAGTAAAAACAATATTTTTGGGTTTTTAGATTTATAAAACTTAAAGCAAGAAAGTAATTAAGATAATTTGATATCAAATGGAATGAAAATGCTCGTCTAGACCTTTTACCCTCGGAATTGGATGTTTTTATACTTTAGCCCGATTTAAGACTTAATACACGCAAATAACTCAGTCGACCCGCCAAGAGTTCTCTTTAGCAAGCACTCAAACTAGAATTACTAGATGTAGGGTTCCCTGGCACCTAAGACCTTTTCGTTTGTGACTAATTAATTAACTAGATCAAAGATTTGAATAACAATTGCCTTTGCGTTCGCTCTACACAATTCACCCCTATATCGTCTAACCGTTTAAACTTAATTTACCCCTTTGGTCCAGTTTAGCAAACAATCAATTAAGACAAATCAATTGTAAACTAGTGTATTAAATAAACAAGAGTTCTCTTTATCAAACAAATACACTAATCAATCAAGTTTATAAAGTTAAACATCCATAAGAATCGATCTTTTATTCAAACTATTGAAATAAAGATGCATAAGTTCATAAACCACAAATCATAACATCAAAACCTCGGTTATTAATCTAGACAAGCATTAAAAGTTTAGCCAACAATCATGGCTGAAAACAAAATCATAAATAAACAGTTAAGAGAATTTATTATGTTGATAAGAATTAAACCTAATGAAAATAGTGATCTTGAATGATTGATGAATCGAAACGCGTTTTAGGAATGATTGAGTTGATTGAATGATGTTGGGATTCCCCGAAAATCACCAAAAGTCGCCTCAAAGCTGCTGGAATTCGTCTGGATGGAAGAATGAATGTTAGGGTAAAAATTCGGGCCTTAAATAGAGTTTCCAAAAAACTGCTGGCCGACGTGACCCGCACCGCTACTAGAGTAGCCAGCGACGCGGCTATACCCTGTAGCTGAAGTCTCATTTTTACAAAATGATTGTTATCAAAATACACGTAAACTCACGACGCGGCCCATGGACCCCGCACCGCGGCTCTCTGCTGTTCCGGATTCCAACTCAAATTTTTACATATGATCCGCTAGAACTCGATCCGACTAATGTACTTAACCAAAACTGGTACTTATGATAACATGATGAAAATTTTACCTCAAAAGTCTTCAAACTGTGCAACTCAACGCTTCTCGATTCACAAAATCGAATCTTCACAAAATAAACCAAAAGACTCCAATTCGTATCCAAACGGACCAAATAATGACCGATATTGTGAGAGAAATAATAGATGAAATGCGCAATATCAGTAGAACCAAAAGTTGAACCTAAGGTAGAACCTAGAGAGGAAAAGCCTGAAGAGCTAGATTTGTTTCATCTAGTTAATAAACTTGAAAAAGAAAACATATAATTGCAACTTATATGCAAACATTTGAAACAAATGCTTGAACTGTGTGAACAATTGCCTCCACTTCCTAGGAAAGAATGCTCTTATGATTTTAAGGAAGGTGAAGTTTTAGTATCTGCTAAAGATTTATGTCTTGAGATTCAAAGCTTAAATCATAAGATAGTTCAACTAAAACAGGAAAACACATAACAACAAAAATCTTTACAAGCACACACATCACAATTAACTTGTGTGAATGATTCACTTCTAAGGTTGTCTTGTGTGAATAAAGTTTCTGTGCGTGCTGGCGAGATTGATAAGAAGGTTAAGGGTAAATCATAAACTAATGCTTCTAAACCCATCACCATTCTTAAAAATCCTTTACGTTCTCAATTTGAGAAAAGTGTTTCAAAGGTTGCACCTTCAACACAATTCATTGTGAAGAAGGTACATCATCCAGATGGTTCTTGTTGAAAAACTTCCTCTGATTTTAATGTCAAAACATACAAAGGAACGTCTTTTAACAAAACCAATGAAGTCTTCAAAACAACACACAAGTCCAAAACCTGATTTGAGTGAGTATGATGCAAAGGAACGTAAAATAAAAAATGGAAATTTTGCAAACTCAAAATACTCAAATGTCAACTGAGAAGTTTGGACGTCTCACTAACAAAGGTGCTTTTCGTGTCACATGTTATAATCTAAACTTGAATTACAAGTCTTATGGGTTCCTAAGTCAACGACTAAGAAAGTAGAAAACCAAACCAAGAAATCTGCTAGTCGACCTAGGAAGTCATCACATGTTTTTCAATTTTCTACTTTGAACAAAACATCTACTTGGAATAAGTTGTATGTAAAGAGCTCTGATGATTGTGTAAGCCTTGATATTGCTTATGATTCTTCATGTAATGTGGATTTAGATTATGCTTTAATGTATAAATTGCATGCTGCATTACGTGATACATTAATTTGTGATTCAAAGTTTTTTGTTGGTACTAACCATAGAGGACCCAAGAAACTTTGGGTACCTAAACTCTAGGAAACTTAATGTTTACAGGGTTTCGATGTCTGTGTTTAGTACATTGACTCCAGTTGTTCTCGATACATTACGGGCGATAACTCTTTGTTTGTCAATTACGTTGACAAATTCCTAGGAACGGTTACTTTTGGTAATGATGAGATTGCAAAGATAATGGGATATGGGGATTAAGTGAAAAATGGCATAACAATCAAACGGGTCTTGTATGTTGAGGGTTCAGGGTGGAGTTTGTTTAGTGTCAGCCAATTCTGCGACGGAGATCTCAAAGTTCTGTTTGAATGTCGTTAATGCTCAGTGCAATCTACCGATGGAAATGATCTCTTTGTTGGTAAACGTTGTGCTTCACTATACACTATTGACTTTAATGATGCACCATCACATGGAACCATGTGTTTGGCTACTCGTTCCATAAACAAAAATAACCTCTTATGGCATCATCGGATGTCACACCTGAATTACAAGGGTATCAATCGACTAGTCTCTGAAGACTTAGTTGACGGTATTTCCAGCTTTCAATATGATAAGCATCAGGTGTGTCCATCATGTGCAATGGGTAAGTTGAAACGAACTAATCATCCGCTTAAGCAAAACCCCAGTACTTCATCGTCTTTACAATTATTGCATATGGACTTATGTGGACCCATGAGAGTTTATAGCCTCGGTAGCCGGAAATATGTGCTTGTCATTGTAGATGACTATACACGCTTTAAATGGAGTTTTCTTTTGAGGACCAAGTCTGAAACCCCCGCCATCATCATTGAGTTCATCAAAAAGACTCAACGCTCTTTTAACAAAAATTTTAAGAGCATCTGAACTGATAATGGGACGAAATTTAAGAATGACCAGCTTGATAGTTATTTGAAAGACCAAGGCATTAAACATCAGTTCTCTGCTGCACGAACCCCCCAAAAGAATGGAGTAGTTGAACGACGTAATCGTACGTTTTGTGAGGCAGCTCGAATGATGCTTGCCTGCTCCAAACTACCTCCGAAAATGTAGGGGGGAGGGGGCCATTTCAACTACATGTTATACCCAAAATCGCTGTATCATAAACAAATGCTTTGATAAGACTCCTTATGAGTTACTATATGGTAGACGCCCGAATGTCAAATATTTCCGTGTCTTTGGTTGTATATGCTATGTGCTTAACGATTTTGACAGCCTCGGAAAGTTTGATCCTCATGGCGATCAGGCCATATTTCTCGGTTACTCGTCAAACAAGGTTGCTTATCGTGTCTATCACAAACGGACAAAGACGATCAAGAAAAGCATCAATGTTAAATTTGATGAGTTATCGGGGATGGATTTAGAACAATTCAGTTCAAAACCCGATCCTAACCTGGCTACTACTTCTTCCGCGCAAAACTCAATTTTCTTGAAGAAGGGTGTTCCGACGATTACAAGAGAGGAACTAGATATCTTGTTTGATAGTCTTTACGCTCCTCAACGGAATTCAGATGTTTATGCCGTACCGGTTACACCATCACAATCAACAACTGCGGAGACACAACCAAGTCTCTATGATGAAGATACAACACCAACTGATTCACCTGTTGCTTCTTCATCCTCCCTCCCACCTCCTGATGATAATCTTGAATCGATTCAAGATACATCCGTTGATACAATTCCAGTTGTTTCTCCAGATACTCAAACAAACCCATTAGACACAGTTACATCAGACCAAGAGGATTATGGCTCGATGTCAACACCGGTTAATGTTTCAATGGATACTAATGATGCAGGACCTCTTCTACATAACAACCGATGGACTAAAAGTCATCCAATTGATCTTATCATTGGTGATGCATCTGCTGTAGCTTTAACTCAAAGGGCTACTCGGAATATATGTTTATATAGTACCTTACTTAGTAAGATTGAACCAGCTATGGTTGTTCAGGCTTTACTAGATCCGAACTGGGTGATAACAATGCACGAGGAGATCAATCAATTTGAACATTTGAAAGTATGGTGATTAGTTCCAAAACCAGTGGGTCAACGACCAATAGGTGTTAAGTGGATTTTCAAGAACAAGAAGGATTCTGATGGGGTTGTGGTTAGAAATAAGGCACGTCTTGTGGCCAAGGGATATCGACAACAAGAGGGTATTGACTATGATAAAACTTTTGCTCCGGTTGCAAGGATTGAGGTTATCCGTCTATTTCTTTCATTTGCTTCTCATATGAAGTTCACGGTGTTTCAAATGGATATCAAAACTGCTTTTCTGAATGGTCATCTTCAACAGGAAGTGTATGTTAATCAACCAGAAGGATTTGTCAATCCCATTTATCCAAACCACATCTACTACTTGGAAAAAAAGCTTTGTACGGTCTAAAGCAAGTACCGTGTGCATGGTACGAGACCTTGACAAAGTATTTACTGGATAATGGCTTCTCTCATGGAACGATTGATACAACGCTCTTCATCCGTAAAAACTACGGTCACATTCTCTTGGTTCAAATTTATGTTGATGATATTATTTTTGGTTCCATATCCCTGGCCTTATCCAAAGAATTTGGTGACCTTATGGCCAGCAAATTCGAAATGAGCATGCTTGACCAGCTCAATTTCTTTTTGGGGTTACAAGTAAAATAACTACCAAATGGAATTTTTATCAGTCAAACAAAATACATTAACGACACGCTAAAACGTTTTAAAATGACTGATTTGAGAACAATGTTAACCCCAATGAGGACTTTGTTAAACGCTGATGAAAATGGGGAGCCCTTTGATATAACGTTTTATCGAAGCATGGTTGGCTCTTTAATGTATCTGACTGAAGTAGACCAGACATTACACTTACTGTAACTGTTTGTGCCCGCTTTCAGTCAAACCGTAAAAAATCCCACTCCAAAGTGGTGGTTAGGATTTTTCAGTACCTAAAAGGTACTCCTAATCTTGGAATCTGGTATCTACATGGATCTGATTTCACACTCACTGCTTATACATATGCAGATGATGGCGGTTACCATGTTGATAGGAAAAGCACATCTCGATCAATTCAGATGTTGGGGAATAGGTTAGTTGGTTGGTCATTCAAGAAATAAAACTGTGTTTCTTTGTCAACAGCTGAGTCTGAGTATATTGCTGCAGCTCATTGTTGTTCACAAGTTTTGTGGATGCAAACTCAACTTCTAGACTATGGCTTTAAGATCGCTAAGACCCCGATATACTTTGATTCACAAACTGCTATTGCAATTACTAGCAACCCGGTCCAGCATTCTAAGACCAAACACATAGATATTCGTTATCATTTCATTAAGGACCATGTTGAAAAAGGTGATGTAGAATTATACTTTGTGCCTACCAAAGTTTAATTAGCTGACATGTTCACTAAACCTTTAGATGAAGTTAGGCTAAAGTTCTTGATTCAAGAAATAGGCATGGTTGAGTATAGTGCTTAATTCCTTAGTTCTATGGGGCCTTATTACTGGGATCTTGTCTTTAGGGGGAGTAGATAATTTCTAGGGGGAGTAACTGATTACTTGTGCTTTAGATATTATCGTTTAAGAGGGAGCTTTTATTTAAAGATAACTTCCTAGGCTTATATTTCAATGGTTATGATAGAGGGAGGTAACTGATTGATATCATATTTCAAGGGGGAGTTATTAATTTTCTTGGAAATATCAAAATCGTGATTTACTTAGCTGTATATCACATTTTGAGGGGGAGAAAAGGGAGAAAATGAAAAGAAAATTGTTTTTCAAAAGTGAATTGATATAGTTTATGTTTTTATTCTGATAAAATTCACTTTGGCTTGTATAAATCTCAGTATGCAACCCGTGTTAACAATTGGTATTATTCAAGATTTGTGCTTTGTACATATTTCAAATTTTTCTAAGTACAAATCTTGATTTTAGAAAATTCATAGAAATTGGAAAAGTTAAAATCCAAAAAGAATTGAATTTTTCATGAATAAATTATATTTTTAGTATCATACCGAATCTGACAACCAAACAGTCCAGATTCGGTAAGTACAAAATCTTTCAAAAATGTTCTTTAATGAAAATATAATAAACTTGTGAGATTTTTGATAAAGAGTTGTCAAAATTCGAAGTCAAACTGATTTAATTTTGAAAGTGGACTGCATTCGGTATATAAGGCCCATTCGGTAAGGCCCAAGTGTGACCTAATTTCGGTATCTATAAATAGGAGAGTCAAAGTTAAAGACTCTCACGCTTTCTTAATTGCATACCGAGTCTGATTACCTTACTGAATCTGATCTAATCTACCGAGTCCGTTCATCTTTTACTTCAAATCTTTGGTAATTCCTATTTTTAATCAAATTTATGATACACATGCTATAGATCTGAGATAAATGAAAGATTATAAACCAGAAAAGATTAAAAATAACAGGAATAAGACACTTAATTCTGAAAAATTGTTGATAAACCGAATCTGAGTTTGAAACTTTAATTCTTTGATTAAATCTGATTGATTTGATTGAATGACATGAGAAAAAGTCTATTCGATGTTAAATTAGTTGATCTATCAATAGACCGAGTATGATTGCATGATTAATTGATGTTTTGATAGATTCTGTATATACCGAGTGTATTCTTACTACAGTACCGAGTCTGTTCAAACAATTAACATGTTTATCTGATCTTTTGTGGTTTAAATTGATTCTGGTCGATGTTCTAAATGATTTGTGACTAAATATGCATGTTTCAGTGATAATATGTGAATTTTGAAGATACCGAATCTGGTTTTTGGCTTGATACTGAGTCTGGCTTCTGGTACTTAGAAATTGATTGATTTTAACTTGGAAAACTTGCATGCTTATTCTAGTTCAATGATATGAAACAAAAAGCAAATTTGGTTACCGAATCTGTAATACTTCATGATTACCGAATCTGCTCAAGTATGTATTGGAAAATTGACTATGTGTTGATTAGATTCTGTATGTTTTTATATTTGATTATTCATGATGATTTTAAAATGTATGGAACTTTATTTGAATATCATGGTTGTCAAATATTTGTGCATAAATGGAATAAAATATTTTTATAACTTATAAAATTCATAAAAATCATAAAATCAGAAAAACACAAAGGACTTTAAAGGATATAAGGATAGAGATATGTGTTTTATGATAACATATTTTGGTCTTCTATTTCTTTTTCAAACAGTCAAATGACGAACAATCATTTCATCAACACTGAGACTAATATTCCCGGAAACTACTAGCTAGCAATTCTGGAGAGGCATCAATTGTGGCCTGCATTAAGCTCTACAGTCAGTGTGCCTGATGCAGACTTAAGACTTCTTAACATAACTATAAAGTTTGTTGAGGCTACACAACCCACTGCTGCAAATCCACAGGGAGAACCTGCTAGATTTGAATTCCAACTCAGAGGGGTAGATGGTTTAAGGATGATAACTAAGGCTGATTTCAGGAGGATCTTTCAGCTTCCTCTTATACAAAATGCTCATGCTCTTCCTTCTAATCAACAAATGATGAACTCTGTATTCCAACTGGGATATAATGGAGATACTCGGTTTACACCTGCTAAGTTCCAAAAGAAGTACTTATACTTCAGGCAGTATGTGATCTTCTCGATCGTCAACCGATGTTTGCTGATGACACAGAGTGGATCTGATAGCATGACGGTCCCGATGATGAAGCTTTTCTACTCTTTTACAGGAGTAGAACATCAAGATTATGCTGAATTGTTGTGGGATCTGGTACAGGCTCAAGTGGATAAGACGAGGAGTGTTTATGTTCCATGCATAAGGTTTTTCTGTCTATTTATTCATGATGCTATAACTGCTTGCATAAATGCAAATATTTTTGTACCAGGTACACAGGGAATGCCGATGGTTAGATTTGGGGAGGTTAAGATGAATACTCCGGTGATCTCAGAAAATCAATTCACTACACCAATCCCGAATTGGTTAGTAAGGATAGCTGATCCCCAAGATGCTAGAATGCATACTTATTTTGAGGCGGTAGGTATACCTCTTCCGAACCAGGTACAATAATTACAAGTTGAACTAGCCACGGTTCAAGCCCCAGAGGTCGTAGAGGAACCTGTACTACAATCACCCGGGCCTGCTAATCCTTCACTTAGGATAAACCTAAAATGTTCTAGGGTAACACGACAAGCTCAACCTGTGAGGATCAGGAAGCCTATTCCACTTAGGATTGAACCAACCCTTTCCACAACACCCAAGGATAGTGACATCGATTCATCAGCAACTGAATCATCTCCTGAACAAACACAGAAGAGGACACGATCTATGCTTGATGAGATGATTCAGACTTCGCCAACCCAACGAGTAACTAGATCTAAGACTTCGACTCCAATCGTCCGCCAAACAGTTACTCCAACCATTGGTGATACGAACCAAGACCTAGAGCCTATTAGGTCACCTTCACCCATCTCCGTATCACATCTAATAATAACAGTAAGCCCTACACTAAATGAAGCGCAAACTTCGGTAGGCAAGAGAGCTGAAAGCACGGATGGTAAAAAGACCAATCAGCCCATCCAACTTAATCAGGACTTAATAGTAAATCCTACTAAGCAAGGTGCTTCGACATTTCAAAAGGAAGTAAAGTCTTCCCCTGCAGTAAAGTCTGCGTTGTCTCAATCGATTGAGGAAACTCAATCATTGAAGTCCAGAACGACCGAAGGGTAGCCAAAAAACCTTGAAAAGGCACCCTGCGTATCGGTTGGAAATCCTCGTGATAAACTTCATCCTCGTGATGTCGTATTGCCTCAACATACAACAGGGCCTGGAGGTCCAGCTTATCTTGATGAGGGAGATCTGCCGTGTCCCATGGAAACGAGTCAACATGATAATCCTTCAGGATATTTATCAGACTTCCAGCAGACTGTTCCTTTGGTTCAAGAAATTGATCCATTGGTTCAAACCACTACTCTTTCGGATTCTGAATCTCAGGGTCTAGGGGATGAGTCCTTAACTGAAAGAGATGTGCCACCTCATGGTACATTGATAACTTCAGGAGTCGGAGATATTCATATCTCTACGAGAGCTAAACTGACGGGTAGTTCTACTACTTTGTCAGAGTCTCATGAGACCAAGTCATGGATGTGGATGATTTGAAATAATCTTTATCGTCGACAACTCCGGTTGTTGCCCAACCTCCATCAGAAGGGGATATCACGAATCTGACTAGTAGTATGTACAACCCTACATATAAGAATAATACCGTACGTATATCCTTACCTGCCCTCACGAAAACTCAAAAACTTCCACCGACATCACCTTCAACAGATGCTGCTGCTGCTGTTCCTATTGTTACTTTTCCACCATCACCCCCACATTCAACAAATTACTATGATGCTTTGGAGCAAGAACATTTTAGCCGTATGTTTTCACGTATTAATCTTGAAGTTCTCAGACAAACTTCGCTCCAAGCAATGTTTCGTGCTAGAATACGACATCCACTTACTTTCTGATCTTCTCCACCAAGTCATCACCGTGATGATAAACATGACGATTCTAATCCTCAGAGTAGCCATGAGGGGGAGATAGGAGTAGATGGAGAATTTCTTACGTTGGATATATCAATAAGGGGTGGTGGTCGAGGTCTGCTTCAACTTCACAGGCTCAACAGGTTCAAACTGAATCAGAAATGGTTTCTTCTCATGAATATGATATTGAAAATGTGGAACCTGAGCAAGTGATCATTCCAATTTTACAATCAACACAAGCTGAGGTTGAAGGTGGACAAGTTGACCAAGATTTGAATTTAAGTGATTTCTATCTTGAGGAAACGGATGATGATGGATTTGTTATTTTAAGTACACTATTTTCTCTATCTGCTATACCTAATGATTTAGAGATAGTTGATGAAGGGAATCTTGAACCAGAAATGCAAAGCGATGATGAAGAGGATTCTACTGATGAAGATGGCGGTGGTTAATATGAAACTCCAAATGTGGATGAAATCTTTGATCATATTGAAGATGATATTGCTCCAACTGAAAATGCAACCAATTCCTCAGGGCAATCTGCATCATCTAGTTCATATCCAACAAATGAAAATGAGAGTTCAACTTCAGGTGCAACAACATTAAGTTCTACTGTGAATTCTTGGTTTAAATACAACAACGGTTTATTGTTAAAAAATCGGGATAATCGACTGCAATTGGAAGTTGAACATGATTTTATGACTATGAGAAACACATTCATCGAAGAAAATGCATATAAGATCTTTCGCATTAACGAAACGCCAAGAAGTAAAAGGTTTACCTATATTGGTTCACGATTGCTTCCAGCTAATGAAAGAAACTGGTATGAGTTTATGTGGAGGAAACATATTAACAGAAATGAAGATGATTTGTGGCTTCAGAGAAAGTATCGATTGACAAAATTTTTGGATATTACTCGAGTCGGAGTAGATATAAGTGTAAAGAAAGACGTCGTCAGTCAGTTCCATGTTATCAGAGAAGATGAGAAGGAGTACAAGTTTACAGAAGCTGATTTTCATAATCTAGATATGCTTAACATCATTCACATCTACAACTACCTCAGTATTCTCATAATTTGACCTTATGCTAAATCTCAAGCTTTCGAAGCTGTGAAGAGATACATGATGGAGACAATTGAACTGATGAGACGTGAGGGCTTTCAAATCGGTCTCGAAGCGAAAAGGAAAAAGATTCGAATCACATGTCCGAATCAATTTACAGAGGGACTGGAGGATATGAAAGTATTTCAAATACAATTCGAACCTGAAGGGTTTGTATTTGTTAATTCACAGAAAAAAAGGTGTTCATCCGAACGAATGAGCTAAACAAATATTCAGATGGTACACTTCTGGCTGCACTGAAGTATCTCAAGTTCTGTTAAAACATGTTTGATGACATTGACATGAAAATGGGTCTTGAAGAGTTCATTGAACATATCAGAGATCGTCTCAAACTCCGGATCCAAACTAGACAATTTGAGATTCTTCGCGGTCAAAGAAAAAAAAGATATTTCAAAGAAATGGATGAATATCCATTACATGAGGGGGATCCAAGAAAGGCATGGGGAGTCTGGAAACCTTCAAAGAAGATTTCAGATAATCAGGTTGAATTTTATGAACCCACTGGCAAAAAGATGGAAAGCTACATTTGGACCTCTCAAGATTACTCAATTGGATTACATTGTAATTTTAACATTTAACACTAAGGGAGAGATTGTTATGACCCCGAAGTATGTATAGTGTTAATGTGAAATATGCTTATTAGAAGGTTCTTTAGAAGAGGGCTACATAAGGAACCGAAGTAGTTCTAATTAGATAGCCATTGCATTGTAAACTAGTTTAAGAAGCTGTGGAATGTAAATATACCGATTCTCTCTAATACCGAATCTGCTCTTACCTTACCGAGTCTCACTCTAACTCATCACATCTTCTAATCTCACTATGATCTGACCTATCACACACTTAAGATCATGTAATGCCCTCATTTACATGAAATCAGATAATTCAAATATATAATTGAGAGGAAAATAGAGTGAATGGGAAAAACATAACTAGATGTAGAGCAAAATAATCGCGAAACGGAGTGACAGATGGCTCTGCATTGACATAAAAAGAAAAATATTTTTTGGATTTTTGAGTTTTTCAAATTTTTAGGCTTTTTAATTTTAAAACATACACATTATACAAATTTTACATTGTGCAAGTTTATTAACGAGTCTTGCACTAGACTCCACCTTCCTCTCAACTGATGCCCGGATGGTATGCAGTTCCCTCCTTCAACCCACGGGAACCACCACTAACACTGCCATCACCAATCACACTTAGCAACCAATCATCGGCACCTTTTGACTCCCTAGTCAACTCTCTTAACTTTTCTATCTCTTTATCCGATAAAATAGACACTAACCGGAGTCTAACATTCTCATCCTTCTCACTCATAGCTTTCTTAACCCACCCAAATAACCTTTGCATAGTTCTATCAACAACACTATCATCAGGCGGTTTAACTACAGGATTTTCTTTAGCACCCACACCCCCACACTTAAGCTTTTTACTAGTCTCAGTTGTATCATTATCAGTTTTTACACTAGTAAGCACATTCACATAATCAATGGGTGTGGGTGGTGGCTTAACAATAAACTTAGTCTGAAAACTTAAAGTTTTACCTATATCCCTCAAGACAAATTTCCCAGTCCTCCAGTCAGTTAGTGCCCCTGCAGTTTCTAAAATTGGTCAACCTAAAACAATAGGTATAACTTTATCTGCAATCATATCAACATCCACAAATCTGCAGGGAATTCTATTTAACCAAGTTTTCAATAATACCTACGAGTCTACTAACTATCTGATTTATCAATCTAACACCCGTAGAAGTTGGTTTAAGGTCACTTAATTTTAACTACGAATAAATAGAATAAGGCATAAGATTTATACTCGCACATGAATCGGTCAAACACTTAAAAACCTCAGAACCATCAATACTATCACGCACTACGAATGGCCCAGGATCACTTAAGTTCGGTGGCATATCACTCTTCTTCACTATAGCAGCACCTTTCGTTTCAAGAAACGCGAAGGATGCCTGCTCATGCTGAAATGTTCCATTCATATTGATTATAAACGTTCCATATTAATTGATTTCGTCACGAGGTTTTGACCTCTATATGAGACGTTTTTCAAAGACTACATTCATTTTTAAAACAACCATAACCTTTATTTTATCTATAAAGGTTTAAAAGCATTACGTAGATTATCAAATAATGATAATCTAAAATATACCGTTTACACACGACCATTACATAATGGTTT
The DNA here is from genome assembly GCF_046630445.1 of Rutidosis leptorrhynchoides. Taxonomy (NCBI): domain Eukaryota; kingdom Viridiplantae; phylum Streptophyta; class Magnoliopsida; order Asterales; family Asteraceae; genus Rutidosis; species Rutidosis leptorrhynchoides. The sequence continues at coordinate 196,905,501 of NC_092336.1, forward strand.
ACAATAAGAATATATTACATCAAAAATAAGTTTTTTGAATGCAGTTTTTACATAATATCATACAAGCATGGACTCCAAATCTTGTCCTTATTTTAGTATGCAACAGCGGAAGCTCTTAATAATCACCTGAGAATAAACATGCTTAAAACGTCAACAAAAATGTTGGTGAGTTATAGGTTTAACCTATATATTATCAAATTATAATAATAGACCACAAGATTTCATATTTCAATATACATCCCATACATAGAGATAAAAATCATTCATATGGTGAACACCTGATAACCGACATTAACAAGATGCATATAAGAATATCCCCTATCATTCCTAGAAATCCTTCGGACATGATAAAAACGAATTCGAAGTACTAAAGCATCCGGTACTTTGGACGGGGTTCGTTAGGCCCAATAGATCTATCTTTAGGATTCGCGTCAATTAGTAGATTGGTTTACTAATTCTTAGGTTACCAAGCAAAAGGGGCATATTCGGCTTCGATCATTCACCCATTTAATGTAGTTTCATTTACTTGTGTCTATTTCGTAAAACATTTATAAAACTGCATGTATTCTCATCCCAAAATATTAGATTTTCAAAGTGGGACTATAACTCACTTTCACATATTTTTACTTCGCCGGGAGTAAGACTTGGCCACTGATCGATTCACGAACCTATAACAAATATATACATATATATATCAAAGTATGTTCAAAATATATTTACAACATTTTTAATACATTTTGATGTTTTAAGTTTATTAAGTCAGCTGTCCTCGTTAGTAACCTACAACTAGTTGTCCATAGTTAGATGTACAGAAATAAATTGATATATATTATCTTGAATCAATGCACGACCAGTGTATACATGTTTCAAGCTAGATCACAACTCAAAGTATATATATTTTTGGAATCAACCTCAACCCTGTATAGCTAACTCAAACATTACTGCATATAGAGTGTCTATGGTCGTTCCAAATAATATATATACATGGGTCGATATGATATGTCAAAACATTTTCATACGTGTCTATGGTATCCCAAGATTACATAATAAATTAGAATACATGTATAATACAATATAAGTTAGCTAGGATATGATTTGTATAGAATTGTTACAATATTTCCCGTAGCTACAACCATAAAAAAATATCCAATCTTGTTTTACCCATAACTTCTTCGTTTTAAATCCGTTTTGAGTGAATCAAATTATTATGATTTCATATTGAACTATATTTTATGAAACTAAATAGAAAAAGTATAGGTTTATAGTCGGAAATATAAGTTACAAGTCATTTTTGTAAGAGGTAGTCATTTCAGTCGAAAGAACGACGTCTTGATGACCATTTTGAAAAACATACTTCCACTTTGAGTTTAACCATGATTTTTGGATATAGTTTCATGTTCATAAGAAAAATCATTTTCCCAGAAGAACAACTTTTAAATCAAAGTTTATCATAGTTTTTAATTATCAAACCCAAAACAGCCCGCGGTGTTGCTATGACGGCGTATGTCCAGTTTTACGGTGTTTTTCATATTTCCAGGTTTTAAATCATTAATTTAGCATATCATATAGATATAGAACATTTTTTTAGTTGATTTTAAAATTCAAGTTAGAAGGATTAACTTTTGTTTGAGAACAAGTTTAGAATTAACTAAACTATGTTCTAGTGATTTCAAGTTTAAACCTTCGAATAAGGTAGTTTTATATATATGAATCGAATGATGTTATGAACATCATTACTACCTCAGGTTTTGTGGATAAACCTACTAGAAATGAGAAAAATTTATCTAGCTTCAAATGATCCTTGGATGGCTTGAAAGTTCTTGAAGCAGAATCATGACACGAAAACAAGTTCAAGTAAGATTTCCACTCGAAATAAGATTGTTATAGTTATAGAAATTGAATCAAAGTTTGAATATGAGTATTACCTTTTATTATAAAGATATCTTACTGTAAATAAGAAAGATTTCTTGAGGTTGGATGATCACTTTACAAGATTGGAAGTAAGCTACAAAACTTGGAAGTATTCTTGATTTTATGAAACTAGAACTTATAGAATTTATGAAGAACACTTAGAACTTGAAGATAGAACTTGAGAGAGATCAATTAGATGAAGAAAATTGTAGAATGAAAGTGTTTGTATGTGTTTTTGGTCGTTGGTATATGGATTAGATATAAAGGATGTGTAATTTTGTTTACATGTAAATAAGTCATGAATGATTACTAATATTTTTGTAATTTTATGAGATATTTCATGCTAGTTGCCAAATGATGGTTCCCACATGTGTTAGGTGACTCACATCTGCTGCTAAGAGCTGATCATTGGAGTGTATATACAAATAGTATATACATCTAAAAGCTGTGTATTGTACGAGTACGAATACGTGTGCATACGAGTAGAATTGTTGATGAAATTGAACGAGGATGTAATTCTAAGCATTTTTGTTAAGTAGAAGTATTTTTATAAGTGTCTTGAAGTCTTTCAAAAGTGTATGAATACATATTAAAACAGTACATGTATATATATTTTAACTGAGTCGTTAAGTCATCGTTAGTCATTAGATGTAAATGTTGTTTTGAAACCTTTAGGTTAACGATCTTGTTAAATGTTGTTAACCCATTGTTTATTATATCTAAAGAGATGTTAAATTATTACATTATCATGATATTATGATATATTAATATATCTTAGTATGATATATATACAGTTAAATGTTGTTACAACGATAATCGTTACATATACGTCTCGTTTCGAAATCATTAAGTTAGTAGTCTTGCTTTTACATATGTAGTTCATTGTTAATACACTTAATGACATGTTTACTTATAATTTATCATGATTAAACATAGTGTATCAATATCTTAATATGATTCATATGTATTTAGTAAGACATTGTTATAACGATAATCGTTATATGTATCGTTTCGAGTTTCTTAATTCAATAAACTCAATTTTTTGTATATAACTCATTGTTAAAATACCTAATGAGATACTTACTTATCATAATATCATGTTAACTATATATATAATCATATATATATCATCATATAGTTTTTACAAGTTTTAATCGTTCGTGAATCACCGGTCAACTTGGGTGGTCAATTGTCTATATGAAACCTATTTCAATTAATCAAGTCTTAACAAGTTCGATTACTTAACATGTTGGAAACACTTAATCATGTAAATAACAATTTCATTTAATATATATAAACATGGAAAAGTTCGAGTCACTACAGTACCTACCCGTTAAATAAATTTCGTCCCAAAATTTTAAGCAGTTGGAGGTGTTGACGTATCTTCTGGAAATAAGTGCGGGTATTTCTTCTTCATCTAATCTTCTCATTCCCAGGTGAAGTCAGGTCCTCTACGAGCATTCCATCAAACTTTAACAATTGGTATCTTGGTTTGCTTAAGTCTTTTAACCTCACGATCCATTATTTCGACGGGTTCTTCGGTGAATTGAAGTTTTTCGTTGATTTATCTAACAGAATAGTGAGATCTTCTTTAGCAAAACATTTCTTCAAATTTGATTCGTGGAAAGTGTTATGTACAGCCGCGAGTTGTTGTGGTAATTCAAGTCGGTAAGCTACTGGTCCGACATGATCAATAATCTTGAATGGTCCTATATACCTTGGATTTAATTTCCCTCGTTTAGCAAATTGAACAACGCCTTTCCAAGGTGCAACCTTAAGCATGACCATCTCTCCAATTTCAAATTCTATATCTTTTCTTTTAATGTCGGCGTAGCTCTTTTGTCGACTTTGGGCGGTTTTCAACTGTTGTTGAATTTGGATGATCTTCTCGGTAGTTTCTTGTATTATCTCCGGACTAGTAATATGTCTATCCCCCACTTCACTTCAACAAATCGGAGACCTGCACTTTCTACCATAAAGTGCTTCAAACGGCGCCATCTCAATGCTTGAATGGTAGCTGTTGTTGTCGGAAAATTCTGCTAATGGTAGATGTCGATCGCAACTGTTTCCGAAATCAATAACACATGCTCGTAGCATATCTTCAAGCATTTGTATCGTCCTTTCGATCTACCCATCAGTTTGTGGATGATAGGCAGTACTCATGTCTAGACGAGTTCCTAATGCTTGCTGTAATGTCTGCCAGAATATTGAAATAAATCTGCCATCCCTATCAGAGATAATAGAGATTGGTATTCCATGTCTGGAGACGACTTCCTTCAAATATAGTCATGCTAACTTCTCCATCTTGTCATCTTCTCTTATTAGCAGGAAGTGTGATGAAATCACTTGCAGTCCTTGGCATTTTAGTGATGAAATCCATGGTAATGTTTTCCCATTTCCATTCCAGGATTTCGGGTTGTTGAAGTAGACCTGATGGTTTTTGATGCTCAGCTTTGACCTTAGAACACGTCAAACATTCTCCTACGTATTTAGCAACATCGGCTTTCATACCCAGCAACCAAAAATGTTTCTTGAGATCCTTGTACATCTTCCCCGTTCCAGGATGTATTGAGTATCTGGTTTTATGAGCTTCTCTAAGTACCATTTCTCTCATATCTCCAAATTTTGGTACCCAAATCCTTTCAGCCCTATACCGGGTTCCGTCTTCCCGAATATTAAGATGCTTCTCCGATCCTTTGGGTATTTCATCCTTTAAATTTCCCTCTTTTAAAACTCCTTGTTGCGCCTCCTTTATTTGAGTAGTAAGGTTAGTGTGAATCATTATATTCATAGCTTTTACTCGACTGGGTTCTCTGTCCTTTCTGCTCAAGGCGTCGGCTACCAAATTTGCCTTCCCCGGGTGATAACGAATCTCAAAGTCATAATCATTTAACAATTCAATCCATCTGCGTTGCCTCATGTTCAGTTGTTTCTGATTAAATATATGTTGAAGACTTTTGTGGTCGGTATATATAATACTTTTGACCCCATATAAGTAGTGCCTCCAAGTCTTTAATGAAAAAACAACCGCGCCTAATTCCAAATCATGCGTCGTATAATTCTGCTCGTGAATCTTCAATTGTCTAGACGCATAAGCAATTACTTTTGTTCGTTGCATTAATACACAACCGAGACCTTGCTTTAAGGCGTCACAATATATCACAAAATCATAATTCCCTTAAGGTAATGACAATATAGGTGCCATAGTTAACTTTTTCTTCAACAATTGAAACGCTTTTTCTTGTTCATCCTTCCATTCAAATTTCCTCCCTTTATGCGTTAATGCAGTCAAGGGTTTTGCTATTTTGGAAAAATCTTGGATGAATCTCCTGTAATAGCCAGCTAGCCCTAAAAATTGGCATATGTGTTTCAGAGTTTTTGGGGTTTCCCACTTTTCAATGGTTTCAATCTTTGCTGGATCCACCTGAATACCTTCTTTGTTCACTATATGACCGAGGAATTGAACTTCTTCCAACTAAAATGCACACTTTGAAAACTTAGCGTACATTTTTTCTTTTCTCAGCAACTCTAGCACTTTTCTCAAATGTTCTTCGTGCTCTTGATCATTCTTCGAGTAAATAAGTATGTCATCGATGAAAACAATGACAAACTTGTCAAGATATGGCCCACACACTCGGCTCATGAGGTCCATGAACACAGCTGGTGCATTAGTCAATCCAAATGGCATAACTATAAACTCGTAATGACCGTAACGCGTCCTAAAAGCAGTCTTCGGAATGTCATCCTCTTTCACCCGCATTTGGTGATATCCAGAACGTAAATCGATCTTCGAATAAACCGACGAGCCTTGTAGTTGATCAAATAAGTCGTCGATTCTCGGTAATGGGTAACGGTTCTTGATGGTAATTTTGTTCAACTCTCAGTAGTCGATACACAACCTGAATGTACCATCTTTCTTCTTGACAAACAGAACAGGAGCTCCCCATGGTGATGTACTTGGTCGAATGAAACCACGCTCTAAAATTTCCTGTAACTGACTTTGTAATTCTTTCATTTTGCTGGGTGCGAGTCTGTATGGAGCACGAGCTATTGGTGCAGCTCATGGTACAAGGTCTATGTGAAATTCAACGGATCGATGTGGGGGTAATCCCGGTAATTCTTTCAGAAATACATCGGAAAATTCTTTTGCGACGGGAACATCACTGATGTTCTTTTCTTCAGGTTTAACTTCCTCGATGTGTGTTAGAATGACGTAACAACCTTTTCTTATTAGTTTTTGCGCCTTCAAACTACTAATAAGATTTAACTTTGCGTTGTTCTTTTTTCCGTACACCATTAAAGGTTTTCCTTTTTCGCGCATAATGCGAATCGCATTTTTGTAACAAACGACCTCTGCTCTTACCTTCTTCAACTAGTCCATGCCAATTATTACATCAAAACTCCCTAACTCAACTGGTATTAAATCAATCTTAAACGTTTCATCACCAGTTTAATTTCTCTATCCCGACATATATTATCTGCTGAAATTAATTTACCATTTGCTAATTCGAGTAAAAATTTATTATCCAAAGGCTTCAATGGGAAACTTAATTTAGCATAAAATTCTCTACTCATATAGCTTCTATCAGCATGCGAATCAAATAAAACATAAGCAGATTTATCGTCAATAAGAAACGTACCCGTAACAAGCTCCGGGTCTTCCTGTGCTTCTGCCGCATTAATATTGAAAACTCTTCCACGGCCCTGCCCATTAGTATTCCCATGATTCGGGCAATTTCTAATAATGTGGCCTGGTTTTCCACATTTATAACAAACAGCGTTGGTATTACTTGCTCTGACACTATTCGTTCCGGCATTTCTTGTTCCGACACTGTTTGTTCCTTTAGTTCTGTTAAACTTTGGTCCATAGACCTCACACTTTGTCGCGCTATGACCATTTCTTTTACACCTATTGCAAAATGTCGTGCAAAACCCCTGATGATTTTCTTCACACCTATGACATGGCTGTTTTTGTTTTTTGTTACTGTTGTTGTTATTGAGGTTGTTGTTGGGATTGTTATTGTTGTTGAAATGGTTGTTGTAGTTGTTGTTGTTGTTGTTGTTGTTGGGATGTTTATTGTAGTTATTATTAGGATTGCGGTTATTGTTATTGTTGCTGTTGTGGTTGTTGGGATAGTTGTTGCGATTGTGGTTGTAATTGTTATTGTTATTGTACTGGTGACTCTTGTCACCGTTTTCCTCCCACTTCCTCTTGAGTTGTTTCATGTTGGCTTCTTCGGCCGCCTGCTCTTTAATTCTTCCCTCAATCTGATTTATGAGTTTATGAGCCATTCGACTTGCCTTTTGTATGGAAGCGGGCTCGTGTGAACTCACATCTTCTTGAATCCTTACTGGTAACCCTTTTACAAACGCGTCGATCTTCTCTTCTTCATCTTCGAACGCTCCTGGACACAATAGGCACGACTCTGTGAATCGTCGTTCATACGTGGTAATGTCGAACCCTTGTGTTCGTAACTCTCTAAGCTCTACCTTGAGCTTATTGACTTCATTTCTAGGACGGTACTGCTCGTTCATCAATTGCTTGAATGCCGACCACGGTAGTGCGTAAGCAGCATTTTGTCCTACCTATTCAAGATAGGTGTTCCACCACGTTAACGCAGTACCTGTGAAGGTATGCGTAGCGTACTTAACTTTGTCCTCTTCAGTACACTTACTTATGGGAAACACCGATTCGACTTTCTCTGTCCACCGTTTTAATCCAATTGGTCCTTCGGTTCTATCAAATTCCAAAGGTTTGCAGGCAGTGAATTCTTTGTAGGAGCATCCTACACGATTTCTTGTGCCGTTAGCTGCATTGCTAGATTCAGAGTTATCGTTGGTATGTAGCGCAGCCTGTACTGCGGCTATGTTTGCAGTAAGAAAGGTACGAAATTCCTCTTCGCTCATATTCATGGTGTGTCGAGTAGTCGGTGCCATTTCCTTCAAAATAGCCAACTGAATCGAGTTAATCATACAGAATATTAAGAGTAGTCAATAGTATTTCGTAGCATAATATGAACTCATTTATAAAAGCTTTTTCTTCATATTAGCGTTTTATAAGTTTAAATTCGGGCACTACCTACCCGTTAAGTTCATACTTAGTAGCTAATATACAATTCAACTACTACAATTCCATATGAAAAACTGATTATAATAATATATCACATATAAATATTCTTCAAACTTACAACATCGCTATATTACATATAACAAGAAATATAGTACACTTTGATACAAGACAGTTTTGAAGATAAATCTAGTTAATACGCAAGTTGTTCAGCAAAGGAAATAAAGATACGTAATTCATAAGTCCAGAAACAAGTCATGCATTCTGGTTTTACTAAGACGACTTCCCATCCTTGGTCCTGTGGAAAATAACCGTTATGACCATTGGCTAGGCAGCATGTTGTAATGTCGTCAAAAGGATGATGGTTTCGTAATGTCCAACAGCCCCGTAATAATCTAAAAACCTTGTTTCTCATCCCAACTACTGAATCCGTCACTTGTGGGAAGGTTTTATTTAAAAGTTGCAATCCGATGTTCTTTTTCTCACTTTGGTAAGAAGCGAACATCACTAACCCGTAAGCATAACATGCTTCTTTATGTTGCATGTTAGAATCTCTTTCTAATTCACGAAATCCTATGTTGGGATATGTTGAGTCAAAATAGGTTCTTAACCCGTAGCGTAAAATTGCATTTGGTTTCCCCGCATTTAACGCTTTAAAGAAAACACGGCGTAACTTACGGTCTCCCCAATGTGATATACCCCACCTATCAAAGGAAAGCCTTTTATAAACTAAGGCATTTCTGGAAAGTCTTTCAAATGTTTGACAACTTAATTTTTCCATAATTAATTGTGTTGATGAATTCTGACCGACTCTAGACAAGATTTCCTCAATCATATCCTCTGGTAGATCTTCTAAAATATTTGGTTGTCTACCCTTAAAGACCATTTTGTTTTTATACTGTAAAATAGACAAGGATTAAATTCGTAAAAGATAATTAACAAACAATACAAGCAATTTTTACATAGAACATAAAAGTACAAGCACACTACAATACATATAATACACAACATATTTACAACCCTCTAATTTGAATCACCGAGCCGTCGTTTTTCACAATGGTTTAGAAAAACCTGGTGGTTTAGAGGTTCCCGAGTTATTGTTACACTTTAGGAAATACGAATGTTGCCGATACATGTAAAGTTCATCGGGGTTAGAATCGGGTTTCTCTATTTTTATACATTTTCCCTTATTATTTTCTTTCGCTTTTTTAAATTGGGTTGAGGTAATTTCTATAACATCATCGGAATCCTCATCGAGATCCGATTCATCGAAAAATTGGTAATCTTCCCAATATTTTGCTTCCTCGGCTGAAACACCATTGACCATTATTAACTTTAGTCCGTTGGTTGAGGATTTTATTTTATTTAACTGATTTACTATAGGTATCAATATTTCTTCTTTCGGAACCTCTTCTTCTTCCGGTTCCTCCTCTTCTGGTTCCCCCTCTTCCAGTTCCTCGTCTTCCGGTTCCTCCTCTTCCAGTTCCTCCTCTTCCGGTTCCTCTTCTTCCGGTTCCTTCGGGAATTTGTGAATCTTCCCAAAATATATTCGACTCTTCATTATTATTAGGTGAATCGATGGGATTTGTACTAGTGGTAGACATCTATCACACAATATCAAACACATTAAGAGGTTAATATATCACATAATATTTACAAGTTAATAATATATAGTTTCCAACAAAAGTGTTAAGTAATCGTTTTTAAAGAAAACACGGTCAAAGTCCAGACTCACTAATGTATCCTAACAAACTCGATAAGACACACTAATGCAAATTTCTGGTTCTCTAAGACCCATGCTCAGATACCAACTGAAATGTCGCTTTCATATTGATTATAAACGTTCCATATTAATTGATTTCGTCGCGAGGTTTTGACCTCTATATGAGACGTTTTTCAAAGACTGCATTCATTTTTAAAACAACCATAACCTTTATTTTATCTATAAAAGTTTAAAAGCATTACGTAGATTATCAAATAATGATAATCTAAAATATACCGTTTACACACGACCATTACATAATGGTTTACAATAAGAATATATTACATCAAAAATAAGTTTCTTGAATTCAGTTTTTAAATAATATCATACAAGCATGGACTCCAAATCTTGTCCTTATTTTAGTATGCAATAGCGGAAGCTCTTAATAATCACCTGAGAATAAACATGCTTAAAACGTCAACAAAAATGTTGGTGAGTTATAGGTTTAACCTATATATTATTAAATCATAATAATAGACCACAAGATTTCATATTTCAATATACATCCCATACATAGAGATAAAAATCATTCATATGGTGAACACCTGGTAACCAACATTAACAAGATGCATATAAGAATATCCCCTATCATTCCGGGAAATCCTTCGGACATGATAAAAACGAATTCGAAGTACTAAAGCATCCGGTACTTTGGATGGGGTTCGTTCGGCCCAATAGATCTATCTTTAGGATTCGCGTCAATTAGCAGATCGGTTTACTAATTCTTAGGTTACCAAGCAAAAGGGGCATATTCGGCTTCGATCATTCACCCATATAATGTAATTTTATTTACTTATGTCTATTTCATAAAATATTTATAAAACTGCATGTATTCTCATCCCAAAATATTAGATTTTAAAAGTGGGACTATAACTCACATTCACAGATTTTTACTTCGTCGGGAGTAAGGCTTGGCCACTGGTCGATTCACGATCCTATAACAAATATATACATATATATATATATATATATATCAAAGTATGTTTAAAATATATTTACAACATTTTTAATACATTTTGATGTTTTAAGTTTATTAAGTCAGTTGTGCTTGTTAGTAACCTACAACTAGTTGTCCATAGTTAGATGTACAGAAATAAATTGATATATATTATCTTGAATCAATCCACGACCCAGTGTATACACGTCTCAGGCTAGATCACAACTCAAAGTATATATATTTTGGAATCAACCTCAACCCTGTATAGCTAACTCAAACATTACTGCATGTAGAGTGTCTATGGTTGTTCCAAATAATATATACATGGGTCGATATGATATGTCAAAATATTTGCATACGTGTCTATGGTATCCTAAGATTACATAATATATTAGAATACATGTATAATACAATATAAGTTAGCTAGGATATGATTTGTATATAATTGTTACAATATTTCCCGTAGCTACAACAATCAAAAAATATCCAATATTGTTTTACCCATAACTTCTTCGTTTTAAATCCATTTTGAGTGAATCAAATTGCTATGGTTTCATATTAAACTCTATTTTATGAATCTAATCAGAAAAATTATAGGTTTATAGTCAGAAATATAAGTTACAAGTCATTTTTGTAAGAGGTTGTCATTTCAGTCGAAAGAACGAGGTCTTGATGACCATTTTGAAAAACATACTTCCACTTTGAGTTTAACCATGATTTTTAGATATAGTTTCATGTTCATAAGAAAAATCATTTTCCTAGAAGAACAACTTTTAAATCAAAGTTTATCATAGTTTTTAATTATCAAACCCAAAACAGCCCGCGGTGTTACTACGACGGCGTATGTCCGGTTTTACGGTGTTTTTCGTGTTTCCAGGTTTTAAATCATTAAGTTAGCATATCATATAGATATAGAATATGTTTTTAGTTTATTTTAAAAGTCAAGTTAGAAGGATTAACTTTTGTTTGCGAACAAGTTTAGAATTAACTAAACTATGTTCTAGTGATTTCAAGTTTAAACCTTCGAATAAGGTAGTTTTATATATATGAATCGAATGATGTTATGAACATCATTACTACCTCAGGTTTTGTGTATAAACCTACTGGAAATGATAAAAATAGATCTAGCTTCAAAGGATCCTTGGATGGCTTGAAAGTTCTTGAAGCAGAATCATGACACGAAAACAAGTTCAAGTAAGATTTTCACTCGAAATAAGATTGTTATAGTTATAGAAATTGAATCAAAGTTTGAATATGAGTATTACCTTGAATTATAAAGATATCTTACTGTAAATAAGAAAGATTTCTTGAGGTTGGATGATCATTTTACAAGATTGGAAGTAAGCTAGCAAACTTGGAAGTATTCTTGATTTTATGAAACTAGAACTTATAGAATTTATGAAGAACACTTAGAACTTGAAGATAGAACTTGAGAGAGATCAATTAGATGAAGAAAATTGAAGAATGAAAGTGTTTTTAGGTGTTTTTGGTCGTTGGTATATGGATTAGATATAAAGGATGTGTAATTTTGTTTACATGTAAATAAGTCATGAATGATTACTAATATTTTTGTAATTTTATGAGATATTTCATGCTAGTTGCCAAATGATGGTTCCCACATGTGTTAGGTGACTCACATGGGCTGCTAAGAGTTGATCATTGGAGTGTATATACCAATAGTACATACATCTAAAAACTGTGTATTGTACGAGTACGAATACGGGTGCATACGAGTAGAATTGTTGATGAAACTGAACGAGGATGTAATTGTAAGCATTTTTGTTAAGTAGAAGTATTTTGATAAGTGTTTTAAAGTCTTTCAAGAGTGTATGAATACATATTAAAACACTACATGTATATACATTTTAACTGAGTCGTTAAGTCATCGTTAGTCGTTAGATGTAAATGTTGTTTTGAAACCTTTAGGTTAACGATCTTGTTAAATGTTGTTAACCCATTGTTTATTATATCTAAAGAGATGTTAAATTATTACATTATCATGATATTATTATATATTAATATATCTTAGTATGATATATATACAGTTAAATGTTGTTACAACGATAATCGTTACATATATGTCTCGTTTCGAAATCATTAAGTTAGTAGTCTTGTTTTTACATATGTAGTTCTTTGTTAATACACTTAATGACATGTTTACTTATAATTTATCATGATTAAACATAGTGTATCAATATCTTAATATGATTCATATGTATTTAGTAAGACGTTGTTATAACGATAATCGTTATATATATCGTTTCGAGTTTCTTAATTCAATAAACTCAATTTTATGTATATAACTCATTGTTAAAATACCTAATGAGATACTTACTTATCATAATAACATATATATATATATATATATATATAATCATATATATGTCATCATATAGTTTTTACTAGTTTTAATCGTTCGTGAATCACCGGTCAACTTGGGTGGTCAATTGCGTATATGAAAAAACCTATTTCAATTAATCAAGTCTTAACAAGTTCGATTGATTAACATTTTGGAAACACTTAATCATGTAAATAATAATTTCATTTAATATATATAAACATGGAAAAGTTCGGGTCGCTACACATGCTCACCCTTCTTTGCCATTAAATCTTTCAAAATTTTCCCATAATTGGGCATACCTGCAAGAACATCAACCAAAGGTACATTCACACAAATATTATCAATTTTATTCAATGACTTACAAACAGTTTCCTTTGGTTGCTCGAAATGAATAGCTTTCGGATATGGAATGGGCAGCTTGTAAACTTTTTACTTAGGTGAAGGTGTCACCTTTTCTTCCACTTCAACCTTCTCAACATTGTTTACACTAAACTCGGGAGACTCGGTAGTCTCAACACTTTTCACCTCCGACTCTTGATTACCCAAAGTAGAAGAACTCCCCGTCATCAAATGCATTAAGTAATTACCATACGCGGGAGTTATATCACTAACTCGAATCCAACCTTCTTCACCATTAAAAGTATAAGTTGGAACAACCTCATCAGAACCATAACCTGCAACACCCGGAATAGCATTAGCTTGCGAATAATTAGAAACCTGAGGATCTGTATTCTTCGCATCACTTCTATTAGCATTAGTGAGAATTGTTCGGACTGGCCCATTGTTGTTCGGATTTGTTTGCGTATTAGATAGAAGAGCACCCAGTGGTCTATCCGTTAGCGATTGAGCTATACGCCCCATATCCCATTCCAAATTCTGTATCGAGGCATGCTGACTTCTCACTTGCTGCTTTGCTGAATCACTATCTTGTCTCAAATCATAAACACTCTCATCCGTCTTCATTATAAAACCACATAATAACTCCTCTAATGAAGGAACCTTATCCACATACGACTAATTCTGATTTCGATTAACGAACCCCGACGGTCCATTCCTCTAATAACCCGAACTACATCCTTGGTACTAATTATTGTATTGATTACCCAAGTAGTTCAAAGGCTCTTCCATCATTGACTGATTACAATCCTTCATAAGATGTGGTCCCTGACAAAACTCACAACCAACCTTCATAGCGTACATCTCCTTAGTCATAGATTCCATTAGTCTTTTGAAGGTGGCTAGTTGTGCCTTAACTGAAGCAAGTTCGTCACTAGTTTCGGTACTAGCAACATGAGACGATCGAGAAATATCCATCTCTTGGTGTCAATCATATGAGTGCGCAGCTGTTCTGAGATGATGTTATAAGCTTCATCCGGTGTCTTTTCATTAAGGACCCACCTGCAGCAATTTCAATTTCATTCCTCATCGGCACATTAACACCCTTATAGAAAAATTTAGACCTTATTAAAATTGTTCAACCCGTGTTGAGGACAATTTCGAAGCATTTTACCTAAGCGGGCCCAAGCATCATAGAGGGTCTCGTTTGACTTCTGTACAAAGTGATTAATGTCACTCTGTAGTTTTGCAGCCTTTGAAGCTGGAAAGAAACGCTGCAAAAATCTGTCTTCCATCGTAGTCCAACTGTCAATCTCACCCTCGGTCAGTAATTCTGATATCTGCTAAAAAGTTACGTTTTTACCTGATAACTCTTAAATTATACAGTTTTTTGATAACATTTTGAGGAGTTATCTTAGTATTTTAAAGACATTTTAATCCTAAAACACACTAAAAGGGTAAAATAGGAAAAAAAATGTATTTCTAATGATTTTATCAAAGTTATGTATCAAACAGGATCAAAACAGAGAAAATTGCAGAAAAGGCTGTGAAGCCGCTGGCCTAGAGTAAAGGAAGCCGCCGGCTTTGGAGTTGAATACATCAGAATGTTCCAGAATTTCTGTAAACTTGAAAGAACTTGTTGACCAAGTAAAAAGCAAAGGAAGTTGTCGGCTTCATCTTGAAGCCGCCGGCATAATGAACACGGTTTCTCAACTTATCGACCAAGTTCAAGTAAAAATGGAAACAAAATCAGAAGGATTTGCCGGATCACTGAAGCCGCCGACCTTCCACCAAGACGCCGGCTTAATTATGAAGGTTAGAGATTTTATGCTTGCGGATTAAGTTAAACTTGCAGAAGGAGTCACCGACCTAAGGCAAGCCGCCGGCTTCCCACTGAAGCCGCCGGCTTGGCCATCGTTTCTATATATTATAAAAGAGGTCTCTGGTCTCAGTTTTAGATGCAGTTCAGTAATTCAATAATTCTGTTTAGTTCGTTTTTCTTTTAGGGTTTTCTCTAATCCCTTAGATTAGATTTATTCATTGTACTCAAGAATCATTCAAGTTTTAATTCAAGTTTCTTACATCTATCTTTTTAAGGTATGATTATGTCTTTATTTTATTGTTTAATTTATTTTATTTTGTAACAACCTCGAATCTGGCCTAGCGATAAATGACCTTTTTATCCTTAGTTTATATTAATTTATTAATATTAGTAATTTTAATAAGTATAGGTTAATAATTAGTTGATTAGTTAGTTGTGTGCGCTTTGTGACAAGGGTCACAGAACATGTTTCGTTATGTGAATTGGACCTCGTTAGGGCCACCTAATGAGGTACATTGTGTTTTAGATAACTGGTAAATACCCGTGTGTAGTGGGGAATGGGGTATACTTACAATGAAGAAACCCCCATCTGTTAAAATAACCTGTACGTTCCTTCCTTTACCATTTTTAGTAAACCTAAACCTAAAACATGCTCTTGCTCTCTAATATTTGAAATTAAAAATTGCAAAATAATCCTTGTGATCTTGTATCTGATTCGCTGTTATTCAAGTAATCAAACAAGATAAACATCATTGAATTTGGTGTAATTTATAGTGGGTTTTGGGTTAAAATGGGGTTTGATGATTTTTGAGCTTGATTCTTGATTATATTTATTTGTTATGCTTGATTGATGTTAGAAATAGTTTCTATATGTGTTATGTGGTATTCTTGATACATTAGATTGACCAAAACAAGCAAAAATCGAGTTTTGGGGTCAAAAAAAGCGAAAACAGCCAGCTAGAGCTGTTCTATAGCTCCCACACGTTTGACAGCTAAACCACGTGGTTGAGCACAGTTTTGAGGGCTCAACAACGCAGTTGAGTGCTCAACCGTATGTTTGAGGTCTCAGCCACGGGGTTGAGCAGTGGTCAGCTTTTGGTAAAATTGAAAAGGGTGTAACTTTCAAACCGTAACTCCGTTTTTGACAAATAAACTATCATTGGAATCTTCTTAAGGTCTACTTTCCAATGAAAGGGTTTTAAAACACTAAATCAAATTTATATTGGGTGTAAAAAGCTATAATTGCAATTATGCTGCTGTTCTTGCTCAACCGTGCGAGTGAGGCACTCACCCGTACGGGTGAGGTGTCCACCCGTGCGTGTAAGCTACTTGATCATGCAAGTGGACATTAAAGTCACTCTTGGAAGTAGGTTGTCACTCGTCCGAGTGAGGTTACTCATCCACACGAGTGAGCTAGTCAGTCGTACGAGTGAGAGCCCATTCGTGCGAGTGACAGTGTTGGTAGGTTTGGGTCAAGTGCAATTCTGACGCATTTACTATATTGATGTATTTATGTACTCTAATATGTAAATCTGATTAAAATGGGTACTAACTAGAGAAATGATATTCTCGTGTGATAAAGGAAAAGGTGAATGCTCAGTAAAATAAGACTACTGAGTTCTTGTATTTCCAAGTGAGTGGGACTATCCTAGTGTTTATAAGTATTTAGTAGCGGGTAATGCTACTGTTACATTGGCTTACTCACCTAAATACTTATTTTCTGATATTATTATGCTATATTTTGTGACTTGTTGTGGCACCTTAGATGCCGGCTACGGGTCAGTAGTCCGGTAGTTGATATTGCCGATTACGAATTTTGTAGCGGCAACTGGCTTACATGTGGGGAAGCTATGGTTTTGTAGCTATTCCAAATTTGTAAGTTGGACAAGAGGCAGGAATGAGTTTTTCTGGTTCATGAGTTATTATTCGCATAGTATAGTTGAACGATGCATCCCCTGCATCATGATACTATACGAGGGAGACAGTAACTGGAATTATCGGTATACTCCAGCCTGATCAGTCAGGAGTTAAGGGCCTGGCCAGGCTGCCGATCCTTTTGTTATCGAGACCTTATTTGTGTATTGGCTAGCTTAATTCTATATGCTTATACCTGTTAGGAGTGTTCCATTCACTTAGCCTTGTACTAACCCCTCACTTCCTCCCCTGCAGGTAGACTTGTATGCAAAGGTTTTTAGGAGGAGCTTGTTGTTTTGATGGATATGTTTGAAGAACAAACTCTGATGTCTTTTATATAATATAATAATAGTTGTTTAACGTAACATCTGATGATTTATAATAACCGTGTGATATTGTAAAACATAATTATGGTTATGTAATTATTATATGTATAATGTTTTCGCTGCGTATTTAAAAAAATGGACTTGTGTTACAAGTTGGTATCAGAGCGTAGGTTTGGCAACGTGTACACATGGATGTCATATTCCCAAACCTTCGGCAGTGTGTCAAACATATCCTTGGGAGACAAGGTAAGTGAATGTAGAGAATGGTATGATAGTCTGTAGGTACTAACGGATTATCCACTAAGATTTTGTGAGATGATTTGTAGTACAGGTGAAAGATGACTGGCGAAAAGTAGGATGTCCGAGCTCCACCTACCCCCAGAATCTTCAGAGCTCCATCTGAAGGGGAAGACTCAGACCCTGATCAGCAGGAGTACATCCAAAAAATGGAGAGTCGATTGAAAGAAGCCCGGGATCGGATTACTGAGCAAGAAGGTATTGTTTATGCGGGTACCACGACGGGTAATGATGATACCGCACCTCCAGGGTTTTCTGTACCTCAGTTTGGGTCTGCATCAGGGGGAACTTCATCACAACCACAACAGTTCCAAGTTCCGTTGCCATTCCCGCAGTTTCAAACGCCACCTCAGCAACAGTCACAGCCTCAACAGGGATACCAAAATCCGGGTCAAGTTATCTATCCTTACGTGATCCAAATGTGGCAGCCACCAACAACTGAAACAAATAAAAAGTGTACGTTCAAGCAATTCCTTGATTGTAAGCCTCCAGAGTATGTCGGTAGTTCTAATCCAATTGAAACCTTTGATTGGTTACGTGAGGTAGACCGAGCATTATAATCTTGTCAATGCGAGCCCGAATTACGTGTAATTTATGCCAGCAGATTGTTGAAAAAGAAAGCAATGGGTTGATGGGATTCAATAACTTCTCAGATGTCAAAAGAAATGTTGAACTAGGTGACTTGGGAACAATTTGCAGCTAAGGTGTTGATGTCACTACAATGATATGGCCAAAAATGGACGGTTTTATTTGTGCGATGTCGTAAGGTCGCAACGCGTCAGCTTTGACTATCAAAGGGGATATTAGTTTTACATTTATATTTAGCGGGGCCTAAATCTTACTACTCTTTATTATGAGTAAGGGAAGTATGACCTAGAGTCGTATTTTTGAGATATCAGTAGAATCGAACCTATATCTAAACTTAAGATAATTATAAGGTGCAGGAGTAGTGGATGATTACCTAATATTGGGTTTTCTAGATTAAATAAATAAAGTAAAGTACGATAAAATTTGTAATTCAGATAAAGCTAAAACAAGTGCATGTTACGATTTCATCAGTTACTTGGCCGATATTATGGAATGCTAACTCATGGATAGGCAGTGACCTTGTATTTACTATACTAGTCCTAAACGCCCCTGTCATAAGACATGTCACTGGGTAATGTAATAGGCTTGAAGATTCTGAATAGACATCAACGTCCCTTACCCTGGACGCCCGTACAGTCTGACTACAGGCATACACGTTCAGACGGCTCATCCAATTGAGCGACTCGGTTGGGTAACGTATTAACATTCCGAAATGGTCTAAACTTTCTTAAGTATAATAGAATACATGGTTTTCCATATCCGAGAGACGCGATGTATCTTAATGCTTTCGTTAGTGATTGGTTTGAAAGATAGTTAGGCCCTTAAAAAGAGTTCAACCTATAAAGAACAAAATGGCCAAGTCAAGCTGACTTCCATGAATACGTTCAATAACGGTCCAATCCTTTATGTGTTAGAACAAACAGTTCCTTAATTAACTAAGAATCCCTCAAGTGGGGTGCAATGCTTGAGACCGCGTTATGGTGAAGTGTACTAGTCAAAACTAACTATGTTCCATGGCCTTACTTAGCAGAGGTACAGCTTGCAACAACTGTTGTGCTTCAGCTTGCACGTACGAAGTTTATATGCTTGGTGACTACACTAGCATGGTTTGGGACCGACAATGTACTAGGGGTCTAGTTAGATGTTTCACTATGAAAGAGTCCTCAGTCGAAATCTAAGGCTCGGTGGACTTACTACAACCGGTGTGCCCCAGTCAAACTCACGTTGTTTCCGATAGACTTCTCTTACCAAGGGGTGACACAGATAGGTTACTATGAATCGGGGTTCGCGACTTCCCAATAACAGAGCAAATAACTACGTTCTATTAGTTGGAAAAGTGATTGAGTTCAAAGCATAATCGGAAAGCATTTTGATAACATACACAAACCATAATATAGTTTTGACATTATAACTGATTACGTCATAACAAACACTAAAGATAACTACTCGCTAATCATGGCAACAATATCACAAAGCATAATAATGAAAGACCTTATATAAAGACGAGGGTTAGAAGTACCAATAGATTAAACGAGTTCCGAAAACAAAAGTGACAACTTCAAGACTCCAGACCGCTCCTAATACAATCTTCGGCATTCTTCTCCGGGTGCTAGGTTTCCTGCATGGAGTCGAAGACCTTGAAAGTATGACTAATATTGTACAAGAGAGAGAAAGAAGTGAATTGAAGTGTGTGTTGTAATGAATGACAAATTCCCTTTAAATAAGCCAAAATTTTCCCTGCAAATGGCTGGAAGGCCGTTTGGCAGGCCGTTTGCCAGACCAGGTCGTTTACTTGGGCCGTTTGCTTGGGCCATTTGGCAGGCCGTTTCTGAGCCAGTCAAGCCATTTGGTAGGCTGTTTGGCTTGCCTGGTCAGCTGGTTTTCCTGGATCGCAACTTGATTTCTTGGCTTTCACCGTTTTCGCTCTAGAATCTTCATTTTAGCTCCGATTCTCTTGATTCTTTTTGCATCGTTTTTGTAATTACTTGTTCTTCGATTCTAACCGATGAAGTGGGTATTTTACCAATAAAGTTTGAATCTTTCTTGTTTTGGGCCTTAATACCGTGGTGAAAACGTGACTTTTTAGCCGATATCAAATATCCCACACTTAGACTTTGCTTGTCCTCAAGCAAACTTCTCGTTTTTACTTCAAGAAATCTTTTTGGAGTTTCTTTTCTAGTAGCCTAAGCGGTTTGCTTTTTATTACAAGAGCGAAAGATAAGGTGAGTTATCTATGTTAGGGTTGAAACTATCTCTGCAAGTATGTGAGGAGGTTACATGACTTAGGCTAGCTTTCACGGGTCACTCAAATCACTCAAGTGTTTAAGGTTCCCTATAGATCTAAGAAAAGAATTTCACTCATAGGCAGTCATGTTGTACTCATCGTCATAGGCTTACTAAAGACTCAAATCATTGCCTCTAATGTGAAAATGGTAGTAACCATAGCTTCTAGGTCATTTGTTAATAATGGAAAGGAATTTTGGAGTGGTGGTGAAGTTGTTTTAAGGGGTGAAAAAGGGTAACATAGTCTCAAAAGACTTTTATTTCGGAAAACTTAAGATAGATAGGAGTGCTGGTATTTTTGAGAAGCACTTTTGAACTATTCTTCTTTTTGAAGTGATAGGCATTTGTGGTCAAGTTCTTCTTCAGTGTTTCTCCTTATAAGTTCTGCTCCTTTTTTCAGAACTTAAAAAATATAATTTTTTTTTGGAGATTTCATCTCGAGAAACTTTGATAGGCATTTGTGGTCAAGTTCTTCTTCGGCGTTTCTCCTTATAAGTTCTGCACCTTTTTTCAGAACTTTAAAAATATAATTTTATTTTTTTTGGAAAATTTCATCTCGAGAAACTTTTTGCCGGTAAACTTTTTTAAGACCTTTGCCGTGATACTTGAGAGGTTCATAACATTGGGTTTACGGGAGGAATCTCATTTTCTGGATTTTTGGGTGATAGTAAAGATGATGTGGATGAGGTGGTGTGGTAGAAGTAGCGGAAGTGTGAGAGGATTTTGACAAATGGCTAGCTCTTCTGATTATAACCGAATCACATTTCGTTACTTGGAAATGCAGATCTAAAGCATTCTGATTCCGAGCATAGACATCGGCCCTCTCAACGGAAAATAGTGAAGCATTAAAGATGAATGCTGGTCTTATTTGGGGTGCCTCATCATAATCAATTTAGGTCGATAATGCCTAGTCATGCAATGATCTTTTAGAGATTCGGTTCGTCCTAACAAGATTTCCACCTTATTTAAGCCTTATTTTTATTTACAAACGTTTTAGGTTTTCAAAAATACTTTTTTGAAAAGGATTTCTTTTGTTAAAAATTTGAAATTTGGCTTAAAAAATTGGAATCTTTGTAATGGGTTATTTTAATACAGCATAAAAAGGATTATACCAACATCCCACACTTAAACGAACATTGTCCTCAATGTTCCTAGTGTATCCCACACTTAGGGGTTTTAGTTGAAGATTTGGGATTATTCGTTTAGTGTTTATTTGGGTTGGGATCCCACACTTAGTGGTAAGCTTAGGATGTGGCATAAAAATTTGAGCTAGTAGCGGAAAGAAAGGGTACCCTAGCAGACATGGTTGCTTGTGAAGAGCTGGCTGGTTTGGAAGTTCCGTCCTTTATTCATCGGCTCACTTGTCATCCTTTATTCTTCTACTCTACTTTATTGCACGGGTTACCTCCCGAGAAGCGCTTTTGTTTAAGGTCGTTGGCTCGACCTTAGTGATGCTCAAAAAGTCGTCATTCCCCTCTGGTAGTTGTGATCTTGGTCTTCTCGAGGGAATGTGAGGCTTGGTGGATAAATCCTGAGAAAATGTCAGACCAAAAGTGGTAACAAGTCCGGTGTTTCTCTTGAATATCTTCTGAAAGAAAGATAATGCGCGGTTTCGGCTCGTGACAAATCTTGAAGTCCGATAAGAATATGATCCACTGCTCTGCTGATTGATCCATGAATGTCAATCATCGAAGCAGTGCTGGTGGTGATTATTTCTCTGATAGGATGCTCGTTTCAGAGATCTTCAAATTGTGTCAGAAATTGTATCTTCAGTATTTCAAAATCTTCTGATCGGTGTTCTCCACAGTAGAGTTCGTAGCTTTGCACAGCGTAGTCAAATGGCGAAGCTGAAAAGAAGTGAAGAGCAGCCCTGACCCAAGCATTAGCATCACCGTCTTTGTGTATATCTCCCTACATCCGACTTTGAATGTGAAACTAGGATCCATGGATTCTTGGAAGATACGTGCTATCTGCTTCGTAACGTAGGTGGCAATGTTGACTCGGTCTGGTTCAAGATGAGAAAACGGATTGTTGCGTCTTACTTTATCTGTGATTGCATCTTGTAACTCTTTGATAATTAGATTGGTGTGGTGATCAATTGTTACATAACTTACTAGCCTCTCTGGTGTGTTTCAAAGTTATCCCTCTCCAAGAGGGCGAAAAAGTTGTGAATATCCTCGATCATTTGCAAATCAGAGTGATAAGTCGGGCGTCCGGTGAAAAGATCCATATGTTTCTAGATGAGAGTCAGTAGTGCTCGTTGGTTTGCTGAGAATGGAAGTGCAGATCCGGCTAAGGCATTGTAGACCTTAGAGTGAATGATCTTCTGATCTCGACAAAATCTCATCTCCAGAATAGTTCGAACTACTGAGTCGTGCTCTCGTTGCCTTTCTTCGCGGTAGATATGATCGTGAAGGGTATTGATAAAGTCTTGAATGCGTTCTTCTAGAATTTCAGCAATATTGTCTTCTCTCTGGAGATAACGATCGTATTTGTTCTTGATAGCCGTGATTCTCTCGGTTAAGCGTAGCGTGTAGTTAATTGTTGATTTATGGATGGCTTCGAGAATCTCTTCAAATTCATCGATGTCATTGATGAAGGTTATCATGTCGGCGTGAGTGGATATGATCGGAATTCGATCTGAAGAAGAGTCTGACTCCTCCTGATCTGATTCGGATGGAGAATATGAGTTATCCAGAATGTCTTCATGTTGCTCTTCCTCGTTATCATCGGTAGAATAATCGTCTGTAGATTCGTCTGATGAACGGGTTTCTTCAGTATTCTGGTTCTTCACCTTGACACTTTCGGGATCAATTTCTATGTCCTTAATGTCAACCTTATCAGTCTTCTTTTTAAAACGAATGATTAAACTGTGATCTTTAGTCTCAAGCCTCATTAATTCTTCATGACGCTCAGGGCTTGGAGATGGTATCATCGCAGTTTCTTTTACGTCTTCCATTTCCTCTTCCTCCTCAGATTCTTCCTCTTCCTCTATTTCTTTGCTGGGATCCTCTTCTTCCATTTCTGGGTCATTAATAGGCTATGACTCGACACCCATCTCGATATCTTTGGCCGGTGGTGGAGACTCATCATTGGAAGTGATCCGTCTGGTGGAAATAGCAAACATCTCTGCCTGTCCAGAAAGATCAGTAGGTCGGTCAATTCTGAAGGTAACGCTCCCCCCATGTGATCATAAGATCAGGGTTTGATTGTACACATCAATGACTATCCTATCCGTATTCATGAAAGGTATTCCTAACATTATTGGTGTGTTTAGGTCTTCTTGAATGTCCATCACTACGAAATCCGTAGGATACAAGAATTTGTCAACTTTCACCAAGACGTTCTCAACTGCCCTTAGGATATCGAATTGTGTGATCGGCAAGTTGGATTGTCATTTTGGTTGGTGATAAGTCTCTTAACTCTAATCTCTTGTACAGAGAGTAGGGGATTAGGTTGATACTTGCTCCTAAATCTGCTAGCTCATGAATGGTTCCAGATTGGTAGATTGAACACGGGAAAATGAAGCGGCTCGTATCTCCTAGCTTCTGTGGTAAAGAGTTTCTGAGTACTGCTGAGCAGTCTTCACTCAGTGGAATTTTGTAAGAATCTGGTATCTTTTCTTTTGTAGAGAGAAGTCTTCGGATATATCTCTTCTGATTAGGCACTTTGGACACAGTGTCCAGGAATCTTCCATCAAGTTTGAAGGAATAGCTTAGATGGTTCCTCCTGTAACCTTCCAGGATAGGGTACACGAACCGGAGTTCAGTGGACAACTGCTGAATAGACGTTGATTTGTTCTTGATTCTAGCTGACCTTCTCTGTAGTTCTTCTCCTGGGATTACTGAGTCCATTTGCTTAGCTTCCTCTCTGTGGGGATTTTGGATAGTATTACTAGGTAACCTTCCCTGGGGTCGGGTTTCAAGGCGTTGTGATAACTGTTCGAGCTGGGTTTCTAGACTTTTGAGAAGAGCCAGTTGATTTCTCATTAGTATCTCTGTCTGGTCTTGTCTAGATGCAGTTCTCTGATTTAACTGTTTTTATCCTTAAATGAACTATGCCAACAGATCATCAGTTCCGAGAGTGGGGTTGGTTACTTTTGTAATTTAGGTGGTTGGGGAATTTTCCTTAGTTGGTGGACCAGTGAGTGGAAGTGGTTGATCGTAGGTCAATTGAGATTATTGGGGTGGGTAAGGTGGGTAACGATAGCAAAAAGGTTGGTTGTCTCTTTGGAATTGGTTAACCCTAGGTTGCTGATTGAAGCCGGGATTTGATTGGCGAGCTGGGTATTAAACATAACAGACTAAACTGTCAGGGTTTTTGTACTCAACTTGATATTCTTCAGTGGGTTACTGGTTGGTACAATTAACACAGGCCTGGACCTGGTTAACTTGCTGCGGCTGCGTCTTCAATTCTCCGAGTTGTTTGGCAAGAGATTCCATCTTATCTGTGAGAGATTTGATGGCCTCTGTTTGATTATTGAGTGCAGAGAGTGGTGCAGATGATGAAGTTGTTTCACCACTGTTCCAGTCATGATGATGCATTGTCATGTTTTCGAGCAACACCCATGCTTCGTCTGCGGTTTGGTTCATCAGATTTCCTTGAGCGGCGGCATCGATCGTCGTCCTATAATTTACCGTAAGACCATTGTAGAAGGTGCAGATTTGGGCTGACCATTCTAACTGGTGGTTAGGGCATTTCTTCAGCAGGGTTTTGAATCGCTCACATGCA
The DNA here is from genome assembly GCF_046630445.1 of Rutidosis leptorrhynchoides. NCBI lineage: Eukaryota > Viridiplantae > Streptophyta > Magnoliopsida > Asterales > Asteraceae > Rutidosis > Rutidosis leptorrhynchoides. Next base: position 196,930,816 of record NC_092336.1, read on the forward strand.
GTGTAAAGAGATTCATCATAACTTTTTTTGAAGTTAATGATGTCATTCTTAAGCTTGGTTTGTTTAGAAGGAGGGAAATATTTGGTGAGGAATTTAGTAGCCATCTCCGTCCAAGAGGTGATGGTATCTTTTTCCAGTCCTTCAAACCATGTTTGTGCATGATGAGTGAGAGAATAGGGGAACAAGTATAGCCGAACTATATCTTGTCCTATCCCTAGCTGCTTATGGGAATTCGAAAAAGATATGAATTTATCGAGCTGAGAATAAAGATCGTCATTCGGTAATCATGGAATTTACAGCCATTTTGGATGAGTTGTATGATGTGATATTTTAACTCGAACAAGTGTCCTTGAATCTCTGGAAATCTGATTGGTCCTCATCGACCTTCAATCGAGGGTTTAGTGTTTTCTGCTAAAGTAACGCGTAACGCCATTTGTTTTCTGATTCTTGCTTCCTTGCGTGCTTTAGAGATTATGGCGTCCGGATCACATACAAATAACAACGGCCCTGGTCTAGATCGGGTTTGGGTCATACACTGGGTATGCCTCTTTTTGTTGTTTTAAATTTTAAACAGATAAGCTAGGTTCCTAATTTAGTCTAAGGTAATCTAAGATAGTAATTCTAAGGTGATCTAAGATAGTCTAAGGTATTCTAAGCTAAGGTAGTCTAAGGTATTCTATTCTAAGGTATTCTAATTATCCTAATTATAGATATGTTTTTGGTTCTTGCTACTGATTCCCTGGTATTTCGATAACAGAGCTTCGCACGAACTATTCAACAAACCAAGTGGCCAGGCCGACTACGAAGAGGCAGGATCCTTTTGGTTCCAATACAATTGGAGACTGTTCAGAAAATCCAACAACCAAATTCGTGTATAATTGTCTTTCTTAGACACCACTTAAATGTTTATGAATGAGTTTGATAGAGAGCAGTATTGTATGATACCAGTTCCCCGGCAGCGGCGCCAAAAACTTTCATGTCACCACAATGATATGGCAAAAAACGGACGGTTTTATTTGTGTGATGTCGTCAGGTCGCAACGCGTCAACTTTGACTATCAAAGGGGATATTAGTTTTAAATTTATATTTAGCGGGGCCTAAATCTTACTATTCCTTATTATAAGTAAGGGAAGTATGACCTAGAGTCGTATTTTTGGGATATCAGTAGAATCGAACCTATATCTAAACTTAAGATAATTATAAGGTGCAGGAGTAGTTGATGATTACCTAATATTGGGTTTTCTAGATTAAATAAATAAAGTAAAGTACAATAAAATTTGTAATTCAGATAAAGCTAAACCAAGTGCATGTTACGATTTCATCAGTTACTTTGCCGATATAATGGAATGTTGGCTCATGGATAGGCAGTGACCTTGTATTTACTATACTAGTCCTAAACGCCCCTGTCATAAGACATGTCACTGGGTAATGAGATAGGCTTGAAGATTCTGAATAGACAGCAACGTCCCTTACCCCCGACGCCCGTGCAGTCTGACTACAGGCATACATGTTCAGACGGCTCATCCAATTGAGCGACTCGATTGGGTGACGTATTAACATTCCGAAATGGTCTAAACTTTCTTAAGTATATCAGAATACATGGTTTTCCATATCCGAGATACGCGATGTATCTTAATGCTTTCGTTAGTGATTGGTTTGAAAGATAGTTAGGCCCTTAAAAAGAGTTCAACCTATAAAGAACACCATGGCCAAGTCAAGCTGACTTCCATGAATACGTTCGGTTATGATAACGGTCCAATCCTTTATGTGTTCGAACAAACAGTTCCTTAATTAACTAAGAATCCCTCAAGCGAGGTGCAATGCTTGAGACCACGTTATGGTGAAGTGTACTAGTCAACACCAACCGTGTTCCATGGCCTTACTTAGAAGAGGTACATCTTACAACAACGGTTGTGCTTCAGCTTGCACGTACGAAGTTTATATGCTTGGTGACTACACTAGCATGGTCTGGGACTGACAATGTACTAGGGGTCTAGTCAGATGTTTCACTACGAAAGAGTCCTCAGTCGGAATCCAAGGCTCGGTGGACTTACTACAACCAGTGTGCCTCAGTGAAACTCACGTTGTATCCGATAGACTTCTCTTACCAAGGGGTGACACAGATAGTGTACTCTGAATTAGGGTTCGCGACTTTCCAATAATAGAGCAATAACTACGTTCTACTAGTTGGAAAAGCGATTGAGTTCAAAGCATAATCGGAAAGCATTTTGATAACATACAGAAACCATAATATAGTTTCGGCATTATAACTGATTACGTCATAACATATGATAATGCAAAAAACGAACATATATTTCATAGCGTTATCCTTCTAGAAAGACAAGCTTTTAGTTGCAATTGTTCTATTTTCAAGTAATATTCGTTTAAATAATAAAAGGTGAAGACAAAAGACAGATTCGACGATTTGAAGATGCAAACGACCAAAAAGCTAAAAAGTACAAGTTGCAATCCAAGTGGTTCAATTTATTGATGAGAAACGTCTAAAAATGACAAGAGTACAAGCCGCAAAACGCAAAGTACAAGATATTAAATTGTACGAAAGGACGTTTGATAATCCGGAACCGGGACCTGAACCGAGTATCAACGCGCGACGCAACGGACCTAAAATTACAAGTCAACGATGCACAAGAATATAATATAATATATATAATTATATAAAATTATATATATTATATATTAAATAAATCGCAGCAGCCCACGTTTTGGAACCATTTGGAGCTGGACAGCCTGTCCATGCAATCGCATGGCCTGGGTGCCTTATTCCCATGCGATCGCATGGCACCCAGAACCTGGCCACATCTATAAATAGCAATCGAATTCGGACGAGAGGAGTACACCTTCATCACTGATCTCTTACTCTCTCTCAATATATTTATATTTATATTTTATAATTATAATTTTAATATTAAGTTAATAAAAATAATAATGTTATAGTGTCGAATGTTTTAAGGTTTTGTAAGTCGAAACTCTATCCGTGTAACGCTACGCTATTAATACTCATTGTAAGTTATGTTCAACATTTTTACATTAATGTCTCGTAGCTAAGTTATTATTATGCTTATTTAAGCCGAAGTAATCGTGATGTTGGACTAAATATTAAAGACGGGGTTATTGTGCTTTGGTCCATAATTGGGGTTTGGACAAAAGACCGACACTTGTGGAAATTGGACTATGGGCTATTAAGGGGCTTTATATTAATTAAATGATATATCGTTGATTTAATATAGAGATTTACAATTTGACGTATATATATATAACCACATACGCTTGACTGGGTACGGTGGGCGAGATATTTATGAATACTAATAATTATTCATTTGACCGAACACGGGGATGGATTAATAGTCACTGGACTCATTAAAATAGGGGTGGATTACATTCAAGGGTAATTGGTGTAATTGTTAACAAAGTATTAAAATCTTGGATTACACGCAGTCGATAACCTGGTGTATTCATTAAACAAAGTATTAAGACCTTTTTACAGTTTGAATCCTGAATTAATTGGAATATTTGACTTTGGGTATAAGGTTAATTTGGCGAAGACTCTCGCACTTTATAATTATGACCGATGGACTATTACGGACAAAACCAGATGGACATATCAAATAATCCAGGACAAAGGACAATTAACCCATGGTAATAAATTAAAATCAACACGTCAAACATCATGATTACGGAAGTTTAAACAAGCATAATTCCTTTATTTTATATCTCATCGCACTTTTATTTATTGTCATTTTACTTATCGTACTTTAAAGTATTGCACTTTTAATTATCGTACTTTTATTTTACCGCACTTTTAATTATCGTCATTTACTTTACGCTTTAAATTAAGTCATATTTATATTTAATATTTTACATTAGGTTTTAAGTGTGATTTAAGTTCTAAAATCGACAAACCGGTCATTAAACGGTAAAACCCCCCTTTATAATAATAATAATATTACTTATATATATATATATATATATATATATATATATATATATATATATATATATATATATATATATATATATATATATATATATATATATATATATATATATATATATATATATATATATATATATATTTTTATCTAAATATAGGTTAAAATAAATATAGCGTTAAACTTAGCCAGCTCCCTGTGGAACGAACCGAACTTACTAAAAACTACACTACTCTACGATTAGGTACACTGCCTATAAGTGTTGTAGCAAGGTTTAGGTATATCCATTCTATAAATAAATAAATAACTTGTGTAAAATTGTGTCGTATTTAATAGTATTTCGTAGTAAAATATAATCTATTTCGTACTACCCCTCGCACACATCAAGTATTTTTGGCGCCGCTGCCGGGGAATCCGAAAGCGAAACGCTATAAAAAAAATTAGTTTTTAAGTTATTTTTATAAAAATATTTTTATATAAGTTTTGAATGTCAAATATACAAAAACATATAAAAAAGTATATATCTCTATATTTTTAAGTGTTTAAATTAAAAAGTTCTTAATTTACAAAAACTAATAAGTATTTTTTTTTTAAATATAAGTTTTATTTTATTTTCTATAAATTAAAAACAGAATATAAAAATAAAAAAAAATTAATTAAAACAGAAAACGGGCCTGGTACTGTAGCAGCCCAAACAATCTGGCCTGGAACCCGAAGCCATGCGATCGGATGGCCAGAACAAAGAAACCTCATGCGGTCGCATGAGGTGATTTGACCGGTCTGAATCCTCAGCTGGTACGGATTAGGGTTAGGTTTTATTTATTATTATTATTAATTAATTAGTTAATTAGGGTTTTGTTAAATAATAGTTTAATTTAGTTTTAGTTTTATTTTTAGTTTTAATTAGTTTTATTAATACTTTTATAAAATAATAATATAAAAATAATATTTTTATAAAAATAAGTAATTTTATCATTTCTTGTCTCTTTTTATAAATTTTATATTTTAATCTTTTAATTTGTAATTTGTATTTTTATCGTTCGTAATTAGTTTTAAACTTAGTTTTTTCCGTAGTTATTTTATATTCCTATATTTTTAGGCTTTGTTGTAAAATCAATTAAGTGTTTTTTCTTTAGATTAAGATTTAGACGCTTTAGAATTTTACGACGTCGCTTATCGCTTTATTATTTAATAGATTTTAGTGCCTTTTTAAGTAATTGTCGTTTTGGATATAGAATTCCTTTAAGCTTTAATACTTCTAGACGCAAGTTTTAATTTTTAGTTTTTAGACTTTTAAGTTTCGACGCTTTACTTTCATTTTATTATTTTTCGACGGTTTATTTTTTGACGTTTGTTTTTCGACCCCTTATTTTTCGACGCGCTGTTTCTTTCTCACTTCTACGCTCTAGTTTTTAGGACATAGAATTTTCTTTATCTTCTTTAAATTTCGACGAAAAAATTATTTTAAGCGGTTAAATTGATAGACATTCAAAATATTCTGGTTCGTAGTAATAGTTGGATTTGTTAGTGGTGAGTTTTGGGCTTCCGATTTAAAGGGTCCTGGCTACCTGCTGCATCTATTGGCTATTCGAAATGTGGGCAAAATCAGAAAAGTCTATTAATTTGATAACTTATATAATTTTTATCTTTATAACTAATAGGATATTCAGTGAATGCACCGAGCAAAACGTTCACCACCTTTCATACGTTCACCTCCTGTAACTCGATCAAGACATCTAGCCAATATTGTCGCCATTGATTTTTCTTTAGAACCATCATCTAGTCGACCGAGTACTCCAATTCAAATTTCCGATAATCCATTTTTGAACCCGACCTCACAATTGAGAACCCGGAGGATATTCAAGGATGATTCAAAGATCTGAACCACTAATCATTCCTCCTGAACCACAAATCATTCAACAGAGATTGTCGAGGAAGAAACCATTAAATCAGAATCCTCTAGTGATTCAGATTCAACAAATTCAATCATGGAAAATCAGGAACCTCTAAGTATGGAAGATCGAATGAGAGCTACACGCACTGGCCAAGGTCATGCCATTACTCAACCAGACATTAATGCGCCAGATTATGAAATCAAAGGACAAATCCTACACATGGTAACTAATCAATGCCAATTTAGTGGTACGCCAAAAGAAGATCCAAACTAACATTTTCGAACCTTTAATAGGATCTGTACTCTATTTAAAATCAAAGAAATTGAGGATGAACAGATCTATCTCATGTTATTTTCCCTGGACTTTAAAGGGAGAAGCCAAAGATTGGTTAGAATCGTTACCTGAAGGAGCGATTGATACATGGGATGTTTTAGTTGAGAAATTTCTTAAAAGATTCCTTCCGGCATCTAAAGCCGTGAGACTTCAAGGAGAAATTGTTACGTTCACACAAAATCCAAATGTAACATTATATGAGGCGTGGACAAGATTCGAAAAATTGTTGAGAGGATGTCCTCAACACGGTTTAGACACTTATCAAATAGTACAAATATTCTACCAAAAATGCGATGTTACTACAAGAAAAGACATTGACACAGCAGCTGGTGGTTCCATTATGAAGAAAACCGCAACAGAAGCTAACAAAATTATTGATAACACAGCATCACACTCACATGAGTGGCACTAAGAAAAAGATATTCTTCGATCATCTAAAGCGGCTAGAGCCGATTCTAGCCATGACTTTGATTCCATTTTTGCAAAGTTAGATGCTTTCGAGAGACGAATGGAGAAGATGACTAAAGATATTCACGCAATACGAATTAGTTGTGAGTAGTATGGAGGACCACATTTGACAAAAGATTGTCTCAGTATTGAACAAACAATGGAACAAGGAGAGAATGTTTCATACATGAACCAAAGGCCTGGAAATAATTATCAAAATAATTATCAACCGCCAAGACCAAACTACAATCAAAATTAGAATTATAACTGAAATGTTTCATACAACAACCAACAAGGTCCTAGCAATCAATAAGTATCTAATAATACTTACAATCAGCAAAGACCTATTTTTCCAAATAAACCACCACAAACCGATGATAAAAAAGCCAAATTTAGAAGATATGATGTCGAAGCTAGTTGAATCTCAAACTCAATTTTTCACATCTCATAAACAAACTAATGAACAAAATGCTCAATCATTTAGAAATCAACAAGCTTCAATCCAAAATCTGGAACAAGAAGTGAGTAACCTAGCAAGGTTAATTGGTGAAAGAAAACCGGGAAGTCTACCTAGTGATACAAATGCTAACCTCCGAAATGAAACAGCTAAAGCCATTACCACAAGAAGTGGTATAACACTTAAACCACCTGAAATAACTGTAATTTCTGATGACTCTATTCCTACTACACAGGAACCACAATCTGAGCAAGATAAGGAAAAAGAACCTGTAGTTGAAAAGGACAATGAAAATAACACAGTTAAGGAAAAGCCTTATGTTAAACCATACCAACCACCACTTCCTTACCTGAGTAAAATGAGAAAAGAAAGACTTGAAGCCGAGCAATCCAAATTCTTGGATATGTTTAAACAAATAAATGTAAATCTTCCTTTCATTGATGTGATTTCAGGAATGCCAAGATATGCTAAATTCCTAAAAGATCTAACCACAAATAGAAAGAAAATGGAAGAACTCTCGGCTGTTACTATGAATGCTAATTGTTCTGCAGTGCTGTTGAATAAACTACCAGAAAAATTATCAGATCCAGAAAGTTTCACAATTCCATGTTTTCTGGGTAGTCGTAATTCAATAGAAACATTGGCAGACTTAGGTTCTAGTAAAAATTTAATGCCATATTCATTATAGCTAAACTAGACCTCAGAAAATTGAAACAAACACGAATAAACATACAACTAGCCGATCGATCAGTAAAATATCCTAGAGGGATAATGGAGAACACGCTAGTTAAAGTTGGTAATTTAGTATTTCCAGTAGACTTTGTTATTCTAGACATAGAAGAAGATTCTCGAGTTCCTCTCATATTAGGAAGACCATTCTTAAACACGGCTAAAGCAATAATAGACGTGTTTGGTAAGAAAATGACCCTAAGTATAGAGGACGAGAGTGTTACCTTTTCTGTTCATAGAGCCATACAACAACCGCAATCTGCAGATGATACATGTTATTATGTTCAACTATAGATTCACAAGCAGAATTATTACAAGAATTTGTAGAATTACAAGGAGCAGGAGAATGTTCTTTAGGAGAAGGAACTGAACCAATTGACAAAGCTGAAATGTTAGCTACACTTATGGCAAATGAATACGAACCAAAAAAGAAGAACTTCAAATGTTAAAAGAAGAAGACAGATATCGATACAAATCATCGATAGAAGAACCTCCGATATTAGAGTTAAAGCCACTTCCAAACCATTTGAAATACGCTTATTTACATGGTGAATCTGAATTACCTGTAATAATATCGTCTTCTCTTACGGAAAATGAAAAATCTCAACTCATTTCTGTGCTAAAAACTCATAAACCAGCTATTGCATGGAAGATTTATGACATTAAAGGCATAAGTCCTTTGTATTGCACACATAAAATCCTTATGAAAGAAGGTCATAAAACATATGTGCAACGACAACGAAGACTAAATTCTAATATGCAAGATGTTGTTAAGAAAGAAATTATTAAACTGCTCGATGCTGGTTTAATTTATCCAATCTCTGATAGTCCATGGGTAAGCCCTGTTCAATGTGTACCTAAGAAGGGTGGCATGACTGTCATCACAAATGAAAAAGATGAGCTTATTCCCACCAGGACTGTAACAGGAAGGTGTGTTTGTATTGATTATAGAAAATTAAATGACGCCACCAGAAATGATCACTTTCCCTTACCTTTCATTGATCAAATGTTGGAAAGGTTAGCTTGGAATAGTTACTATTGTTTTCTTGACGGTTTCTCCGGATACTTTCAAATTCCAATCGCACCCGAGGACCCAAAAAAAAAACCACCTTCAGGTGCCCTTATGGTACTTTTGCTTACAAACGCATGTCATGGAAGTTTTCATGGATGACGGCAATTTTTCAAAGGTGCATGATGGCGATTTTTCACGACATGATAGAGGAATACATGGAAGTTTTCATGGATGACTTTTCAGTCTTCGGTGATACTTTTGAATCATGTCTAGTTAATCTTGAACGAATACTTATTAGATGCGAGCAATCAAATCTAGTACTTAACTGGGAAAAATGCCATTTCATGGTTAAAGAAGGCATCGTTCTTAGTCATAAAATTTCAAAAGAAGGAATTGAAGTGGATAGAGCTAAAGTAGAAGTAATTGCTAAGCTTCTACATCCCACCAATGTTAGAGGAGTTAGAAGTTTTCTAGGGCATGCCAATTTTTACCGACGTTTCATAAAAGACTTCTCTAAAATTGGCACTCCTATGAATAAACTCTTAGAAAAAGATGCCCCATTCATCTTTTCAGATGAATGCATCAAATCTTTTAATATTCTTAAAGAAAAACTCACTAATGCGCCGATCATGATAACTCCAAATTGGAATCTTCCATTTGAACTCATGTGCGATGCAAGTGATTTTGCAATGGGAGCCATTTTAGGACAAATGATTGAAAAACGATTTCAACCTATTTATTACGCTAGTAAGACATTACATGGAGCACAAACGAATTACACAACTACTGAAAAAGAACTCCTTGCTATTGTCATTGCTTTTGACAATTTTCGTTCATATCTCGTTCTAGCAAAAACGGTGGTCTATACTGACCATTCTGCTCTTAGATACCTATTTTCAAAACAAGATGCCAAACTACGATTAATCCATTGGATCTTACTCTTACAAGAGTTCGATATTGAAATCCGAGACAAAAAGGGAGCATAAAATCTCGCAGCTGATCATCTTTCTCGCCTTGAAAATCCTGAATTAGAAGTTCTAAATGAATCGACCATACAAGATAACTTTCCTGATGAATATCTTTTGAAGATCGACTATAGTGAAATTCCATGGTTTGCAGACTTTGCAAACTACTTAGTATGTGGATTCCTTGAAAAAGGGTTGTCGTACCAAAAACGAAAGAAATTATTTAGTGATATAAAACACTATTTTTGGGAAGATCCACATTTATTCAAAAGATGTCATGATGGAATAATACGCCGATGTGTATTCGGAGATGAATCTAGTCAAATCTTAAACCATTATCACACAGGACCAACAGGAGGGCATTATGGGTCTCAACTCACAGCAAGGAAAGTTTACGACGCTGGATTCTATTGGCCTACAATTTTCAAAGACGCACACCTTCTTTGTAAATCCTATGATGCATGTCAAAGGGCCGGAAAATAAGTCAACGTGATAAAATGCCACAAAATGTCATTCAAGTATGTGAAGTATTTGACGTTTGGGGTATTGACTTTATGAGTCCATTTCCAAAATCTCATAATAATCTCTACATTCTCGTTGCCATTGATTAACGATGCACGAGTTGTAGTCAACTTCTTAAAACGTCTTTTTGCAAGGTTCAGAACACCGAAAGCTTTAATAAGTGATCGGGGTACTCATTTTTGTAATAATCAACTTGAGAAAGTTCTCAAAAGATATGGAGTAACTCATAAAATCTCAACCGCTTATCATCCACAAACAAGTAGGCAAGTTGAAAATACCAACCGAGTTAAAAAATGTATTCTAGAGAAAACTGTAGGATCAAATCCAAATGAATGGTCCATGAAATTGGAGGATGCACTCTGGGCTTTTAGAACAGCCTTCAAAACTCCAATTGGAACCACACATTTTAAACTCGTTTACGGAAAAGCATGTCACCTTCCAGTAGAAATTAAGCACAAAGCATTTTGGGCTTTGAAGACGTGTAATCTTGATTTGCATGAAGCTGGACGTTTACGATTAAGTCAACTAAACGAATTAGAAGAATTAAGACATGATGCATATGAAAATTCGTTAATCTATAAGGAAAGAACGAAGAAATGGCGTGATAAAAGAATCAGAAGTTCAAAAGAATTTAAGGAAGGAGACAGAGTTCTTCTTTTCAATTCACAATTCAAGTTATTTCCTGGAAAATTGAAATCAAAATGGTCTGGACCATTCATAGTTAAAAGAGTTTTCCCATACGGAACAATAGAGTTAATAAATTCAAATGGGATTGAATGTAAAGTTAATGGTCACAGAGTTAAACATTACATACATGATCCGATGGAAGTTGATAATGAAGTTAATCACAATTTCGATACCACAGCTAACTAAGTGTGGGGAGAATCAAATATTTTAAGGATAATATAATGTTGTCTAGAGTTAGATTTTCTGTTTTCGTGTAGTTCTCGAGAATGGAATCCGAATGGTCTTTCCCTAGCAGACCCTAAAGAACTAGTCTTCTCCCTCCATTCTGAATTTTTGTGTTTTTAGGTTTTACGAGATGAAGAATTCCTTTGATTTAAACCATGGTCTACTACTACACGCTATGATTACTAAACGTAATAATAACACATTCTCAAGTGAACTGGTATTATTCATAAGAGGAAAAATTGACGAAGTAAGGAAATAACTCAGGAAAGATCATAATAAGATACATTTTGGTAAAGAAAAATCAAAATCCACAACAAAAAGAAGAGCACGACACCTTGAAAGATGTCATAAATGCAGAAAATGGTCACACTAAGGGAAATGTTCGAACAATCAAACACATTCCAATTCTGAATTCGTTACTCTATGCAGAGAAGGACCGTTCATATGTTTAGAAGAAAAGTTGTTGAAAAATTGAGGTTACGCTTATGTAGCAATGGAAAACCAAATCGAACGACTCTCCTATGAGTCGACTAAAGCAGGTCTCTGAGAATTTTATCTCATAGGTAAGTATGTACAGTTTTTATTTTATTTTTATTTATTGCTTTTAACCTTTTGATAATAAATGCTGAATCGTTCTCTATAAAGTATTAAATTGATATTCAATAAAATTAGGTATAATAAACCGAAATTATTGATATCATACAAAAATTTATTCATCACTGTGAAATTTACCGTTTATTCATAATGTATAAATATCTTTAATCAATCAATCCAAAATATTTTAAAAATTCGTCATGAGTAAAATTAGGTAATATAACCGAAATTACTTTACTCAAAAGAGGGACGTGTATTTTTGTTAATATTTGATTGATTAAAATGGGATAAAAGACCAAAAAGTTTTTTATTTTTACCTTGTTTTCTAAATTACTGTATAACTATATTATTTTTAAATATAAGTTTGTAAAACTAATGTATATAAATATTAATAATATTTATATGAACTTTTATTAATATGCAATTTTTAAATTTAAGTTTGGTGTGAATTTAAAAACAAAAATTACTTTATTTCATTAAGTTAAAAAATTGATTTCTAAAATTCTTCGTGCATTGAAGACTAGGTCGTTGAACCGAAATTGCTTTACCCGAGGGCGGGACGAGAAATTTTATCATCATTATTTTTAATTTTGATGATCTAAAGTATGCCAAAAACTTAAAAAAAAAATAAAAAAAAAAAAACCTGTACCCCATGCGATCACATGGGGTTTGCATTGGGAACCCATGCGATCGCATGGGAACCCTGGACTGGTCAGATTCATAAAACTCATCGATCTGCTTCTGTCTCCTCACAATACACAAACAAATACATGAACACACTCCAAAACCATCTCATATTTCACCATTTTTTTCACCAAAATTCACCAAATTTCGTGCTACAATCCGCTATAATCATGCCTTTTCTTGGATTTGAAAAGAAAAAGGTAGAAATTTCACCCCTAAACTCTTAAATTTCCCAATTTTACTGATAATTACAATTAATTGCAATAATCTTAGTTTGATGATTTCTAGCTTAATTAGAGTTAAATTGTTAGTATATTATGCTTGTATAACCTAGATTGATGCTATTTGACATGATTTGAAGCCTTAAACTTCAAAATTTTTAGAAATCTAGGGTTTGTGTTGTTGAGCAATTTGGGGCTTTTTGATATAAATAGGTTATGACCGATTTTTGTTATGAATTATTGCTAAATTAAGTAGTGTAACATGTTTAGGTTACTAAATGATCAAAACTTTGATCCTAAACATGATTTTTGAACATCAAAGTGGATTTTTTAAGTCTAAAATTCATGAACTTGATTAATTTGATATAATTGCCATTTGAAACTTGTTTAATTGCTAGTAATGGTTATTTTAACATGTTATTTGAGATGAATACTTATGAACATTGCATACATTTTCATATATGCTTATTTAAAAAAATGTAGAATTGTTAAAATGATGAAAATGTGTATAAGTTAATATGGATTAAACATGTTATTGTAATTGTTTTAATTTGTTATTTTGCTAACACTAATGCATATTTGGATGCACAAAATTTTGTGTTTAATGTGTTTTGCAAAAATTTACAAACACTGATGGTGGTGGTTCGTCTTCACAACAACCTGAACAAGAACCAGATCAAGAACCACAACCGGAACCACAACCTGAACAACATCACTATGATTAACACCTACCATATTATGAACCGAATCTACACTTTTTTACTGCCTACGTACAATTTCCGCTTCATCAGTTAATAATAAACTCAAGAGTTCATGAACAGGAATTACATCCCAATCTGAGATTTGAGCGAAACTGGATAGATTACCCGACGTACTAAAGTAACAAATTTAAGCTTTACACCAAAAATGTCGAGGTGCCAAGGGAGATAGATTGGGGACCTTTGGAAGAAGTCAACCTAGCTAACTCAATTAGGCTGTTACTAATCCAAAGGTATGTGAACTCTTCTTTTCCTGATTGGGAACGTTTGTTTACCACTCGTAGGCCTGTATATAAGGAGTGGTGTGTTGAATTAATGAGTACTATAGCATTAAATAAGGATGTAGATAATTTAGAAGATATGAGCTTTCTTAGATTTTTACTTGGAGGTAGGATGTACAAGATGTCCATGCTAGACATGGCTAGGGCTTTACAGATTTACACCCCCGCTGAATTATGATCACCTGATTGTACAGCTTTGATTCATGAAGGTGAGAGGGTAGATAGAGATTTTGACGCTAATGCCATATGGAGGCGTATGTCAAACTTTAATGAGTTTAGGCGGGGTGGAAGACACTCCTATTTAGATATTAATAGAGTAGAGCTTCGCATTATACATAGATTTTTATCGAACTCGATTACACAAAGAGGTAGAAACAAGGAGAAAATGACCCTAAACGATTTATTCTACCTCAAGTGCATTCGAGAACCTAGAGGCTTTGTTAATATCCCCTACTGTATTGGTTATTATCTGTCCAAAATGGTGGAAGGTATACAGGAGGGGGGAATAATAGGAGGAGGCATTTTTGTTACTCTCATTAGAGAGTATTTAGGTGTAGATAAATATCGAAGGGGTCCAATGGTCGAGATTGAGGGACAAGCCGAGACTATAGGTCTATCTGTTTATCAAGGTGCAAATGTACTAACTCGAAGACACAATAGGCCACTACCATATCATGGCACCCATCCATAGGTAGAGAGGGGTTCGGATGAGGAGATGGGGGAAGCAGATGACATTAGGAATGTCATTAGGGATAGTTATACTGATGCTTATCAGCATATAGATGAGGTGGAAATGAATAACCATGCTAGGCATCGTCGGTATGAGGAATGGAGAGCCGCAGATGAGTATGAGCAATCTAGACGACGCCAGCATGATAGTTGGGTAGTTCATCAGCACCAAATCATGAGCCAGCTATCATATCAGGTACCACATAACTACATCCCGACTCGACCTGCTTACTATCCACCACATCAGCCTCATATACGACCACCCTTTAACCTGTACGACCCCAACCAAGCCTATCAGAACACCTATCACCAGCCATGGAACCCGAGCGATGACATGAACTAGAATCCATATCCAGATTGATACAGTTCCATTGGTGATTTCTTATTTTTTATCATTTTTATGTTTAAACATATAATATTTTGATATTTTTATGTAATTTTTAACATTTTTATTATTTTGTACTAATATTTCATATTTATAATTTGAAAGTGGGATATTAAGTCTCATTTCAAATTACCATGCATGTTTATATTTGTATTGTATGTATATTGTGAATTGTACACAACAGGGTAAAACAACGCACTTTCAAAGACTGTCATTAAGTTCAGCAAAAGCTGTTAATTTTGACAACAAGATGCAAAATATATGTGAAATAACAACTACAGAAATGAAAAAATGATGTGCACCATTTATCATTCAAACAAATAACAATATGTTTGGAAACTTTGGTAAAATTTAATCATTTTTCTACGCTAATCACCCTCAATAATTTAAATTGTTACTGATTTCTTGCAAATGAGGCATTGCAAGATCTTAAGTGTGGGAAGGGATTAAATTCTTTCGTTTTAAACATTTGACTTATACACTTGGTTTAATAGCCACCGTTAAATTACTAGTAAAGCAGTAGTTGTATTAGAATCTAGTGCTCTCTGATAATAAAGAACAGCCCTAGTCTTATATACTGACTACCAACTTCTAGTAAAATATTTAAAAAAATTTCAAATAAATGAACTCAAAATCATGTTTATACATATTTAAGAACGATAAAACTAGGTGTTAACACTGAAATTATTGTTACCTCGGAAAGGACATAAATTGAGAAACAACCTAAAACGCTTGAATTCATTTAAAATGGAATAGAAGAGAATAAAAAGGCAAAGAAATAAAAATAAAAGCCAAGTGTGGGAAAAATTTACCAAGTTATTTAGAACATATATCACATATTTTTGTACAAATAATTGAAGATACTTTTGTTTTAGACGATATTAATCAATTTTACCCAGTTTATTGTAATATAAATGGAATGTAAAAGGAAGTAAAGTCTTCCGAGAAAAAGACACGCACTTCTTGATTTCGGTCAGAAAGTTGTCGTCCAGACCAGTTGTAGAGTCTACGAAAAACCTTGAAAAATTTTCTCGAAAATCAGGTGGAAATCCACGGACCTCAGCATCAAACAGGGTCGCCAAGTGGTCAGACTTATCCTAACTATGAGAGGATCTGTCTCGTACAATGGGGAGGCACCGTGCAAATTAGCTTATACGACTAATGAATCAGATCTCCAGAAAGGATAATCTCCTTAAAAATCAAAAATAAGCTTTTAAGCCTGATATTACTCAATCCTTGAGATTGACTTTAAAAGATTGAGAATTACAAACTCATGGAATTCGATGATATCTAAACTCGAGCATGAACGAGAAAATATTTTGATCAAAATTATAAACCGATTTGTTTTCTGAAAACCCATTTTCAATGCGTTCATTACCATTGAACGTAAAATCCTAAGAATTCATCGAAATTCATTAGGTCACCTGAACCAAATCGGGTGTCAACTGTAAGAACGGTGGTTGTATAGCATGGTCGAAGGCAGGACCTTGTGCCAGACCGAAAAATTATAGGGTGAACTTTGCTATTGCTCCTACAAAGGATAGTAATTGCATCCGACACGTTTTTGGACCATGGTCATCTGCATGTCATTAGACATCGCCTTAACAGTTGCTTGTTCAACCCTTTCCTTTACAACCGGATGGTAGTTTACCGAAAGGTAATATACGGAGCAAGTATACTGGACGTGTTGCTTTCCTAATACAAGGTTAGCAAGTAGGTGACACAAAACCATAAGTTTTGAGCTAAAATTTTCAAATCTGAAACCCACAAAACCCAAAAAAATATTTTGCAAACACCGGTGAAGGGTTATTCCGAAAAACTTATTTAGGGTAAAAACTAGATTGAATTTTCAAAAGATCAAATGTTTTCATAAAGATCCAATTTTCTAAAGGATCTAAATTTTCATATTCATGTGGGATTGTAAACCACAATGTTACTATCATTGTTCATACCACCGTATAAAAATCACTGATGTACAAAGTGTGAAGAATAAAGAAGTGATTCTAGTAAAGTTTTATTCAAGTTCTATATTGCTTAAGGACAAGCAACGCTCAAGTGTGGGAATATTTGATAATGCTAAAAACGAACATATATTTTATAGCATTATCCTTCTAGAAAGACAAGCTTTTAGTTGCAATTGTTATATTCTCAAGTAATATTCGTTTAAATAATAAAAGGTGAAGACAAAAGACAGATTCGACGATTTGAAGATGCAAATGACCAAAAAGCTAAAAAGTACAAGTTACAATCCAAGTGGTTCAATTTATTGATGAGAAACATCTAAAAATGACAAGAGTACAAGCCGCAAAATGCAAAGTACAAGATATTAAATTGTACGAAAGGACGTTCGAAAATCCGGAACCGGGACCTGAACCGAGTATCAACGCGCGATGCAACGGACCTAAAATTACATGTCAACGATACACAAGAATATAATATAATATATATAATTATATAAAATTATATATATTATATTATATATTAAATAAATCGCAGCAGCCCACGTTTTGGAACCATTTGCAGCTGGACAGCCTGTCCATGTGATCGCATGGCCTGGGTGCCTTATTCCCATGCGATCGCATGGCACCCAGAACCTGGCCACATCTATAAATAGCAATCGAATTCGGACGAGAGGAGTACACCTTCATCACTGATCTCTTACTCTCTCTCAATATATTTATATTTATATTTTATAATTATAATTTTAATATTAATATTAAGTTAATAATAATAATAAGGTTATAGTGTCGAATGTTTTAAGGTTTTGTAAGTCGAAACTCTATCCGTGTAACGCTACGCGATTAATACTCATTGTAAGTTATGTTCAACCTTTTTACATTAAAGTCTCGTAGCTAAGTTATTATTATGCTTATTTAAGCCGAAGTAATCGTGACGTGGGACTAAATATTAAAGACGGGGTTATTGGGCTTTGGACCATAATTGGGGTTTGGACAAAAGACCGACACTTGTGAAAATTGGACTATGGGCTATTAATGGGCTTTATATTAATTAAATGATATCTCATTGATTTAATATAGAGATTTACAATTTGACGTATCTATATATAACCACATATGCCTGACTGGGTACGGTGGGCAGGATATTTATGAATACTAATAATTATTCATTTGACCGGACAAAGAGATAGATTAATAGTCACTGGATTCATTAAAACAGGGGTGGATTACATTCAAGGGTAATTGGTGTAATTGTTAACAAAGTATTAAAACCTTGGATTACACGCAGTCGATAACCTGGTGTATTCATTAAACAAAGTATTAAGACCTTGTTACAGTTTCAATCCCCAATTAGTTGGAATATTTGACTTCGGGTATAAGGTTAATTTGGCGAAGACTCTCGCACTTTATTATTATGACCGATGGACTATTATGGACAAAACCAGATGGACATATCAAATAATCCAGGACAAAGGACAATTAACCCATGATAATAAATTAAAATCAACACGTCAAACATCATGATTACGGAAGTTTAAATAAGCATAATTCCTTTATTTTATATCTCATCGCACTTTTATTTATTGTCATTTTATTTATCGTACTTTAAAGTATTGCACTTTTAATTATTGTATTTTTATTTTACCGCACTTTTAATTATCTTCATTTACTTTACGCTTTAAATTAAGTCATATTTATATTTAATATTTTACATTAATTTTTAATTGTGATTTAAGTTCTAAAATCGACAAACCGGTCATTAAATAGTAAAACCCCCTTTATAATAATAATAATATTACTTATATATATTTTTATACAAATATAGCTTAAAATAAATATAACGTTAAACTTAGCCAGCTCCCTGTGGAACGAACCGAATTTACTAAAAACTACACTACTCTACGATTAGATACACTGCCTATAAGTGTTGTAGCAAGGTTTAAGTATATCCATTCTATAAATAAATAAATAACTTGTGTAAAATTGTATCGTATTTAATAGTATTTCGTAGTAAAATATAATCTATTTTGTACTACCCCTCGCACACATCAACTATTTTTGATGCTGCTGCCGGGGAATCCGAAAGCGAAACGCTATAAAAAAAAATTTAGTTTTTAAGTTATTTTTGTAAAAATATTTTTATATAAGTTTTGAATATCAAAAATGCAAAAACATATAAAAAAGTATATATCTCTATATTTTTATGTGTTTAAATTAAAAAGTTATTAATTTACAAAAACTAATAAGTATTTTTTTTAAATATAAGTTTTATTTTATTTTCTATAAATTAAAAACAGAATATAAATATAAAAAAAATAAGTAAAACTGAAAACGGGCCTGGTACTATAGCAGCCCAAACAATCTGGCCTGGAACTCGAAGCCATGCGATTGCATGGCCAGAACAAAGAAACCTCATGCGGTCGCATGAGGTGATTTGACAGGTCTGAATCCTCAGCTGGTACGGATTAGGGTTAGGTTTTATTTATTATTATTATTAATTAATTAGTTAATTAGGGTTTTGTTAAATAATAGTTTAATTTAGTTTTATTTTTAGTTTTAATTAGTTTTATTAAGTTTAATAAGTTTTATTAATACTTTTATAAAATAATAATATAAAAATAATATTTTTATAAAAATAAGTAATTTTATCATTTTTTTCTCTTTTTATAAATCGTATATTTTAATCTTTTAATTTGTAATTTGTATTTTTATCGTTCGTAATTAATTTTAAATTTACTTTTTGCCGTAGTTATTTTATATTCCTAGATTTTTAGGCTTTGTCGTAAAATCCCTTAAGTGCTTTTTCTTTAGATTAAGATTTAGACGCTTTTGAATTTTACGACGTTGCTTATCGCTTTATTATTTAATAGATTTTAGTGCCTTTTTAAGTAATTGCCATTTTGGATATAGAATTCCTTTAAGCTTTAATACTTCTAGACGCAAGTTTTAATTTTTTGTTTTAAGACTTTTAAGTTTCGACGCTTTACTTTCTTTTTATTATTTTTTGACGGTTTGTTTTTCGACGGTTTATTTTTCGACGGTTTGTACAACAGTGGCTTCCTGATGAACATTCTAAGATGGATCAGTTTGTGGAAATGATCTTGGCAGAATACAGATCATTGGTAAGAATGGTACCTTCGTTACCTAAAGCCTTTACCATAGCCAAAATGGTGGAAGGAGGTACTAAGGCGGCCAAAGAGAGTCAAAACGAACCAGTGACGCAACCCAAGCAAGCGTCAAGTAAAGGTAGTTTTAAATCAAAGAAGTCTCATGGTGGTCAATAAAAGGGAAGATTTTCTGAAAGTGGTAGTAGTTCGAACCAGAGGGTGTGGTGCAATGGTTGTAAATCGACTCATGCGGGTCCTTGTACTAATTTGACAAAGAGGTGCATGCGGTGCGGAGTAATGGATCATGATATTCAGGCTTGCTCATTCAAAGAAAATGTTTGCTGGAATTGCCATAAATCAGGGCACAGATCAGTTGATTGTCCATCTGCGAGAAAGATGAGTTCTGGGGTAGGGTCAGGAGCAAGGACATCGTCAGTCGGAGGATCCCCTGCTTCTTCAACTGGACAGAAGCGAAAGAATCCTCCACCACCTGAAGCAAGAGCCTTTTACATATCGGTTGATACAGCTACTGAAACTGACGATGTGATTACCGGTATGTTTCTAATAAATTCTTCGCCGGCTCGTGTGTTATTTGATTGTGGAGCGAATCGCTCTTTTATGTCTGTTACATTATGTGATAAGTTGAAATTTCCTATCAACGTATTATCTGAACCTATAAGAATAGAAGTGGGTGATGGTAGAACGGTCCTAGTCACAACCTCTATGTCGGAGTAACCATCGAAATAGATGGGAGTGAATTCCCTATGACTTGTCTTGTTATGCCTATACCGAGCTTTGATGTCGTATTAGGTATGGATTGGTTAAGCCGCCATAAAGCAAGTATAAAATGTGATAAGAAAATAATTTATTTTCCTTTGGCCGATGAGACACGTGTTGTGGCCCGAGGTGAACGGGGCAGGTTTAATTGTCCGTTAATTTCAATGATGAAAGCTAAGAAATCGTTAGCCACAGGATGTGATTCGTTTCTAGCATATGTAATCGATGCAAAGAAAGAGAAGAAATTTGTGTCCGATATCCCGATAGTGTTCGAATTCCCAGAAGTATTTCCTGATGAATTATCGGGCTAACCGCCAGTAAGAGAGGTAGAGTACAAGATTGAATTATTGCCGGGTTCTACACACCAGTGGCAAAAGCTCTGTATCGATTAGCACCGTTCGAGATTCGTGATATGATGTCACAAATTCAGGAGTTGCTAGATCGTGGGTTTATTCGACCAAGTTCTTCGCCATGGGGTGCTCTAGTGTTTTTCATGAAGAAGAAAGACGGAACTCTCCATATGTGCATTGCTTACCGAGAACTAAATAAAAGAACAGTGAAGAACAAGTACCCGTTGCCAAGAATTGATGATCTGTTTGATCAGCTACAAGGGGCATCGTACTTCTCTAAAATTGATCTACGATCAGGTTATCACCAGGTTCGAGTAGCCGAGGAGGATATTCCAAAGACAGCTTTTCGTACAAGATACGGTCATTACGAGTTTTTCGTTATTCCATTTGGGTTGACAAATGCGCCAGAAATATTCATTGATTTAATGAATCGGGTGTGCCGACAGTTTCTCGACAAATTCGTGATAGTATTTATCGATGATATTTTAATTTATTCAAAAATAGAAGCCGAGCACGCTACACATCCGAGGCAAGTGTTAGAACTATTGAAACGAGAAAGTTTGTACGCCAAATTTTCTAAATGTGAGTTCTGGTTAATAGAAGTGCAGTTTTTGGGTCACGTTATCTGCCAAGAGGTATCAAAGTCGATCCATCTAAAATAGAAGCGATAATGAATTGGAATTCACCGAAGACTCTGACAGAGATTAAGAGTCTTCTGGGTTTAGCCGGTTACTACCGAAGGTTTATTAAAGATTTCTCAAAGATAGCGGGTCCATTGACCAAGTTAACCCGGAAAGATGTAACTTTTCGATGGAGCGATGAACAAGAAAATGCCTTCCAGACATTGAAACGGTTGTTTTGTCAAGCTCCAGTTTTAGCGTTACTTGAGGGTACAGAAGATTTTATTGTGTATTGTGATGCGTCATTTAGCCGGATTGGGTTGTGTGTTAATGCAGTGAGAGAAAGTTATTGCCTATGCCTCAAGACAGTTGAAAACTCATGAGATAAATTATCCGACACATGATCTAGAGTTGGCTGCAGTTGTATTTGTAAAAAAATTCTGGAGACATTACCTTTACGACACTCATTGAGTGATTTGTACCCACCATAAGAGTCTTCAGCATATCTTTTAACAGAAAGAGTTAAACATGCGTCAGAGACGATGGCAAGAATTAATTAAAGATTATGATTGTGAGATTTGTTATCATCAAGGAATGGTAAATGTTGTTGCAGATGCTTTGAGTCGAAAGAAATCCATCGACAATATGAAATTCATGTGAATTAAGATTGTTTCAGACTTAATTGATCGATTAAAGATAACACAATTAGAAGCCTTGAATGATGAACATTTGAAATCTGAGATATTATTGAAGCGAAAAGTGGATTTAATTGACGATTCCCATGGATTAAAGACTTTTAGTAAGAGAATTTGGGTTCCTTTGCTAGGAGGATTGAGGGATTTAATCTTGAATGAAGCGCACAAATCAAGATTGTCTATCCATCCTGGAAGTACGAAGGTGTATCATGACTTGAAACCTTTATATTGGTGGCCAACAATGAAGAAAGATACCGCGCGTTACGTGGAAAAGTGTCATATATGCGCCCAAGTAAAAGCTGAACATCTGAAACCTTACAGGTCATTACTGAGACAACCCGTCCTAATCCATCTGGACGAATACATTACATTTGATTACATCGCGAGGTACTTGACCTCTATATGATACATTTTACAAATATTGCATTCTTTTTTTAAAAGACAAACTTTCATTACATCGAAAGTTGACGGCATGCATACCATTTCATAATATATCCAACTATAATTGACTTAGTAATAATCTTGATGAACTCAATGACAAGAATGCAACGTATTTTGAAATATGTCATGAATGACTCCAAGTAATATCTCTAAAATGAGCAAATGCACAGCGGAAGATTTCTTTCATACCTGAGAATAAACAGGCTTTCAAGTGTCAACCAAAAGGTTGGTGAGTTCATTAGTTTAACATAATCATTCATTTCCATTAATTTAATAGACCACAAGAATTTCATTTTCAGTTCTCATAAATATACGTCCCATGCATAGAGACAAAAATCATTCATATGGTGAACACCTGGTAACCGACATTAACAAGATTCATATAAGAATATCCCCTATCATTCCGGGAAATCCTTCGGACATGATAAAAACGAATTCGAAGTACTAAAGCATCTGGTATTTTGGATGGGGTTCGTTCGGCCCAATAGATCTTTCTTTAGGATTCGCGTCAATTAGTAGATCGGTTTACTAATTCTTAAGCTACCAAGCAAAAGGGGCATATTCGGCTTCGATCATTCACCCATATAATGTAGTTTCAATTACTTGTATCTATTTCGTAAAATATTTATAAAAATAGCGCATGTATTCTCAGTCCCAAAAATATATATTGCAAAAGCATTTAAAAAAGGAGTAATGAAACTCACCATACTGTATTTCGTAGTAAAAATACATATAACGTCATTGAACAAGTGCAAGATTGGCCTCGGATTCACGAACCTAAATTAATTATATATATATATATATATATATATATATATACATATATATATATATACATATATATATATACATATATATATATATATACATATATATATACATATACATATATATATATATATATATATACATATATATATATATATATATACATATACATATATATATATATACATATACATATATATATATATATATATATATATATATATATATATGTTGGTCAATATTTGTCTATCAATTTAGGTCAAGTAATAGTGTACTACAATCCTAATGCTCGAGACTAATATGCAAAAGTCAACAAAAGTCAATTTGACTTAAAATGATTCCCAAAATTTATACATGATTATTATATAGTTTAAATATCAATGTTTTATATTTTTAAATATTTTTAAAAGATTTATTAGAGTAAATAATATTATTCATTTATTAATAAATACGTAAAACTTTATATAAAAAGTTCATTAATATTATAAAAAATATTATGATAGGTTTTATTAAGGTAAATATATTATTTGTATTACATATTTATTTGATAAAAAAACATTGATAATAATAATAAGTAAAAGTTGTATTATTTTGTAATAATAATAATTATTATTCTATTAATAAAAATATCAATATTTATATTCACTAAAAAAATGATATTATGATAAAATGATAATTCTAATTATAATAACTTTAATATTTACGATACTTTTTAATATTAACTTTAAAATAATAATTTTATTTAAAATGATAATAATAATGATATTTTATAATAACAATGACATTTCATTTAAAATAATAATTTTTGTTAAAATGATAGTTTTAATACCAACGATACTTTTAATAATAATATTATTAATAAAAATAATAAGAATGATAATTTTATCTAAATCAATATCTTACAATATTTTAATTTTCATCAGGATACCCATACTCATTAATCCCTAATCGATTCATTTAATAGCTTTTAATCGTCTTTTATATCGCGTTAATGTTAATGATAATAATAGTAATCATATTAATTAGGTGTTACTAATAATAGTTTTTAATTATAATAATACTAATGATAATAAATATTATAATAATATTAATGATAATATTAATTATAACTTTAACTATAATAACGATAATAATAAAAATAACAATTTTTAATGATAATACTACTTATTGATAATAATAATAATAATAATAATAATAATAATAATAATAATAATAATAATAATAATAATATTAATAATAATAATAATAATAATAATGATTAGATAAAAACTATAACAACGATAATAACGACGATAATAATAATCATTTTTATTAATAATACAAAACTTCAATTGATTAAAACTTCTAACCCGTTCATCGAAACCATTCGATATCTAAATGAAAAGTTCTTAATTTTTCGCTAGTTTTCCAACGACATGCATATCTTATATCTTATCTCAACCGTATATGTAACTAATTCAGGATTCAACATAACCTAACTAAAGGCAATATCAAAAGTACAAGCATGCATAATCCTATATTCTCGAGCACTAGTCAGGGATACACTATTAGTATGTAAAAATTAAATTATGAGTACTCACGTATCAATATTGAGATTCAATATTGCAGGAAAGGTACGTAGACGCAACGGAGATGATAAACACTAGATTGACCTTACGAGCATACCCATGAACCATACCCATCACCTCCATAGCTATAACCTATAATTCCCTTAGCCCTATCCTACTCGAAAACCAGTTTTAAAAATAACCCACTCATGACCTCGTCATAGTATTTTATGTATAAATATTACTAATCTTAATACTCCTACTAATTGTGATGACCCGGGAATTTCCGACCAAATTTAAACTTAATCTTTATATAATCTCGACACGATGAGCAGAGTCTGTAATGTTGTGTCTTGGAATTTTTGAACTATTTTTTATGAATACATTTGACCTTGACCGTTCCCGACGATTCTCGAACAATTATTTGTAAATAAATATGTAAAGGTGTATACATATATAAATATAAATAAATATAATAATTAGAAATAATAAAATTTAATCAATTGAATTAAGAATAATTATTAATAAAGATTATCACTAAGAATTATTACTATTATTATTATATATCATATAATTAATAACCTGCAATGTTAATATCTAATATAATAAATTGAATAATATGTAAACTATAATAGTTATAGTAATATTATTATTATTACCTTCAATATTAACATCTATATTAGTATTATTAATATTATTATGAAAATGAATAAATTATTATATTATTATTACTAATATTATTGTAATTAGTATTATTATTAGTATCATTAATAATATCATTATCATCATCATTATTATTAAAGTTATCAGTACTGTTATAATAAAAATAATACAATTTGTTATGGTCATCATTAATAATATTATTAATATCATTTTTATAATTACTCATATTCTTATTATCATGATAAAATTATTATTAATATGATAAATTCTATTATTGTTAATATTAGTATTTTATTATTAATCATATTATCAATGTTGTTATTAATATTAATATTACCATGAATATTATCATTAATTTATTATCAGTATTATTATTATTTAATAGTTATTATTATTATTAATAAAATTATTATTATTATTAGTATTATTATTAATATATTATTTAATTATTAAATTATTAATGGAATATAATTCATATAGCAGGAAATCGTACAAAGTTGTTTCTTATCGCTATCATGCTTTATCAATTTTTGTTTCTATCTTTAAAAGTGTTACAAAATCTGTTACAAATCTTTTTCTCTTTTTATTTTTTATTCCATTTTCTGTACTATCGATTGATTCTGGTCGATTTTATTTAACTACAAAACAAGCTCAATTAAGTCAGACTAGCTGGAATACTATCTGATAGACACTATACCATCTAATACAATTATAGCTTAAAACAACAAAATAGACACAAAACAAAACGTAAATTGAAGAACACAACTCACTTTCTCTCTAATCTCTCTCCCTCTCCTTCGTAAAACACTATGAATAACCAAACCAATACAACATCATGAGGCACCATCAAACTTCTTCAAACATTCGGACCTAAGTACTTCTCGTATCTTGTTCCTTATTGATACAACAAATCCACACTCGTACATCACCGGAGAACCACCATCTTTTATGTTCGAGATCAAAATTCTATCACCACAACACTTTCTATTTTATTTATGACTCATCTCAAAACACCATAAAAACCATGTACGTCTTCTGTTGGGCTAACCAGTTCGAAAGTCCACAACCACCAGTTCCTACTACTCCCCTACATAACCTCGTGAACACCACAACCATAGACAACCATACACCACACTCAATGTGTAGTTACCTGACACACACCTGTATCCTTGCCACATCGTTGTAACCACATACCATTCAACAATTGATGATTTTATATCCAATCTGATTCGTTCATCATCTATCATCTGTCAAGTCGGTCTTCGTTCTTCATATTTTTCGTTTCTTCATTTCGCACCACAACTTGGTAAGATCATTTTCTTCCTTAATAAATTATAGAAGTCTTCCCCATTTTCATTCTATTTGAACACCAAAGAACCATCATATAAACCAAACCAATTATTTATTCATTTTCTGTTGAGCGAAACTACAAGAAGATTGATGAAAACATGCGGTATTTTTTTCTTCCAGCAAATCAACTCCACCAAAGGGATTAAAAAAAAATAAGGTTAATAATTGCACATTTTCTTTTCCTCTTTGTCTTTGTGGCCGACAGGCATAAAGTTCCAACCCTACATGACATATTGTGCTTGAATATTAAAACAAAGGGGAGTGGGCAGTTACATATGGCTGCAACTTTCCTTACCTGTATTATTATTTTTTTATATACTGGAGGAAATCCAAACAGCCACGTATAAGTTGGACCATTCATGTTTTAAAAGGAGTTGTGGACTGCTTTGTTTAATCGAGAGCCTACTTTATTCTTGATCCAAGTTGGGCCGTGATTTGAGTGTGGAGTTGGGCCACCAGATTGAAATCTATCAATTCTATTACATGGGTTTCTATTCAGCAACTACACAAACATACACAATCAAGTAGATGATAATTAATAAGGATAATACAAATGTTCAAACGATTCGGTTTAAACGATGACTATTAAAGATGATGATTATGTTGTTAGTGGATGCAACTTTTCCCTTTATGTTGATATTCAAAACTCCATACGTATTAACTTGGTGGCCAAAAGTTAAAACCAATGAAAAGCCTTTTGATTTTCCTTTTACTAATTGAGTGGGTCTTGGTTGTCGGTTAAAAAGAAGAGTGAACCACCACAATTAGAATAGGTAGGGTATAATTCAAAAAGAATTATAATAGGTACTATTCCATATAAAATAACGATAACTATGATGATGCCTGATGACGAGATGGTTGCTGCATTTTTTTTTTTAAACGATTAGACAGAAAACACAAAAAGGGCCGTGAACCTTGTTATTTAATGATTAATTAGGCTGACTTTCATTTTGGGCTTTGAAATTGCTGTTGGGCCGAAGAGTATAGGTTAAATATAATTGGGTTTCATATAACATTGGAAAGACAGAAATGGATGAGTGGTTTGAGGTGTTAGCGATTGAGCCAGAGGACGCTGGTTCGAGCCTGTTCAGGAGCTTTATTTTTATCAAAAGACCAATTCTTTGAGGTAGTTATCTTTATTATTATTATTATTATTATTATTATTATTATTATTATTATTATTATTATTATTATTATTATTATTATTATTATTATTATTGTTAGAAGTATGGTTATATTGTCATTTTTATTATTAATATCACTATTAGTATTATTTTTTAACATTATAATTATTATCATATATATTATCTTACCAAATAACTATTAAGATATATAAAACTATATTCAATACATACAATATAAATATATATTAACAGTTTTATAAAGAAATTAATAATTATTTAATTCAAGGTATATAACATAAATATATTTAATTAAGTTAATTAATGAAACATATAATTTATTAATATCACAATCATATCACTAATAATAATAATGTGTTAATATATATAATTGATATAGGTTCGTGAATCCGAGGCCAACCCTGCGTTGTTCAATATAGTCAAATGTATTTTTACTACAGAATACATTAGGTGAGTTCATTTACTCCCTTTTTACTCATTACATTTTTGGGCTGAGAATACATGCAAATGCTTTATTAACTGTTTTACAATAATTATATGCGTGAGTTTTCATTACTCCCTTTTTAAATGCTTTCGCAATATATATTTTTGGGACTGAGAATGCATACGCTGCTTTTATAATTGTTTTACGAAATGGACACAAGTGATCGAAACTACATTCTATGGTTGGATTATCTAATCGAATATGCCCTTTTTATATAGTCTGGTAATCTAAGAATTAGGGAACAGAAAACCTAATTGACGCGAACTCTAAAGATAGATCTATCGGGCCCAACAAGCCCCATCCAAAGTACCGGATGCTTTAGTACTTCGAAATTTATATCATGTCCGAAGGAGGATCCCGGAATGATGGGGATATTCTTATATGCATATTGTTAATGTCGGTTACCAGGTGTTCAATCCATATGAATGATATTTTTGTCTCTATGCATGGGACGTATGTTTATGAGAAATGGAAATATGAAATCTTGTGGTCTATTAAAATTATGAAATGATTATTTATGTTAAATTAATGAACTCACCAACCTTTTGGTTGACACTTGAAAGCATGTTTATTCTCAGGTACGAAAGAAATCTTCCGCTGTGTAATTGCTCATTTTAAAGATATTACTTGGAGTCATTCATGATATATTTCAAAAGGCGTTGCATTCGAGTCGTTGAGATCATCAAGATTATTATTAAATCAGTTATAATTAGATATATTATAAAATGGTATGCATGCCGTCAACTTTCGTTGTAATGAAAGTTTGTCTTTTCAAAAACGAATGCAATGTTTGTAAAATGTATCATATAGAGGTCAAATACCTCGCGATGTAATCAACTGTTGTGAATCGTTTATAATCAATATGGACTTCGTCTGGATGGATTAGGACGGGTCCTTTCAGTTGGTATCAGAGCTGTGGTCTTAGCGAACCAGGTCTGCATTAGTGTGTCTAACTGATAAGTCGTTAGGATGCATTAGTGAGTCTGGACTCCGACCGTGTCTGCATGTCAAAAGTTTTGCTTATCATTTAGTGTCGAAAATTTCCTGCTTATCTTTCTTAGGGAATCACTTGTTTATCATTCTTAGTCTAGACACGTTTTACTGCATTGATTGCATGAATAGTGTATAGACAAAATTCATATCTTAGCGTATCTGCTACTTTATATCTTAGCGTATCTGTTACTGTAACTTTGCCTGACAACTTCCGTTGATTCCTCCGTAACTTATGGGATTTTAGTATTATATATGCATATGTAAATTATGTATTGCAGGGTACTAATCTACGTCCTATAATCTATTTCTTATCGAAAATCCTCCATCTGATCATACGAGATGAATCCTGCAACCAGTTCGAGTCCCTCAGATTCCGATAGCTATTCCGATAGTTATTCCGACAGCTATTCCGATATAGATGTTCACCTAAGCTCCGAAAACAGCGTCATTGGCATGAATCAACCAATCAGCCATTATCATATCATCTGATGGGTTCGTAGTCGACTTAATTAATGGAAACGCGCAGAAGGCAATCTCTTCCACCAACCGAATTCACCTCTTGACAATTAACCTGAAGCGTTTACCGGCGAACCTGTTCGAGACACCATTTTCAGTCTCATTTCCAGAGTAACTCGACAAGATTATATTCTATCCACAATTCTGAACCTTATTCATCCGCTCGTTTCGACTGACAATCATCCTGAAGTAATAAGTCAACGAACTTCGTGCTCGAATAATCAATTTGGAGAATATGGTGCAAAATGTACCAGCTTCAGCAACATCACCGGCACCAACAGTACCATCAATAACAGCACCAGTACCATCAACAATCCATGCTTCAATATCATCATCTGTACTTTGAGTATGATCTTCGATCTATGTATCGTTCTACCTCATTTATCTTCGTTCGACATGACGAATATGTAATCTCTAAAGTTTTAGAGATTATTTATTCTAGTTCAACCGAAACGCAAATGAGTTTAATATCATATTAACTCATTAAATCCATGAATACATCTGAAGAAAATATATATGTATATATGTTTTCATAAAGATTGTAACTAAAAATTCTCTTGTACAAACTGTTAATGGTGAAAATATTTTAACGGGTAGGTAATACCCGAGGAATATTTAAATTTCACATTAATAAGTTACATTGTACGTTCTTCGAATCTGATTCAACAGTCATTTATTATCCTACTTGCAACCACAGCTATACGAATCCGTTCATCACAGGATAACTATTTTCATTCAATTTCATATTTGGATTTTGACCTATCAGAATCCGACAAGTGGCATAATGAAGAAAACATTGGACAAAAATAAAATTTGTTAGAAACAAACAAATTAACTATGAGAAATTTTGTTAAGAATCCACGCTAACGAAATCCTAGCTAACTGTTCCTAGCTAACTGATTACATTTTGTTTATCGCAATTTATTTTATTGCAAATTACATTCTCGCAATTTTATTTATCGTCATTAAATTTATGTTATTTATTTTACGCACTTTAAATATCGGGACATGTATACAAGGTTTTGACATATCATATCGACGCATCTATATATATTATTTGGAATCAGCATAGACACTCTATATGCAGTAATGATCGAGTTCTCTATACAGGGTTGAGGTTGATTCTACAATAATATATATAGTTTGAGTTGTGATCGAGTCTGAGACGTATACGGGTCACGACATGTATTAATTAATTCGAATATTATATATTAAGCTATATATGAAGGATTGCACTGTCAACTGTGGACTATCGACTGTGGACTAATAACATTGGACAATTAAAATGAATTAAAATATTGATTATAACATATGAAACTAAACATTTCTTCAAGTTTGCCACTTGATTTCACCTTAAACCTCATTTGTATCTTGGCGATTACAATCTGCATTCAAACCTTTCATGATTCTTGAAAACGCCTCAATCGATAGGATGAACCAACCGCACTTCATCTACGGAAGAAAAGATTGATGCAGATAGTTATGCACATAAAAACACTCGAAACCTGAGTAAATGTTTAACACGTATCTGTGCGAGCTTCTTTGGCATTGTTATTACCGAAAATAATATTGAAATTCTTTTTCAAAATAGCCAATTTTGTCACAGCTCCAACAAGACAACTTCGACTTTTCAATCAAAACAACCTTAGTATAACCTTGATATATATGTTGCTCATTTATTGTTACCAGAGAACCTTCTATATTCCACTATAGTACCATCAGCGTTTAATCATCTAAAAACAAAATTCTCCTGAAAACACCTCGGATTGATAACTGACGATTCAGATATGGCTGCATTAAATGCAGAGGAAACAGTAAAATTGTAGATGGCCTAAATGGTCAAGAGTTTGATGATAAAGTATGGAGTGTTGGGAACGCTCGATAGAAAATTTGATACTGAAAAATGGAATTGAGCTAGCCATGGAAGAGACCAAGGATAAATATAAGGACCAAACCCTATATTCAAGGAATCCAGGTAATTCTGGATGCGCCGAAATCTTTAGAGAATATCTTGTTCCGAAGTCATGTTAAAATCTTGCGAAAATTTTTATTTTTATTTATTTATTTTTTTTCTTCATCAACCTTCTAACTTGAAATTCCAAAATATCATCATAAATATCTTCGATATTTCTGAGGATATTTTCATAAATATTCTTGTCCGAAATTATCTACCTCTTCGTGTTTTCTGTATTCTATTATATTGGAAACTTCTGTAAAATCTAAGTATAAATTAGGAATGAATTCTGGAGAAGTGTAGGGAATTGAAGCATGAGTTAGTATAATATAATGGCGCTTGGCCAACGTGATTATATTACAGTAAGTCATGCTGAGTTCTAATGGAACATGATGATTCACAGATTATAACGTCATCATGTGCCATGTTACATAACTCTATCATTCTACTTAATTTCTGAACATATCAAGAAAATGTAATCTTGATGGTTCTATCTTCCATGATGTTGATAAATTTGAAAATCAAATTGTGCTATCACGTTCCTTCCTGCTTAGAACATTATAATCATTCGAAACTCTATATCTACGAATTCTGGACCATTATTCGCTTGACTTAAAGTCGGGAAGAGAAAACAAAAGTATGAAGCTCTAATACATAGGGGAAAATATAAAGCCCAACAACAACACTGAAATTACAAACCGTGTATGTCAATTTTTATCACAATATAAAGACACGGGAGAATTAAAAACACTATAACCCCACGGGCAAAGTAGAAGAAAACAAATTCCTCGGTGGAAGTTGGAAAAGGAGAATGATTGTTGTGATAGTAAAGATAAGGACAAGGATTAGAACTGGATTAAGCATTTTCATAATCTTTTGGATGTATGAACTAAGAAAGAAAGTATAGGAATGGAAAGTAATGGAACGGAAGAAGTTCATTTATAGTGGAAATACCGGACCGAGCAATCGAGGCAGATCATCGCATTTAATTAAAGAGATCCGAATTTCCTTAAATCTCGAAGAACCAGATCTTTTAGATTTTGAAGATTTTCTTTAATTCCTTGAATTCCGGAATTCAACCAAGACAACATCAAAAGTTAAGACACACCTTATTTTCTAAATTTAACCATGACTAGTCAAAAGTTATGATGAAACTTGTCTTCTCATTTCACTATTTTGTGATGGCTTCACTCGTACGCTTCACATGATCGAATCGTTTTATCTATATTAATCAATAATGATAAAATACTATTCATCAACTCATATTCGTCATGAAAACAATTTTTATTGTTAGCCATGACGACCTCACTCAAATTTCGGGACGAAATTTCTTTAACGGGTAGGTACTGTGATGACCCGGGAATTTCCGACCAAATTTAAACTTAATCTTTATATAATCTTGACACGATGAGCAGAGTCTGTAATGTTGTGTCTTGGAATTTTTGAACTATTTTTTATGAATACATTTGACCTTGACCTTTCCCGACGATTCTCGAACAATTATTTGTAAATAAATATGTAAAGGTGTATACATATATAAATATAAATAAATATAATAATTAGAAATAATAAAATTTAATCAATTGAATTAAGAATAATTATTAATAAAGATTATCACTAAGAATTATTACTATTATTATTATATATCATATAATTAATAACCTGCAATGTTAATATCTAATATAATAAATTGAATAATATGTAAACTATAATAGTTATAGTAATATTATTATTATTACCTTCAATATTAACATCTATATTAGTATTATTAATATTATTATGAAAATGAATAAATTATTATATTATTATTACTAATATTATTGTAATTAGTATTATTATTAGTATCATTAATAATATCATTATCATCATCATTATTATTAAAGTTATCAGTACTGTTATAATAAAAATAATACAATTTGTTATGGTCATCATTAATAATATTATTAATATCATTTTTATAATTACTCATATTCTTATTATCATGATAAAATTATTATTAATATGATAAATTCTATTATTGTTAATATTAGTATTTTATTATTAATCATATTATCAATGTTGTTATTAATATTAATATTACCATGAATATTATCATTAATTTATTATCAGTATTATTATTATTTAATAGTTATTATTATTATTAATAAAATTATTATTATTATTAGTATTATTATTAATATATTATTTAATTATTAAATTATTAATGGAATATAATTCATATAGCAGGAAATCGTACAAAGTTGTTTCTTATCGCTATCATGCTTTATCAATTTTTGTTTCTATCTTTAAAAGTGTTACAAAATCTGTTACAAATCTTTTTCTCTTTTTATTTTTTATTCCATTTTCTGTACTATCGATTGATTCTGGTCGATTTTATTTAACTACAAAACAAGCTCAATTAAGTCAGACTAGCTAGAATACTATCTGATAGACACTATACCATCTAATACAATTATAGCTTAAAACAACAAAATAGACACAAAACAAAACGTAAATTGAAGAACACAACTCACTTTCTCTCTAATCT
Source organism: Rutidosis leptorrhynchoides (assembly GCF_046630445.1). Lineage (NCBI taxonomy): Eukaryota > Viridiplantae > Streptophyta > Magnoliopsida > Asterales > Asteraceae > Rutidosis > Rutidosis leptorrhynchoides. The sequence goes on from NC_092336.1 coordinate 196,965,582, forward strand.
CTCTCCCTCTCCTTCGTAAAACACTATGAATAACCAAACCAATACAACATCATGAGGCACCATCAAACTTCTTCAAACATTCGGACCTAAGTACTTCTCGTATCTTGTTCCTTATTGATACAACAAATCCACACTCGTACATCACCGGAGAACCACCATCTTTTATGTTCGAGATCAAAATTCTATCACCACAACACTTTCTATTTTATTTATGACTCATCTCAAAACACCATAAAAACCATGTACGTCTTCTGTTGGGCTAACCAGTTCGAAAGTCCACAACCACCAGTTCCTACTACTCCCCTACATAACCTCGTGAACACCACAACCATAGACAACCATACACCACACTCAATGTGTAGTTACCTGACACGCACCTGTATCCTTGCCACATCGTTGTAACCACATACCATTCAACAATTGATGATTTTATATCCAATCTAATTCGTTCATCATCTATCATCTGTCAAGTCGGTCTTCGTTCTTCATATTTTTCGTTTCTTCATTTCGCACCCCAACTTGGTAAGATCATTTTCTTCCTTAATAAATTATAGAAGTCTTCCCCATTTTCATTCTATTTGAACACCAAAGAACCATCATATAAACCAAACCAATTATTTATTCATTTTCTGTTGAGCGAAACCACAAGAAGATTGATGAAAACATGCGGTATTTTTTTCTTCCAGCAAATCAACTCCACCAAAGGGATTAAAAAAAAATAAGGTTAATAATTGCACATTTTCTTTTCCTCTTTGTCTTTGTGGCCGACAGGCATAAAGTTCCAACCCTACATGACATATTGTGCTTGAATATTAAAACAAAGGGGAGTGGGCAGTTACATATGGCTGCAACTTGCCTTACCCGTATTATTATTTTTTTATATACTGGAGGAAATCCAAACAGCCACGTATAAGTTGGACCATTCATGTTTTAAAAGGAGTTGTGGACTGCTTTGTTTAATCGAGAGCCTACTTTATTCTTGATCCAAGTTGGGCCGTGATTTGAGTGTGGAGTTGGGCCACCAGATTGAAATCTATCAATTCTATTACATGGGTTTCTATTCAGCAACTACACAAACATACACAATCAAGTAGATGATAATTAATAAGGATAATACAAATGTTCAAACGATTCGGTTTAAACAATGACTATTAAAGATGATGATTATGTTGTTAGTGGATGCAACTTTTCCCTTTATGTTGATATTCAAAACTCCATACGTATTAACTTGGTGGCCAAAAGTTAAAACCAATGAAAAGCCTTTTGATTTTCCTTTTACTAATTGAGTGGGTCTTGGTTGTCGGTTAAAAAGAAGAGTGAACCACCACAATTAGAATAGGTAGTGTATAATTCAAAAAGAATTATAATAGGTACTATGCCATATAAAATAACGATAACTATGATGATGCCTGATGACGAGATGGTTGCTGCATTTTTTTTTAAACGATTAGACAGAAAACACAAAAAGGGCCGTGAACCTTGTTATTTAATGATTAATTAGGCTGACTTTCATTTTGGGCTTTGAAATTGCTGTTGGGCCGAAGAGTATAGGTTAAATATAATTGGGTTTCATATAACATTGGAAAGACAGAAATGGATGAGTGGTTTGAGGTGTTAGCGATTGAGCCAGAGGACGCTGGTTCGAGCCTGTTCAGGAGCTTTATTTTTATCAAAAGACCAATTCTTTGAGGTAGTTATCTTTATTATTATTATTATTATTATTATTATTATTATTATTATTATTATTATTATTATTATTATTATTATTATTATTATTATTATTATTATTATTATTATTATTATTATTATTATTGTTAGAAGTATGGTTATATTGTCATTTTTATTATTAATATCACTATTAGTATTATTTTTTAACATTATAATTATTATCATATATATTATCTTACCAAATTACTATTAAGATATATAAAACTATATTCAATACATACAATATAAATATATATTAACAGTTTTATAAAGAAATTAATAATTATTTAATTCAAGGTATATAACATAAATATATTTAATTAAGTTAATTAATGAAACATATAATTTATTAATATCACAATCATATCACTAATAATAATAATGTGTTAATATATATAATTGATATAGGTTCGTGAATCCGAGGCCAACCCTGCGTTGTTCAATATAGTCATATGTATTTTTACTACAAAATACATTAGGTGAGTTCATTTACTCCCTTTTTACTCATTACATTTTTGGGCTGAGAATACATGCAAATGCTTTATTAACTATTTTACAATAATTATATGCGTGAGTTTTCATTACTCCCTTTTTAAATGCTTTCGCAATATATATTTTTGGGACTGAGAATGCATACGCTGCTTTTATAATTGTTTAACGAAATGGACACAAGTGATCGAAACTATATTCTATGGTTGGATTATCTAATCGAATATGCCCTTTTTATATAGTCTGGTAATCTAAGAATTAGGGAACAGAAACCCTAATTGACGCGAACTCTAAAGATAGATCTATCGGGCCCAACAAGCCCCATCCAAAGTACCGGATGCTTTAGTACTTCGAAATTTATATCATGTCCGAAGGAGGATCCCGGAATGATGGGGATATTCTTATATGCATATTGTTAATGTCGGTTACCAGGTGTTCAATCCATATGAATGATATTTTTGTCTCTATGCATGGGACGTATGTTTATGAGAAATGGAAATATGAAATCTTGTGGTCTATTAAAATTATGAAATGATTATTTATGTTAAACTAATGAACTCACCAACCTTTTGGTTGACACTTGAAAGCATGTTTATTCTCAGGTACGAAAGAAATCTTCCGCTGTGTGATTGCTCATTTTAAAGATATTACTTGGAGTCATTCATGATATATTTCAAAAGGCGTTGCATTCGAGTCGTTGAGATCATCAAGATTATTATTAAATCAGTTATAATTAGATATATTATAAAATGGTATGCATGCCGTCAACTTTCGTTGTAATGAAAGTTTGTCTTTTCAAAAACGAATGCAATGTTTGTAAAATGTATCATATAGAGGTCAAATACCTCGCGATGTAATCAACTGTTGTGAATCGTTTATAATCAATATGGACTTCGTCCGGATGGATTAGGACGGGTCCTTTCACTAATAATAATAATAATAATAATAATAATAATAATAATAATAATAATAATAATAATAATAATAATAATAATAATAATAATAATAATAATAATAATAATAATATTTATAATAATAATAATAATTATAATATGTATATAAAGAGAGATTGAGGGACAGAAGCAATTATGTGTGTGTATAACCGAACTAATTCGTTTGATTTATATAAGTGTCTTGAGATTCCAATCCATGCGATTGCATGGATGTTGTGTGTGGTCTTCATGCAATCGCATGACCATAGTTTACAGCTCCTAATCCTTTAACCTCTTATACCGACACTCCATTTCTCATTTATGTAATATAATTAATATTATTTAATATATAATATATTTAATCTTTAGAATTAATTAAATATTATGTTATATTCTCGTGCATAGTTAAAATGTAATTTTTGTTCAAATGACTCATATTTTGTCACTCGACTCATGTACCACTTTCGGTTTTTCGAACGCACTTTTGTATGTTTAGAAAACTAGCCTTTTACGTTACGCGACGTGTACCCTTATTAATAATTTGACTTACTCATCAATAAATTATTTTGTGATAAATGTAACTTGTAAAATTGAGTGTTGTGGTCATTTACTTCTATAAATCAGTGACTCTTTGTTTGTCAAAATATATTATTTTAAATTAGGACGTTTTATGACTAAGTTAAAATACATATTTTCATTTCAAAATATAAGTTTGAACTCTTTACTTAATATATAGTTTTTTTTTCAAACTAAAGATATTCAAAATTTATGTATTTAGGAATTGTTTAAATATCAAGAATTACTATTTCGTAACATTTGTATTTTTAAAGTTTAAAATTGATATACTTTATTTATATAAAACGTTTACAAAGACATTTTAATATTCCAATTACTTTATATTCCAAATCATTTTATCACAAAGGTTATAATAGTAGAAGTTGTTATGTCATAAGACGTTCTTAAAAAGTCTATTATATCGAGATGACGTTTTCGTTTATGAAGGTAAAAATCATATATAAACCATATCAGGTTTCAAGGTTTTAACTTCCAGTTTAATCATGACTCGTAGGATTAAGTCTAAAGGAAAATCAAACATAAGGAATCATCTTAATGTAAAATGTCGATCTATTTAACTTGTCAATATCTATTCTCTAATTTACCTATAATCCCTAATTTCACTTTCACAATACCTAATATGAAGGTTAATTAATTTATCTTATCAAAAGTCACGAGACAATTATTGTAAGGCATAAATTGAAAAATCAAATGGGAATCTCCACTAACCCTTGTCTAGTTCCCGTTAATTGACACTTTTATTCCTTCTAATAAATCATTTTACCAATTATTTCGAATACCGTTAAAAAGAATAGATTTCTCAAATCATAGTGAACCTCTTAACAGAGACTCATAATTATAATTCAATGTATCTAATAATTCAATCATTTGATATCATCTTTTAATTCCATTGATAACTATTAGAATATATTTTGAAACAAATACGTTTATATAAAGTATTATACGTCTAATACTTTGTTAATGTTTTCAAGTTATAATATATACACATATACATATATAATCATGTTCGTTCATATAATGGTTCGTGAATCATTGGAATTTGGTCGAGGTTAAATGAGTGTATGAATACAGTTTAAAATTCTTGAGATTCAACTTACAAACTTTGCTTATCGTGTGGGGAATATATAAAGATTAAAGTTTAAATTTGGTCGGAAATTTTCGGGTTGTCACAGTACCTACCCGTTTAAGAAATTTCGTCCCGAAATTTGATTGGGATGGTCATGGCTGACAATAATTATGTTTTCATGACGCATATAAGGTGAAGATTAGGGTTTTATCATCATTAAGTAATATGGATAAAACCATTTGATTTTGTGAAGATTACGAGTGAAGTTATCACTAAAAGAGTGAAATGAGTATGTATAGATTCGTCATATCTTTTGAAGTAGATAGGACTGATTTTCAAGTTCGAAAGATTTGGAGAAAATCTTCGTAATAGGATTTGATTCTTCGATAATCAAGGGAATTAGGATCTGCTTTAAATGCGATCATCTGTTTTGATTTCCCTGTCAGATATTTTACTATAAATCTACCTCCTTCGTTTCCTTTTAACTCACACCTTCCATTATTTCTAACTCATACTTTAAAGCATTCATCAATATGCTCCATCCAGTTCTGCTTCTTGATATATTCCTAACCTTCATATCGGTCATTCTTCTTTTTTATCTACTGCCGAAAGAATCTATTTACTTCTACTATACACTTGGTTTTATAGTGTTTTTAGTTCTCCCTTGTCTTTATATTGCTATATGTATTGATATATACAGTTTATAATTTGTGGGTGGTTGTTGGGTTTTATATCTTCTCTTATATTTCGATGTCCCTACTTCTGTCTCCCATAATCATTGTCATCTCCAGTTAATGCTTTCTTTTATTTGCTGCGATTTATACCCCAATTTCTGTTTCGGAGCTTTGTCCTTTCGTTTCTTCTTCTTGCGAGTAAGTACTACTTATAATGATCCATAATTCGCAGATATGAATTTCGGAATGAACATTGTTAATGTTATAAGAAGGGAATTGTAATGGCACGATCTTGACTTGTCAAATTACTAGAATACCTTGGAAAAGACCGAATCATCAAGAAATATTTTCTTGATATTTTAGAGGTTAAAGAGAATATAAAAGTCGTGTAACATGACACATGATGACGTTATGATCTATGAATCATCACGTTCCATTTAGAAACTCAGCATGAATTACTGTAATATAATCACGTTGATCAAGTGTCATTATATTATACTAATTCATGCTTCAACTCCTAACACTACTTCAAAAGTATTCCTATTTTAAACTCGAATGTTTCAGAATTTAGAAACAAAAATAGTTTCTTTTATGATGTAATACAGATAATGCGAAGAGGTAAATGATTTCAGATAAGAATAATTATGGAAATATCTTCAGAAATATGGAAGATATTTATAATGAAAGATACGATGATATCTTAGAATTTCTAATATCAGAAGATGATGAAGAATATTGTCTGTAGGGGTTTAGTGTCAGCAACAAGGTATTCGTTAATGACTTCAGCAGACACTAAATCATTTGGATTCTTTGAAGGCAGGTTCAGTCTTTGTGCAGACACTAAATCATTTGGATTTGTCCACAGCCTCCTTCATACTTTGCTCAATCCGTTTTCCAGTTCTAAAACTTCTCTTTTTCTGAGCTTTGCCAATACACTAATCTTTATCATCAAACTTTTTACTACTAAAGTCGTTTACAGTTTTTGTTACTTCATCAGCATTTCGAGAACTAGTTCGCAGTTCAGAGTGTTTTTCAGAAACTTCTCATTCGAAGTATGTAAGCCTTGGAGATAGACGTTAAATGTATAACTGTTGGCGTCAACATGCTGTGAGATTTCAAAATACTGATTGCTAATTCCCAATGATTCGTATGGAAATTCTCATTATAAGAGGCAGATGAGTAAATGATGGGGTTTTGATAAATATAATGACTTTTCGGAAAATCTCAGATCATTACGGTTGCTGATAAGTTTAATGCTAATGTGGTGAGATATGAAAGGTTCCCCGGTAACAATGGCGAAAGGGCAACATATATATCAAGATTATGATAAGGCTACTCCGAATGAAAAATCGAAGTTGTCTTGCTGGAGCTGTGATAGAATTTGCTACTTTGAAAAGGAATTGAAAAGTATTTTTGCTAATAAATGCCAAAGAATCTGACACAGATAAGTGTGGAATTATAACTTTGGTTTCGAGTGCTTTTTAAGTACATAACTGTAGGTAATATGTGGTTGAATCATCATCTCAATTGCTCATTATTTGAAGTGTCTTCAGAATTTTTCAAAGGGTTTGAACACAGATTGTAATCATTAATATACCTTTGATGTTCTAACACAGTTTTTGAAGTCAAATTATATCTTTGAAAGATGTAGGAATCTAAAAGTGATGGTACCGGTTATATCTCGAATTGAATTCTGAGGTTTCAAAATCAGAATTGAGTTTGAATGAATATGGTTGTTTTGATTTTTATGAAAGAATGTATATTATTGTGAAAGTAGGAAGTATAGTTGATAATTTGCTTAATCCGATTCGAAGAATGTAACATATTAATTGTGAATATATATATATATTTCTCGGGTATTACCTACCCGTTAAAAAAAATTTCACAATTAATATTTTGTACAAAAGAATTTTATTACAGTCTTTATGAAAATATACATGTATATATTCTCTTCAGATATAACATAGATTTTAATGAGTTAATACTAAATTAAACTTATTCGATTTACGGTTGGAACTAGAATTGAATAATCCCTTGAAGGCTTTAGAGATTACATAAGTATTTCTTCAGTAATTATGAATCAATACTTCGTTATTTGTTGAGGCGTGATGTTGGTTTTCGTTAAATTCTTGTGAACTTTGCAAAGTACGAATGATATTATCTAAAAAGTTTTGGGTACATCGATGATGAAAGTGTAAAATCAAATATATACTTGATTTATTATGAATTGGAATTTGTTGAATTGAGATAGAGATTGTAGTTAACGATGGTTAAGTTGCGGGCGAAGGACGTACATTATTGCATATTTATAATATGAATTAACCGCATAGTTAAGATTCACACATAATAGCTTACTACAGAAAGATTTATTATGGTTTGAAAATTTATATATATAAGATATACATATAAATCCTTCAGTGGAAATGAGTTAATACTTCATATCTTGTTGATATGACATACTTGTTGTTGATTTGTAATAATGTCCATGGTGATTCTTGAACTTTCAGAGCTTGTGATGTTATAGGTGCTGCTAGGGCTGATGAAGCTGACGATACTGACGGTGCAGGTGATGCTACGGTACTGTTGATGCTATTGGTAAAACAAGTCTGGCTTGTGAATCACGCATCATTCTTGTCAGGGTTTCTACTCTTCCTTCTATCATTTTGGTTCACTCATCTGATTTTTGGTTAGGGTTAGAATAGATAATCTCTAAGACTTTAGAGATTATATAATCGTTGCAAAATATTTCTCCAATGAACTTATGAATCAACACTTCATCGTTTGTTGTTGTTGGTATCTCTTGGTTTCTACAGAGCGTATGACGTTGATGCTCGTAGGACAGATTGTGAAGTTGAGGTTTACGACGCGGTTGTGGTTGGAGGTGGTAATGGTACTGTTGGCATTGATGATGGTGGAACTGGTTATGCTGCTGGTGCTACTGCTGGTGTTTGTAACCTTTGCACCATATTCTCTAAATCCACTACCCGAGCGCGAAGCTCATTGACTTCTTCTATTACACCGGGGTAATTGTCGGTTCGGACGAGAGGATAAATAAAATCTAAAATTTGATGTAGTATGTAATCGTGATGAGATACTCTGGAAATGAGAGAGAAAATGGTGTCTCGAACAGGTTCGTCGGTAAGTGCTTCAGGTTCTTCGCCAAGAGGGCAATGTGGTGGATGGAAGGGATCACCTTCTTCTTGTCTCCAATGATTAAGAAGACAATGAACCCATCCCCAATTCATCCAGAATAGATGATGGCTAATTGATTGATCCATTCCGGTCACACTGCTTTCAGAGCTGGAGTAGGATTCCATTTCGGAATCCGAGGAACTTGAATTAATGATGAATTCCATTTCGTATGATTGAATAAGGATTTTTCGATATGAAATGATTTTCGATTATCGGATGGTATTCTAATTACATAGAATATCTATAGATATAGAACAAAAGATTTCGTAGATTACGGAGGAATTTACGGGATATGTCAGGTAAAGTTTAAAGTAACAGATACGATAAGATATGATTTAGCAGATACGCTAAGATATGAATTTTGTCTATACACTACTCATGCAATTAATGTAGCAAAACGTGTCTAGACTAATAATGATAAGCAGGTAATTTACTAAGGATGATAAGCAGATGATTTCTGACTAAAAATGATAAGCAAAACTTTTGACATGCAGACACACTAATGCATCCTAATGACTTATCAGTTAGACACACTAATGCAGACCTGGTTCGCTAATACCACCGCTCTGATACCACATGAGACGACCCGTCCTAATCTGTAATGACCCGGACTTTTTCGATCGATCTATACTTATAAGATTAATATTTACATAAATTAAACCTTACCAACATGATAAGCAACCCAAATTGTTGAGACTTATGTTTTTGAAAAGAGATTTACACAACGTTTGACCGTCTAGTTTGACCGATGATATCACGAACTATATAACATATGATAATTATACGTTTGTGTATATATATGTATATACACATATTTAACATGATCTAAGGATGTTTTAATATCTCATTTTGTATTAATAACAATAAGTTATAAGTATATTTTGAAACTACTAACTTAAGTTTTCAAAACGATAACTTTAAGTAACGTTTTTTTGATATAAATACTTATAACCTATAATGTTTATACATATATCGTATATGTAATGTATTTAATCACTTTTTAAGAACTTAAATACATAAAACAATATAAGTATATTCACAAAAGATAACTATATTTGAATCCTCGTTCCGTTTTCACAGGATTTCTATACGTATATCTAGAGTATATGTACTCGTATCATACCTAGCTTCTATACGTATTTACTATTGGTATATACACATCAAATCACCACCTAACCAGCCCTTGTTCATGCCTTATGTATAAGGTAATTACTTTTGTATTATTGTATGACTAATTAACAAGATTACAAACTTGAAAATTGTCTTTGTCTCCCCCCATTCACGTTTTTAAAGGGGTTAAGAGTACTCCATTTTTGATTCATTTTTACCTCAAATCTCTAGCTAAATACACACACACTTATGAACCCTAAACACCTTAACTATCTCAGATCACAACCATGAAGATCTAGCTTCAAAAACATCACTTAATCACCATAATAAAACCCTTACAAAAACACCTCAAGAATCCTTCCAAAAACACAAGTTTACTTCCAATCTTTCATCCAACTCCACCACTCTTTTGGTTCTAGGTTTTTACTCCTCTTTTACAGCAATCTTGTCCAAGTAACTTGAGGTAGTAACTTTGTTCATAACCTTATTCGATTCATATATATATAGTTATCTTATTTTATGGTATAAAATTTTAACAACAAGAACATAGTTTGAATGTTTTCAAACTTGTTTGCAAACTAAATAGATCCTTCTAACTTAACTTTTAAAATACTTCAAGACATGTAATATATCATAAATATATGCTAATTTAACAAGGTATAACTTGGTTTTTCAAAGAACACCTTAAAAACTGTTTTTACGACGTCGGAGTGCAATCGGGGGCGGTTTTGGGTTGGATAATTAAAAACTATTTTGAACCTTGAATTGGAGGTTTATTTTCTGGAAAAATGATATTTACTATGAATATGATAACACATAAAAATTTCATGATTTAACTCAAAGTATAAGTATTTTTAGAAAAATAATCATTTAATGTTGTTTACATAAGGGAAAATGATTAACTTCATAAGTTTCACCAAAGTTTGACCTATGACCTGTGATTTCGAATACAAACTAAGGTATGTACAGTTCATAGTCTTAAAGAAGAACTCGATCCAAGGAAGTGGCAAGTTGAACCAACGAAAACGGAGTTGTAACGAAGAAACTATGAGCAAAACGAGATCGGATATCCAAGACTAGTTTAGCCACGAAAATAATTGGAGAAAAATTAAATAAATCACATCTTTTTAAAATAACATGATATTTTATATATATGTACACATAATTTAAAGGATCACCCTTAAACAATACGAGAAGATTAATCATAAGATCCCATGATTGTACGCAACACGTCATTTGACAACACCGGTACTTTATGTACGCAACACGTCATTTAACAACACCGGTACCATGGGTCAAGATTAATCCCGACCAATACGAATACGATGGGGGTTTTATTTATTTCGATGGGGGTTTTATTTATTAAACACCTAAATATGAACCATTAAAATTGAATTACTAACATCGGACTGCTAACTACGGACTAAGAAGACATTAAAAGTATTATAAGTATATATATACGTGACGATTGTTTAAAATGAAAATATATTGATATATTATATATGGATAGGTTCGTGATATCAACCGGAGACCAAGTCAAAATATATATATCTTCAAGGCAAAAGTGAGTATATAGTCCCACTTTTAAACTCTAAATATTTCGGGATGAGAATACATGTATTTTATGTTTTACGATATGGACACAAGTAACTGAAAATATATTCTACGTTGAGTTGTACCACTGGCATACTTCCCTGTAGCTTGGTAACTACTATTTACAGCGGTATTGTAAACGCGAATCCTGTTGATAGATCTATCGGGCCTGACAACCCCAACCGGACTGGACGACCAGTATTCAACGGTTGCACAGTACTTCGTTTCGTGACTACACTTGGTACGGTGTAGTAAGATTTCATAATAAAGGGAATATGCGACGTGATTAAATGTTAAGTATGGCTACCAAGTGCTCAACCATTTAGAATATTTTTATTAAAATGTTTACATATGAAATCTTGTGGTCTATATTTATACCGCTGCCGGCATTAAACCTATATCTCACCAACTTTATGTTGACGTTTTAAACATGTCTATTCTCAGGTGATAACTAAAAGCTTCCGCTGCAACATGTTGAATTTAAGCAAGATCTTGAGTATGCATATTTGTGTCAAAAATAAAACTGCATATCCGAGGAATTGTAATGTAAAATATGCTAGAAATCGTATTGTTATCATCACATGTAAAGTTTGTAAGTCTAAGATTATCGCTAAATGATAATCATCTTTATATTGTCTAAAGTTTGTATTAATATAAGAGTTATGGTTTGTAATGTAAAATAAATGCAGTTGTTCTTTTAAAAATGTCGCATATAGAGGTCAATACCTCGCAATGAAATCATACGTTATCTAACTCGTTCTTATGGTTAAGGACGGGTTATGACATGTGGTATCAGAGCGGTGGTCTTAGCGAACCAGGTTTGCATTAGTGTGTCTAACTGATAAGTCGTTAGGATACATTAGTAAGTCTGGACTTTGACCGGGTCTGATTTAAAAACCATTGCTTATCATTGTTGGTTAAAATTTATATGTAAATATTATGTAGTACTAATGGGTTAGTTGTTGTGTGATAGATGTCGGGCTCAAAACTTGTTATCACATTCAGCGACTCCGAACCAGAATCTTCAGATGGTGTTCCAGTCATTAACCTATCCGATGACGAAAATAATATCTTTGGGGAAGACTCACAAATTTCGGATGAACCGACTATAGAGAACCCGGAAAGTGAACCCGAGGAGGAAAGTGAACCCAAGGAGGAAAGTGAACCCGAGGAGGAAAGTGAACCCGAGGAAGAAATACAGGAAATTACAAGAGACAAGTTCGAACTAGGAAAGAAACGAAAGGCTAATGAATTAGAAAATTCAAATCCCGAGTTTAGTAAGGATGATGTGGCACCAACTCCACTAGACACTACCACCCCTATTCCCGCTATTCCTATTCATTCTATCCCGGCATCCAGTTCTTCAGTCCCACAACCAAAATATAGGCAGACCGCTAGGATAAGCGTTAGGCGATTCATTGAACCTAAACGTCTTAGAAAATAGACCAAACGATGCGCTGCCGTATTAAACCATGGGATCATATAATGTTTTGTATAATATTATTAGTGTGGTTTGCTTAATGTTCGATGTAAGATAAGCATATGTAAAATAGTGAAGTGTGAAATGCAATAATTTTCCATGGTTAAGTATTATTTAGATGGTAGTAATTGATTCTGTACTAAGCTATTAAGTATGGAAATTAACGGGTAGGTACTACCCTAGATATAATTATAAAACGCTAATAAGAAGAAAAGGCTTTTATAATAATACCTGGTTCATATTATTAATAAGCTATAATGTACTGTAAATATACACTACATCTATAATATTCCATGTGAATAATTATTTTCTTTTCATTCTTATAGAAGAATATGGCGCGATTGAACCGAATGACGGAACAAGAAATCCAGGAACTCATCAATCAGCGAGTGAACGACAGAATGTTATGGGTCGAGGCTGCAAGAGGTGCTGCAGTTAACCCAAATCCTCGTGTAGGGTGCACTTACAAAACTTTTCAAGCTTGCAAGCCCTCATCATTAAGTGGAACAGAAGGACCGATCGGTTTAACCCGGTGGATAGAAAAGATGGAGACTGTGTTTAAAATCAGTGGTTGTGTTGAAAAGGACATGACCAAGTATGCATCGTGCACTTTACAAGATAGTGCACTCACGTGGTGGAAAAATTATGTGAAGGCTGTAGGAGGAGATGTAGCTTATGATACTCCATGGGAAGAATTCAAAACAATGTTAATTAACGAATATTGTCCAAGGAACGAGGTTAGGAAGTTGGAAGATGAATTACGAAGCCTGAAGGTTGTTGGTACTGAAATCACCAACTACAATCAGCGATTCATGGAATTAGTTTTGCTATGTCCTGAATTGGTTCCAACCGAAGAACGGAAGATTGAAATGTACAAAGATGGTTTGCCCAAAAAGGTCAAGGCAAATGTTACAGCATCGAAACCTAAGACAATTCATGAAGCTATAACCAAGGCAAATGAACTAATGGATCAGGTCATCATGGATAAGAAAGTATCCAATACTGATGTGAAGGTATCAGGTAACAAAAGAAAGTGGAATGGAAATTATGATCGAGGTAACCAACAACAATCTTTTAAGAAACAAGAAATCACGCAAGGTGCGGGTAGTGGTTTAAGCTTTGGTTACAAAGGACAAAATCCTTTATGCAACCGATGTCACAAACATCACTCTGGTTACTGTAATGTGGTATGCAACAAATGTAATCGAAAGGGTCATCTTGCTGAAGATTGTAGGGCTCTCGTTACAAATACAAATGGTACCAAGACTCCTGCCACCAATGCAAATAGAACTGCTTTGGCTACCATTACTTGTTATGGGTGTGGAAAACAAGGTCACTATAAGAGCCGGTGTCCGAATCCAGAGAAGAATAATGGATCTGCACGTGGAAGAGCATTTGTTATTAATGCTAGAGAGGCGTGTGAAGACCCGGAGCTTGTTACGGGTACGTTTACCATTAATAACTTATCCGCATCTATTATATTTGATACTGGTGCCGATAGAAGTTACGTGAGTAGAGGCTTTTACGCTAAATTGAATTGTTCATCATTACCTCTAGATGCTAAGTACATGATTGAGTTAGCTAATGGTAAACTAATTAAAGCCGATAAAATTTGCCGCGATTGTAAAATAAATTTAGCCGGAGAAACATTTAAAATTGACTTAATACCCGTAGAATTAGGAAGTTTTGATGTAATAGTCGGCATGGACTGGATGTCCAAAGTAGGAGCTGAAGTTGTGTGTGCCAAGAAGGCAATTCGCATTCCTTGTAAGGATAAAATGCCGGTGATGATTTATGGAGAGAAGGGTAACTCAATGCTAAAACTCATTAGCTGTTTGAAAGCCAAGAAGTGTTTAGAAAAGGGATGTTATGCTATTCTAGCACATGTTAATAAAGTCGAAAAGAAAGAAAAAGAGAAGTGCATCAACGACGTGCCTGTGGCAAGAGATTTTCCTGAAGTTTTTCCGGAAGAGTTGCCGGGATTACCTCCATTTAGATCTGTAGAATTTCAAATAGATTTAGTACCAGGAGCTGCACCAGTTGCCCGTGCTCCATATAGACTTGCACCGTCCGAGTTAAAAGAACTTCAGAGTCAGTTAAAAGAATTACTGGATCGTGGATTCATATGACCAAGTACTTCACCGTGTGGAGCTCCGATTCTATTTGTTAAAAAGAAAGATGGATCTTTTAGGATGTGTATAGATTATCGTGAATTAAATAAGTTAACTATCAAGAATCGGTATCCACTACCGAGAATTGACGACTTATTTGATCAACTCCAAGGATCATGTGTGTACTCAAAAATTGACCTAAGATCGGGCTATCATCAATTACGCGTCAAAGAAGAAGATATACCTAAAACTGCTTTTCGGACACGTTACGGTCATTACGAATTTTTGGTCATGCCATTTGGATTGACGAATGCGCCAGCTGTATTCATGGACCTCATGAATCGAGTTTGTAGTCCATATTTAGATAAGTTTGTTATTGTTTTCATTGATGGCATTCTTATCTATTCCAAGAGTGAGCAAGAGCATGAGCAGCATTTAAGGTTGATATTAGAGTTGTTAAGAAAAGAACAGCTATATGCTAAATTTTCCTAAGTGTGCTTTTTGGTTGAAAGAAGTGCAATTTCTTGGCCACGTTGTTAGTAGCAAAGGAATTCAGGTTGATCCAGCAAAAATTGAAGCCATTGAAAAATGGGAGACTCCTAAGACACCAATGCAGATACGCCAATTTTTTGGGTTTAGCCGGTTATTACAGAAGGTTTATTCAAGATTTTTCCCGAATAGCTAAGCCGTTGACAGCGTTAACGCAAAAAGGGAAGAAATATGAATGGACTTCTGAGCAGGAGAGTGCATTTCAATTACTGAAAAAGAAGTTGACTACGGCGCCTATTTTATCGTTACCAGAAGGGAACGATGATTTTGAAATATATTGTGACGCTTCGCGACAAGGTTTTGGTTGCGTTCTTATGCAACGGAAGAAAGTTATTGCATACGCATCCCGACAATTAAAGATTCACGAGCGGAATTATACGACGCATGATCTAGAACTGGGAGCAGTCGTGTTTGCATTGAAGATATGGAGACACTACTTGTATGGGGTTAAATGCACTGTGTTTACTGATCATAAAAGCCTTCAACATATTTTCGATCAAAAACAGCTGAACATGAGGCAACGTAGGTGGGTTGAGTTAATAAATGACTATGATTGTGAAATTCATTATCATCCCGGGAAAGCGAACGTGGTGGCCGACGCTCTAAGCAGAAAGGAACGAGAACCAATTCGAGTACGAGCAATGAACATAAAAATTCGCATGAATCTCAACTCACAAATCAAAGAGGCTCAACGAGAAGCTCTTACTAAAGAAAACATAGGAAATGAAATAATGAAGAAGTATGGGAAACAACTCATTATGCGGGAAGATGGAATTCGATATTTTGCAAACCGTATTTGGGTACCAAAGTTGGGTGGATTAAGGAAGTTAATATTGAATGAGGCACATAAGACAAGATACTCGATACATCCTGGAGTTGGAAAGATGTATCAAGATCTTAAGACGCATTATTGGTGGCCTAATTTGAAGACAGACGTTGCAACATATGTTGGGGAATGTTTAACTTGTTCCAAAGTCAAAGCAGAACACCAAAAGCCATCAGGGTTACTTCAACAACCAGAAATCCCAGAATGGGATGGTATTACCATGGATTTCATCACGAAGTTACCAAAGACTGCCTGGGGATATGACACCATTTGGGTAATTGTTGATCGTCTTACCAAATCTGCACATTTCTTGCCTATAAAGGAAACGGATAGAATGGAGAAATTATTACGATTATATATAAAGGAAATAGTTTCAAGGCATGGAATACCTATTTCCATTATATCTGATCGTGATAGTAGATTTACCTCAAAGTTCTGGCAATCACTACAGGAGGCACTAGGAACTCGTTTGGATATGAGTACCGCATATCATCCGCAAACTGACGGGCAGAGTGAAAGAACAATTCAGACTCTTGAAGACATGCTTAGGGCATGTGTGATCGATTTTGGAAACGGATGGGATAAATATTTACCATTAGCAGAATTCTCGTATAATAATAGTTATCATGCGAGCATTAAAGCTGCACCATTCGAAGCACTGTATGGAAGGAAGTGTAGATCCCCTATCTGTTGGAACGAAGTAGGAGATCGACAATTAACTGGACCCTAGATCATCCATGAAACTACTGAGAAGATAGTGCAAATCAAGGAGAAATTGAAAACAGCCCGTAGTCGCCAAAAGAGCTACGCCGATGTCCGAAGGAAACCATTAGAGTTTCAGATCGGTGACATGGTTATGTTAAAGGTATCACCTTGGAAAGGTGTAATACGTTTTGGAAAAAAGGGGTAAACTAAACCCAAGGTATGTAGGCCCGTTCAAAATTATCGAACGCATCGGACCGGTAGCTTATCGACTCGAGTTACCGCAACAAATCGCCGGAGTACATAATACATTTCACGTCTCGAACCTTAAAAAGTGTCTTGCAAAGAAAGACCTCACCATTCCTCTTGAAGAAATTCAAGTTGACGAGAAACTACAATTCATAGAAGAACCAATCGAGATCATGGACCGTGAAGTTAAACGGCTCAAGCAGAGCAACATACCGATTGTTAAAGTTCGTTGGAATGCACGAAGAGGTCCCGAGTTTACTTGGGAGCAAGAGGATCAAATGAAACAAAAATACCCGCATTTGTTTCCCGATGACGCAAAATAGGTACGATTTTAAAATTTCGGGACGAAATTTATTTAACGGGTAGGTACTGTAATGACCCGGACTTTTTCGATCGATCTATACTTATAAGATTAATATTTACATAAATTAAACCTTACCAACATGATAAGCAACCCAAATTGTTGAGACTTATGTTTTTGAAAAGAGATTTACACAACGTTTGACCGTCTAGTTTGACCGATGATATCACGAACTATATAACATATGATAATTATACGTTTGTGTATATATATGTATATATACATATTTAACATGATCTAAGGATGTTTTAATATCTCATTTTGTATTAATAACAATAAGTTATAAGTATATTTTGAAACTACTAACTTAAGTTTTCAAAACGATAACTTTAAGTAACGTTTTTTTGATATAAATACTTATAACCTATAATGTTTATACATATATCGTATATGTAATGTATTTAATCACTTTTTAAGAACTTAAATACATAAAACAATATAAGTATATTCACAAAAGATAACTATATTTGAATCCTCGTTCCGTTTTCACAGGATTTCTATACGTATATCTAGAGTATATGTACTCGTATCATACCTAGCTTCTATACGTATTTACTATTGGTATATACACATCAAATCACCACCTAACCAGCCCTTGTTCATGCCTTATGTATAAGGTAATTACTTTTGTATTATTGTATGACTAATTAACAAGATTACAAACTTGAAAATTGTCTTTGTCTCCCCCCATTCACGTTTTTAAAGGGGTTAAGAGTACTACATTTTTGATTCATTTTTACCTCAAATCTCTAGCTAAATACACACACACACTTATGAACCCTAAACACCTTAACCATCTCAGCTCTCAACCATGAAGATCTAGCTTCAAAAACATCACTTAATCACCATAATAAAACCCTTACAAAAACACCTCAAGAATCCTTCCAAAAACACAAGTTTACTTCCAATCTTTCATCCAACTCCACCACTCTTTTGGTTCTAGGTTTTTACTCCTCTTTTACAGCAATCTTGTCCAAGTAACTTGAGGTAGTAACTTTGTTCATAACCTTATTCGATTCATATATATATAGTTATCTTATTTTATGGTATAAAATTTTAACAACAAGAACATAGTTTGAATGTTTTCAAACTTGTTTGCAAACTAAATAGATCCTTCTAACTTAACTTTTAAAATACTTCAAGACATGTAATATATCATAAATATATGCTAATTTAACAAGGTATAACTTGGTTTTTCAAAGAACACCTTAAAAACTGTTTTTACGACGTCGGAGTGCAATCGGGGGCGGTTTTGGGTTGGATAATTAAAAACTACTTTGAACCTTGAATTGGAGGTTTATTTTCTGGAAAAATGATATTTACTATGAATATGATAACACATAAAAATTTCATGATTTAACTCAAAGTATAAGTATTTTTAGAAAAATAATCATTTAATGTTGTTTACATAAGGGAAAATGATTAACTTCATAAGTTTCACCAAAGTTTGACCTATGACTTGTGATTTCGAATACAAACTAAGGTATTTACAGTTCATAGTCTTAAAGAAGAACTCGATCCAAGGAAGTGGCAAGTTGAACCAACGAAAACGGAGTTGTAACGAAGAAACTATGACCAAAACGAGATCGGATATCCAAGACTAGTTTAGCCACGAAAATAATTGGAGAAAAATTAAATAAATCACATCTTTTTAAAATAACATGATATTTTATATATATGTACACATAATTTAAAGGATCACCCGTAAACAATACGAGAAGATTAATCATAAGATCCCATGATTGTACGCAACACGTCATTTGACAACACCGGTACTTTATGTACGCAACACGTCATTTGACAACACCGGTACCATGGGTCAAGATTAATCCCGACCAATACGAATACGATGGGGGTTTTATTTATTTCGATGGGGGTTTTATTTATTAAACACCTAAATATGAACCATTAAAATTGAATTACTAACATCGGACTGCTAACTACGGACTAAGAAGACATTAAAAGTATTATAAGTATATATATACGTGACGATTGTTTAAAATGAAAATATATTGATATATTATATATGGATAGGTTCGTGATATCAACCGGAGACCAAGTCAAAATATATATATCTTCAAGGCAAAAGTGAGTATATAGTCCCACTTTTAAACTCTAAATATTTCGGGATGAGAATACATGTATTTTATGTTTTACGATATGGACACAAGTTACTGAAAATATATTCTACGTTGAGTTGTACCACTGACATACTTCCCTGTAGCTTGGTAACTACTATTTACAGCGGTATTGTAAACACGAATCCTGTTGATAGATCTATCGGGCCTGACAACCCCAACCGGACTGGACGACCAGTATTCAACGGTTGCACAGTACTTCGTTTCGTGACTACACTTGGTACGGTGTAGTAAGATTTCATAATAAAGGGAATATGCGACGTGATTAAATGTTAAGTATGGCTACCAAGTGCTCAACCATTTAGAATATTTTTATTAAAATGTTTACATATGAAATCTTGTGGTCTATATTTATACCGCTGTCAGCATTAAACCTATATCTCACCAACTTTATGTTGACGTTTTAAACATGTCTATTCTCAGGTGATAACTAAAAGCTTCCGCTGCAACATGTTGAATTTAAGCAAGATCTTGAGTATGCATATTTGTGTCAAAAATAAAACTGCATATCCGAGGAATTGTAATGTAAAATATGCTAGAAATCGTATTGTTATCATCACATGTAAAGTTTGTAAGTCTAAGATTATCGCTAAACGATAATCATCTTTATATTGTCTAAAGTTTGTATTAATATAAGAGTTATGGTTTGTAATGTAAAATAAATGCAGTTGTTCTTTTAAAAATGTCGCATATAGAGGTCAATACCTCGCAATGAAATCATACGTTATCTAACTCGTTCTTATGGTTAAGGACGGGTTATGACATAATCCATCTGGACGAATACATTACATTTGGTTACATCGCGAGGTACTTGACCTCTATATGATACATTTTACAAACATTGCATTCTTTTTTTAAAAGATAAACTTTTATTACATCGAAAGTTGACGGCATGCATACCATTTCATAATATATCCAACTATAATTGACTTAGTAATAATCTTGATGAACTCAACGACTTGAATGCAACGTCTTTTGAAATATGTCATCAATGACTCCAAGTAATATCTCTAAAATGAGCAAATGCACATCGGAAGATTTCTTTCATACCTGAGAATAAACATGCTTTCAAGTGTCAACCAAAAGGTTGGTGAGTTCATTAGTTTACCATAATCATTCATTTCCATTAATTTAATAGACCACTAGAATTTCATTTCCAGTTCTCATAAATATACGTCCCATGCATAGAGACAAAAATCATTCATATGGTGAACACCTGGTAACCGACATTAACAAGATGCATATAAGAATATCCCCTATCATTCCGGGAAATCCTTCGGACATGATAAAAACGAATTCGAAGTACTAAAGCATCCGGTACTTTGGATGGGGTTCGTTAGGCCCAATAGATCTATCTTTAGGATTCGTGTCAATTAGTAGATCGGTTTACTAATTCTTAGGCTACCAAGCAAAAGGGCATATTCGGCTTCGATCATTTAACCATATAATATAGTTTCAATTAATTGGGTCTATTTCGTAAAACAATTATAAAAATAGCGCATGTATTCTCAGTCCCAAAAATATATATTGCAAAAGTATTTTAAAAAGGGAGTAATGAAACTTACCATATTGTATTTCGTAGTAAAAATACATATAACGTCATTGAACAAGTGCAAGATTGGCCTCGGATTCACGAACCTAAATTAATTATAATAATAATTAGATAATAATAATCATTTTTATTAATAATACAAAAATTCAATTGATTATAACTTCTAATCCGTTCATCAAAACCATTCGATATCTAAATGAAAAGTTCTTAATTTTTCGCTAGCTTTCCAACGACATACATATCTTATATCTTATCCCAATCGTATATGTAACTAATACAGGATTAAACATAACCTAACTAAAGGCAATATCAAAAGTACAAGCATGCATAATCCTATATTCTCGAGCACTAGTCAGGGATACACTATTAATATGTAAAAATTAAATTATGAGTACTCACGTATCAATATTGAGATTCAATATTGCAGGAAAGGTACGTAGACGCAACGAAGATGATAAACACTAGATTGACCTTACGAGCATACCCATGAACCATACCCATCACCTCCATAGCTATAACCCATAATTCCCTTAGCCCTATCCTACTCGAAAACCAGTTTTGAAAATAACCCACTCATGACCTCGTCGTAATATTTTATGTATAAATATTACTAATCTTAATACTCCTAATAATAATAATAATAATAATAATAATAATAATAATAATAATAATAATAATAATAATAATAATAATAATAATAATAATAATAATAATAATATGTATATAAAGAGAGATTGAGGGACATAAGCAATTATGTGTGTGTATAATCGAACTAATTCGTTCGATTTATATAAGTGTCTTGAGATTCCAATCCATGCGATTGCATGGATGTTGTGTGTGGTCTTCATGCAATCGCATGACCATAGTTTACAGCTCCTAATCCTTTAACCTCTTATGCCGACACTCCATTTCTCATTTATGTAATATAATTAATATTATTTAATATATAATATATTTAATCTTTAGAATTAATTAAATATTATATTATATTCTCTTGCATAGTTAAAATGTAATTTTTGTTCAAATGACTCGTACGTTGTCACTCGACTCATGTACCACTTTCGGTTTTTCGAACGCACTTTCGTACATTTAGAAAACTAGCATTTTATGTTACGCGACGTGTACCCTTATTAATAATTTGACTTACTCATCAATAAATTATTTTGTGATAAATGTAACTTGTAAAATTGAGTGTTGTGGTCATTTGCTTCTATAAATCAGTGACTCTTTGTTTGTCAAAATATATTATTTTAAATCAGGACGTTTTATGACTAAGTTAAAATATATATTTTCATTTCAAAATATAAGTTTGAACTCTTTACTTAATATATAGTTTTTTTTTTCAAACTAAAGATATTCAAAATTTATGTATTTAGGAATTGTTTAAATATCAAGAATTACTATTTCGTAACATTTGTATTTTTAAAGTTTAAAATTGATATACTTTATTTATATAAAATGTTTACAAAGACATTTTAATATTCCAATTACTTTATATTCCAAATAATTTTATCACAAAGGTTATAATAGTAGAAGTTGTTATGTCATAAGACGTTCTTAAAAAGTCTATTATATCGAGATGACGTTTTCGTTTATGAAGGTAAAAATCATATATAAACCATATCAGATTTCAAGGTTTTAACTTCCAGTTTAATCATGACTCGTAGGATTAAGTCTAAAGGAAAATCAAATGTAAGGTATCATCTTAATGTAAAATGTCGATCTATTTAACTTGTCAATATCTATTCTCTAATTTACCTATAATCCCTAATTTCACTTTCACAATACCTAATATGAAGGTTAATTAATTTATCTTATCAAAAGTCACGAGACTTATTGTAAGGCATAAATTGAAAAATCAAACGAGAATCTCTACTAACCCTTGTCTAGTTCCCGTTAATTGACACTTTTTTTCCTTCTAATAAATCACTTTACCAATTATTTCGAATACCATTAAAAAGAATAGATTTCTCAAATCATAGTGGACCTCTTAACAGAGACTCGTAATTATAATTCAATGTATCTAATAATTCAATCATTTGATATCATCTTTTAATTCCATTGATAACTATTAGAACATATTTTGAAACAAATACGTTTATATAAAGTATTATACGTCTAATACTTTGTTAATGTTTTCAAGTTATAATATATACACATATACATATATAATCATGTTCGTTCATATAATGGTTCGTGAATCATTGGAATTTGGTCGAGGTTAAATGAGTGTATGAACACAGTTTAAAATTCTTGAGATTCAACTTACAAACTTTGCTTATCGTGTCGGGAATATATAAAGATTAAAGTTTAAATTTGGTCGGAAATTTCCGGGTTATCACCATTACGTCAACTTTAGATTCCTTAGTGGAAGTGGGAGCACATAATGATGGATTTCATGACAAAGTTACCCCGAACCCCGAAAGGTCATGACATGATTTGGGTGATAGTTGATAGATTGACTAAAAGCACGCATTTTCTGGCCACAAGTGAGATAGCTTCGCTTAGCAAGTTAGCCCAACTATATGTAAATGAGATTATAGTTCGACATGGAATACCATTATCTATTGTGTCAGATAGAGATTCGAGGTTCGTGTCTAATTTTTGGCAGAGATTACAAGAGAATTTGGATACTCGAGTTAATCTCAGCACAGCGTATCATTCTCAAACAGACGGTTAAAGTGAACGAACTATTCAAACGTTAGAGGATATGTTAAGATCCTGCATATTAGAATATGGTGGGTCATGGGATACTCACTTACCATTGATTGAATTTGCATACAATAATTCGTATCATTCGAGTATCGGTATGACACCCTACGAGATGTTGTATGGTAGACGATGCAGAACTCCGACTTGTTGGTTAGAGGCCGGAGAGAAACAGTTTGCAGGTCCTGAAATTGTACAACAAACTGTTGATAAAGTTGCAATAGCTCGAGAGAAGTTAAAAGCTGCTAGAGATAGACAAAAAATGTACGCAGATCCTCGTCGACGACCAGTGATATTTTTTGTGGGTGAATGTGTGTACCTGAAAGTATCACCGTGGAAAGGTATTATTCGGTTCGGTAAGCGCGGAAAACTAGCCCCAAGGTATATAGGTCCATTTAACATCAGGCAGATATTGAACGATCAAACTGTGGTTCTAGATCTTCCTGCAGAGTTAGCAGGCATTCACGATACGTTTAACATATGTTATCTTCGTAAGTGTAAGGTAGACGACGAAAGTCATATTCTACCATTGCAGGATTTAAAGGTTGACATGAATAAAAAGTTGGTTGAAGAACTAGTCAGGATTGTTAAAAGAAAGGTTACCAAGCTATATAAAAAACAGATACCAATGGTACTTGTAGAATGGAAACATAGTTTGGGTTCTAATTTGACTTGGGAAACGGAAGAGCTAATGAAAGCTAGATACCCTCCATTGTTTGACCTGGATCAGATTCTGAAGACGAAATTTTCTTAAGGGGGTAGATTAGTAACAACCTTGAATCGGGCCTAGCGGTAAATGACCTTTTTATCCTAAGTTTATAATAATTTATTAATATTAGTGATTTTAATAATTATGGGTTAATAATTATTTGATTAGTTAGTTGTGTCCCCTTTGTGACAAGGGTCACAGAATAGGTTTCGTTATGTGAATTGGACCTCGTTAGGGCCACCTAATGAGGTAGATTGTGTTTTAGATAACTGGTAAATACACATGTGTAGTGGGGAATGGGGTTTACTTATAATGAAGAAACCCCCATCTGTTAAAATAACCCGTACGTTCCTTCCTTTAACATTTTTCGTAAACCTAAACTTAAAACACCCTCTTGCTCTCTAATATTTGAAATTAAAAAGTGCAAAACAATCCTTGTGATCTTATGTATCTGATTCTCTGTGATTCAAGTAATCAAACAAGGTAAAAATCATTGAATTTGGTGTAATTTAAAGTGGGTTTTGGGTTAAAATGGGTTTTGATGATTTTTTAGCTTGATTCTTGATTATATGTGTTTGTTATGCTTGATTGATGTTAGAATGTAACGACCCGGATTTTTCCAATCGTTTTATACTTATGAGATTAATCGTTTTATACTTATGAGATTAATATTTACATAAATTAAACCTTACCAACATGATAAGCAATCCAAATTGTTGAGACTTGTGTTTTTGAAAAGAGTTTTACACAACGTTTGACCGTCCAATTTAACCGATGATATCACGAACTATATAACATATGATAATTATACATTTGTGTATATATATGTATTTATACATATTTAACATGATCTAAGGATGGTTTAATATCTCATTGTGTACTAATGACAATGAGTTATAAATATATTTTGAAACTACTAACTTAAGTTTTCAAAACGATAACTATACGTAACATTCTTTGATATATATACTTATAACCTATAATACTTATACATGTATCGTATATATAATGTATTTAATCACTTTTTAAGGACTTAAATACATAAAACAATATAAGTATATTCACAAAAGATAGCTATATTTGAATTCTCATTCCGTTTCCTCAAGATTTCTATACGTATATCTAGGGTATATGTACCCGTATCATACCCAGCTTCTATATGTATTTACTATTGGTATACACATATCAAATCAACATCCTAATCAACATTATTACTGCCCTAGATATGAGGTAACTAGAATTTTTCAAGTAGCATGAATTATTAGTAAGAAAACAAAATTAGGAATCCTTTTCTTTCTTTATAAACTAAAAACGTTTTTATGAATGAACACCATTTCTTCACTCCATTTTCTCATACCTACACCCTCATTTCTCTCTCAAAATACTCCTAACTTCATACTTGATCATCTCCAAGCATTTTCCTCATCATTTAGCTTCAATTACAAGCCTTAAACACCATAAGAAAACTCTTTCAAGAACATATCAAAATAACCACCCATTTGAAGAAGTATACTTCCAACCTTTTGATCTAACTCCACCACTCTTTGATTCCAAGATTTTTTCTTATCTCTTACAGTAACTTTGTCCAAGTAACTTGAGCTAGTAACCTTGTTCATAATCTTGTTCGATTCATAATTATATAGCTATCTTATTTTATGTTGTAAAATTTTAACAACAAGAACATAGTTTGAATGATTTCAAACTTGTTTGCAAACTAAATAGATCCTTCTAACTTAACTTTTAAAATACTTCAAGACCTGTAATATATCATAATGATATGCTAACTTAACAAGATATAACTTGGTTTTACAAAGAACACCTTAAAAACTGAATCTACGTCGTCGGAGTGCAACCGGGGGCTGTTTTGGGTTGGATAATTAAAAACCATCTTGAACTTTGAATTGGAAGTTCATGTTCTGGAAAAATGATATTTCTTCTGAATATGTTAACACATAAAAATTTCATGGTTTAACTCAAAGTGTAAGTATTTTTAGAAAAATGATCATTAAATGTTGTTTTTATGATGGAAAATGATCACTTTCATAAGTTTTACCAAAGTTTGACCTATAACCTGTGATTTCTAATACAAACTAAGGTATTTTCAGTTCATATTCTTAAAATTTGACTCGATCCAAGGAAGTGGCAAGTTGAACCAACAAAAACGGAGTTGTAATGAAGAAACTACGACTAAAACAAGATTGGGTATCCGAAGCTAGTTTAGCTAGGAAAATATTTGGAGATAAAGTAAATTAATCATATCTTTTCTAATTAATATGATATTTTATATATAATTACTTATGATTTGATTTTATATATTTCAGGACCACCCGTAAACAACACGAGAAGATTAATCATAAGACCTCATGATTGTACGCAACACGTCATTTGACAACACGGTACTTTATGTACGCAACACGTCATTTGACAACATGGTACCATGGGTCGAGATTAATTCTGATCAATACGAATATGATGGGGTCTTTATTTATTTTATTGAGCAACTAATTGTAGACCACTAACATCGGACTGCTAACTACGGACTAAGAAAATATTAAAAGTATTATAAGTATATATATATATATATATATATATATATATATATATATATATATATATATATATATATATATATATATATATATATATATATATATATATATATAACGATTACTTGAAAAGAAAATATGTTGATATATTAAATATATATGGTTAGGTTCGTGATATCTATCGGAGACCAAGTCGAGTTAAATACATTCAAGGCAAAATTGAGTATATAGTCCCACTTTTAAACTCTAAATATTTCGAGATGAGAATACATGCATTTTATGATTTACGTTATGGACACAAGTGATAAAAAAATATATTCTACGTTGAGTTGTACCACTGGCATACTTCCCTGTAGCTTGGTAACTACTATTTACATGTGGTATTGTAAACGCGAATCCTGTTGATAGATCTATCGGGCCTGACAACCCCAACCGGACTGGACGACCAGTATTCAACGGTTGCACAGTACTTCGTTTCGGTGACTACACTTGGTACAGTGTAGTGAGATTTCATAATAAAGGGAATATGCGACGTTGATTAAATGTTAAGTATGGTTATCAAGTGCTCAACCACTTAGAATATTTTTATTAAAACGTTTATGTATATGAAATCTTGTGGTCTATATTTATAACGCTGCTAGCATTAAACCTATATCTCACCAACTTTATGTTGACGTTTATAGCATGTTTATTCTCAAGTTCCTAGAAGTCTTCCGCTGTTTGAATATATGTTAGAGAAACCATGTGCATGGAGTCATACATGTTTTATTCGAGGAAGCATTGCATTCACAAAATCATCACCGTGTATTTATTTTGACTGCATTTATGGTATATCTTGTCAACGGAAGTATTCTTGTAAACTGTTATTTACGGTGATTGTCTACATGTAGAAATCATCAGATGTCGAAAACATTGAATTTTAAATATTCATTTATGGTATATCTTTTCAAAAGAATGCAATGTTTATAAAACGTATCATATAGAGGTCAAATGCCTCGCGATGTAATCATATGTTATTGTATTCATCCCTATGGATTGGGTCGGGTCATTTCATGTGGTATCAGAGCGGTGGTCTTAGCGAACCAGGTCTGCATTAGTGTGTCTAACTGATAAGTCGTTAGGTTGCATTAGTGAGTCTGGACTTCGACCGTGTCTGCATGTCAAAATTTTGCTTATCATTTTGTGTCGAAAATCATCTACTTATCATCTGTAGGAAATTACCTGCTTATCATCTTAAGTCTAAACGCGTCTTACTGCATTCATTGCATGAATGGTGTATAGACAAAATTCATATCTTAGCGTATTTGCTAATTCATATCTACGCGTATCTGTTACTGTAAACTTTGTCTGACATATTCCGTAAATCCCTCCGTAATCTATGAG
The DNA here is from genome assembly GCF_046630445.1 of Rutidosis leptorrhynchoides. NCBI lineage: Eukaryota > Viridiplantae > Streptophyta > Magnoliopsida > Asterales > Asteraceae > Rutidosis > Rutidosis leptorrhynchoides. The sequence continues at coordinate 196,994,236 of NC_092336.1, forward strand.
ATCTTTTGTTCTATATATGTGGATATTCTATATAATTAGAATACCACCCGATAGCCGGAAAATCATTTCATATCGAAAAATCCTTTATTCAATCATACGAAATGGAACTCGTCACTAGTTGAAGTCCCTCGGATTCCGATATGGAATACCACTCAAGCTCCGAAAGCAGTGTGACCGGAATGGATCAACCAATCAGTCATCATCTATTTTGGATGGATTGGGGATGGGTTCGTAGCCTCCTCAATCATTGGAGACAAGAAGAAGGTGATCCCTTCCATCCACCAAATTGCCCTCTTGACGATGAACCTGAAGCACTTACCGGCGAACCTGTTCGAGAAACCATTTTCTCTCTCATTTCCAGAGTATCTCGTCACGATTATATACTACATCAAATTCTAGATTTTATTTATCCGTTCGTCCGAACCGACAATCACCCCGGTGTAATAGAAGAAGTCAACGAGCTTCGCACTCGGGTAGTAGCTTTGGAGAATACGGTACGAAGGTTACAAACACCATCAGCAGCATCAGTAGCATAACCAGTACCGTCAATAACATCAACATCGCAAGCCTCAATACCCTAAGCACCAGCAGCATCACCAGCATCAACGTTATCTCCATCATCAACATCAACAGGATCATTACCACCACCAACAATCACATCCGCATCACACGCCTCAATATCACCATCCGTACCTCGGATATCAACGTCACACGCACCATAGATAGCAAGAAGTACCAACAACAACAAACGATGAAGTATTGATTCATAACTTCATCGGAGAAACATTCTATGGTGATTATGTAATCTCTAAAGACATAGAGATTACCTATTTCTGCCTTAACCATAAATCAGATGAGTGGACAGAAATGATAAAAGGAAGAGTAGAAACCCTGACAAGAATGATGCGTAAGGTACAAGCTAGACTTGTTTTACCAACAGCATCAGCAGTACGCTTAGCCTCACCAACACAGTCAGTGCTGTCAACATCGTTAGAATCGTCAGCAACTTTAACATCACAAGATCCACCAGTTCAAGAATCACCGTGGACATCATTAATAACGCGTATATTGCATCAACGAGTTATGAAGTATTAACTCATTCTTCTGAAGAATTTATATAAATATTTTTATATATATGAATTCGGAAACCAAAATAAATCTTTTAGTACTAAGCTATTAAGTATGAATTAAAAAAGGGTAGATACTACTCGTTTAAATTCATATTACAAATATGTAATGATGTACGTCCTTCATCAGCAACTTAATCATCGTTAACTACAATCCCTGTTTCAATTCAATGAATTTCGTTTTATAATAAACCAAGTGTATTATTCAATAATATGTTTGATTTTACACTTTCATCTTCAATGTACTCGAAGCTTACTGGGAAACAACATTCATATCTTGCGAAGTTAGCAAGAGTTCAATGAGTATCAGCATGATTCACTAAGGAAATATATATAAGAATAAATAATGAAGTATTGATCCATAACTTCATTAATATTCTGTGAAGAATATGTGGTTCCTAATCGTTTTAGAGATTACTTATTCTAGCTCAAACCGAAAATCAAATGAGTCTAATATTATATTGACTTATTAAATTCATGATTACATCTGAAGAAGATATATATGTACATATATTTTCATAAAGATTGTAATAAAATTCTCTGGTACAAAACATTACTTGTGAAATTTTTTTTAACGGGTAGGTAATACCCGAGAGATATATAAATTCACAATTAATATGATTATATTCTTCGACTCTGATTCAACAATCATCAACTATACTCACTACCTTCACAATAATATACATTCTTTCATAGAAATCAAAACAACCATTCTCATCCAAATTTGATTACGACAAAACGAAATCCAAGTCAAGACTTAACAGAAGACATCACTCTTAGGACTCTTACATCTTTCAAAACTATACTTTGACTTCAAAACTATGCTAGAACATCATTCAATTCTCGGAACCCAGAAAAATATTTGTATCATTCAAAGTCCTAAAACATCATATGTATATTAACGATTACAATCTATGATCAAACCCTTCGAAATTCCTGAAGACACTTCAAATAATGGACAATCGAGATGATGATCCAACCACACATTACCCGCAGTCTTGCACCTGAAAAGCTCTCGAAACCAAGGATATAATTTAACACGTATCCGCGTTAAATCTTTTAGCATTTATTAGCAAAAATAACTTTGCGATTCCTTTTCAAAATAGAAAATTTTGTCACAGTTTCAGCAAGTCAACCTCGACTTTCCATTCGAAGTAGCCTTATTATAACCTGTAATACATACGATTACCCTTTTGTTACCAGGGAACCTTTTATATTCCACGACATTATCAGCAGATGTACCAGCAACTCGTTACCCCTTTGGCGGAATCAACAGTTGGTATTTTGAAATCTCGCAGCATTTCTATTTCGGCAGTTATATATATATATATATATATATATATATATATATATATATATATATATATATATATATATATATATATATATATATATATATATATACAACGTCTATCCCCAAGAATTACATATTTCAAATGTGAAGTTTCTGAAAAATGATCCAGTCTACGAATTAGTGCTATTAAGTTTTGGAAAAGACTGATAAAGTGGTAAAGACAGTAGACAACAATTACGGTTAGAAGTTTGACAATAAAGAATAATAGATTGGAAAAGCTCGAACGAAAAATTTGGTACTGGAAAACGGATTGAGCAAAGTATAAAGGAGGTCGTGGACAAATCACAATGATGAAATCTACCTTCAAAGGATTCGAATGATTCAGTGTCTGCTGAAACCGTTAGTAAACCTTACTCCTTATTCTAAACCTTCACAGACAGATTTTCCGCGTCATTCCCTGATCTTAGATATTCTAAGATATCATCGTATTTTTCATTATAAATATCTCCGATATTCCTGAAGATATATTCCCAACTATCCTCATCAAAAATCATTTATCTCTTCACAATATTTGCGTTACAACATAAAAGAAACTGTGTTAGTTTCTAAATTCTGAAAAATTCGAGTTTAAAATATGAATGTTTTGAAGTAGTGTTGGAAACTGAAGCATGAATTAGTATAATATAATGACACTTGATCAACGTGATTACATTACAGTAATTCATGCTGAATTTCTAAATGGAACATAATGATTCACAGATCATAACGTCATCATGTGCCATGTTACACAACTCTTACATTCTACCCAATCTCCAAACATATTAAGAACATATCTCCTTGATAATTCTATCTTTTCGGACATTCTGGTAACTTACCAAATCAAGATCTTGCAATTACTATTTCCTTCTTAGAACATTAACTATGTTTATTTCAAAATCCATACCTACGAATTCCGGACCATTATTCGCTTGACTCGAAGTCGGGAAGAGGAAACAGAAGTATGGAACTGTTGAATATAAAAGAAAATATAAAGCTCGACAACAACAAATAAATTACAAACCGTGTATATCAATACGTATTGCAACGTAAAGGCACAGGAGAATTAACAATAATATAACCCCAAGGTAATAGTAGAAATAAATAAAATCCTCCGGAGGTAGATGAAAAAGAAGAATGACAAAGATGAAAGTTAAGAGAATATCCAGGATCTGTACTGGATGAAGCATACTGATAAATGTTTTAAAGTATGAATTGAGGGAGGAAGAATAGAAGGTATGAGTTGCAAGGAAATGAAGGGAGGTGGATTTATAGTAAAAGATCCGACAGAGCAATCAAAATAGATGATCGCATTTAAAGCGGATTCTAATTTCCTTGATTATCGAAGAATCAAATCTCATTATGAAGATTTTACTCCAAATCTCTTGAACTTGGAAAATCAATCCTATCTACGTCAAAAGATATGACGAATCTATACCTACTCATTTCACCCTTTGGTGATAGCCTCACTCGTACTCTTCACAAAAATCAAATTGCTTTATCAATATTATTTGATGATAATAAAACTCTAATTTCAAACTCGTATACGTTATGAAAACATACTTATTGTCATCCATGACCATCCCATTCAAATTTCGGGACGAAATTTATTTAACGGGTAGGTACTGTAACGACCCGGATTTTTCCAATCGTTTTATACTTATGAAATTAATATTTACATAAACTAAACCTTACCAACATGATAAGCAATCCAAATTGTTGAGACTTGTGTTTTTGAAAAGAGTTTTACACAACGTTTGACCGTTCAATTTAACCGATGATATCACGAACTATATAACATACGATAATTATACGTTTGTGTATATATATGTATTTATACATATTTAACATGATCTAAGGATGGTTTAACATCTCATTGTGTACTAATGACAATGAGTTATAAATATATTTTGAAACTACTAACTTAAGTTTTCAAAACGATAACTATACGTAACATTCTTTGATATATATACTTATAACCTATAATGCTTATACATGTATCGTATATATAATGTATTTAATCACTTTTAAGGACTTAAATACATAAAACAATATAAGTATATTCATAAAAGATAGCTATATTTGAATTCTCATTCCGTTTCCTCAAGATTTCTATACGTATATCTAGGGTATATGTACCCGTATCATACCCAGCTTCTATATGTATTTACTATTGGTATATACATATCAAATCAACATCCTAATCAACATTATTACTGCCCTAGATATGAGGTAACTAGTATTTGTCAAGTAGCATGAATTATTAGTAAGAAAACAAAATTAGGAATCCTTTTCTTTCTTTATAAACTAAAAATGTTTTTATGAATGAACACCATTTCTTCACTCCATTTTCTCATACCTACACCCTCATTTCTCTCTCAAAATACTCCTAACTTCATACTTGATCATCTCCAAGCATTTTCCTCATCATTTAGCTTCAATTACAAGCCTTAAACACCATAAGAAAACTCTTTCAAGAACATATCAAAATAACCACCCATTTGAAGAAGTATACTTCCAACCTTTTGATCTAACTCCACCACTCTTTGATTCCAAGATTTTTTCTTATCTCTTACAGTAACTTTGTCCAAGTAACTTGAGGTAGTAACCTTGTTCATAATCTTGTTCGATTCATAATTATATAGCTATCTTATTTTATGTTGTAAATTTTTAACAACAAGAACATAGTTTGAATGATTTCAAACTTGTTTGCAAACTAAATAGATCCTTCTAACTTAACTTTTAAAACACTTCAAGACCTGTAATATATCATAATGATATGCTAACTTAACAAGATATAACTTGGTTTTACAAAGAACACCTTAAAAACCGAATCTACGTCGTCGGAGTGCAACCGGGGGCTGTTTTGGGTTGGATAATTAAAAACCATCTTGAACTTTGAATTGGAAGTTCATGTTCTGGAAAAATGATATTTCTTATGAATATGTTAACACATAAAAATTTCATGGTTTAACTCAAAGTGTAAGTATTTTTAGAAAAATGATCATTAAATGTTGTTTTTATGATGGAAAATGATCACTTTCATAAGTTTTACCAAAGTTTGACCTATAACCTGTGATTTATAATACAAATTAAGGTATTTTCAGTTCATATTCTTAAAATTTGACTCGATCCAAGGAAGTGGCAAGTTGAACCAACAAAAACGGAGTTGTAACGAAGAAACTACGACTAAAACAAGATTGGGTATCCGAAGCTAGTTTAGCTACGAAAATATTTGGAGATAAAGTAAATTAGTCATATCTTTTCTAATTAATATGATATTTTATATATAATTACTTATGATTTAATTTTATATATTTCAGGACCACCTGTAAACAACACGAGAAGATTAATCATAAGACCTCATGATTGTACGCAACACGTCATTTGACAACACGGTACTTTATGTACGCAACACGTCATTTGACAACATGGTACCATGGGTCGAGATTAATTATGATCAATACGAATACGATGGGGTCTTTATTTATTTTATTGAGCAACTAATTGTGGACCACTAACATCGGACTGCTAACTACGGACTAAGAAAATATTAAAAGTATTATAAGTATATATATATATATGTAACGATTACTTGAAAAGAAAATATGTTGATATATTATATATATATGGTTAGGTTCGTGATATCTATCGGAGACCAAGTCGAGTTAAATACATTCAAGGCAAAAGTGAGTATATAGTCCCACTTTTAAACTCTAAATATTTCGGGATGAGAATACCTGCATTTTATGATTTACGTTATGGACACAAGTGATAAAAAAATATATGCTACGTTGAGTTGTACCACTGGCATACTTCCCTGTAGCTTGGTAACTACTATTTACATGTGGTATTGTAAACGCGAATCCTGTTGATAGATCTATCGGGCCTGACAACCCCAACCGGACTGGACGACCAGTATTCAACGGTTGCACAGTACTTCGTTTCGGTGACTACATTTGGTACAGTGTAGTGAGATTTCATAATAAAGGGAATATGCGACGTTGATTAAATGTTAAGTATGGTTATCAAGTGCTCAACCACTTAGAATATTTTTATTAAAACGTTTATGTATATGAAATCTTGTAGTCTATATTTATAACGCTGCTAGCATTAAACCTATATCTCGCCAACTTTATGTTGACGTTTAAAGCATGTTTATTCTCAGGTTCCTAGAAGTCTTCCGCTGTTTGAATATATGTTAGAGAAACCATGTGCATGGAGTCATACATGTTTTATTCGAGGAAGCATTGCATTTACAAAATCATCACCGTGTATTTATTTTGACTGCATTGTCAACGGAAGTATTCTTGTAAACTGTTATTTACGGTGATTGTCTACATGTAGAAATCATCAGATGTCGAAAACATTGAATTTTAAATATTCATTTATGGTATATCTTTTCAAAAGAATGCAATGTTTATAAAACGTATCATATAGAGGTCAAATGCCTCGCGATGTAATCATATGTTATTGTATTCGTCCCTATGGATTGGGTCGGGTTATTTCATAGAAATAGTTTCTATATGTGTTATGTGGTATTCTTGATTCATCAGATTGACCAAAACAAGCAAAAATCGAGTTTTTGGGTCAAAAAACACGAAAACGGCGAGCTGGAGCTGTTCTACAACCCCCACACGTTTGACAGCTCAACCATGCGGTTGAGCACAGTTTTGAGGGCTCAACCACGTGGTTGAGGGCTCAACCATACGTTTGAGGTCTCAGCCACGCGGTTGAGCAGTGGTCAGCTTTTGGTAAAATTGAAAAGGGTGTAACTTTCAAACCGTAACTCCGTTTTTGACAAATAAACTATCGTTGGAATCATCTTGAGGTCTAATTTCGAATGATAGGGTTTTAAAACACTAAATCAGACTTTATATTGGCTGTAAAAAGCTAGAATTGCAATTATACTGCTGTTCTTGCTCAACCGTGCGAGTGAGGCACTCACCCGTACGGGTGAGGTGTCCACCCGTGCATGTAAGCTACTTGATCATGCGAGTGGAATTTAAAGTCATTCTTGGGAGTAGGTTGTCACTCATACGAGTGAGGATACTCATCCACACGAGTGAGCTAGTCAGTCGCACGAGTGAGAGCCCATTCGTGCGAGGGACAGTGTTGGTAGGTTTGGGTCAAGTGCAATTCTGACCCATTTACTGTATTGATGTGTTTATGTATTCTAATATGTAAATCTGATTGAAATGGGTACTAACTAGAGAAATGATATTCTCAGGTGATAAAGGAAATGATGAAGGCTCAGTGAAATAAGACTACTGAGTTCTTGTATTTTCAGGTGAGTGGGACTATCCTAATGTTTATAAGTATTTAGTAGCGGGTTATGCTACTGTTACCTTGGCTTACTCACCTGAATACTTATTATCTGATATATTGTGCTATATTCTGTGACTTGTTGTGGCCACCTTGGATGCCGACTACGAGTTAGTAGTCCGGTAGTTGATATTGCCGATTGCGGGTTTTGTAGCGGCAACTGGCTTACATGTGGGGCAAGAGGCAAGAATGAGTCTTTCTAGTTCATGAGTTACTATTTGCATAGTATAGTTGAACGATGCATCCCCTGAATCAGGATACTATGCGAGGGAGATGGTAACTGGAATTATCGGTATACTCCAGCCTGATCAGTTAGGAGTTAAGGGCCCGGCCAGGCAGCCAATCCTCTTGTTATCGCGACCTTATTTGTGTATTGGCTAGCTTGATGGTATATGCTTATACCTGTTAGGACTGTGCCATTCACTTAGCCTTGTGCTAACCCCTCACTTCCTCCCCTGCAGGTAGACTTGTATGGAAGGGTTTTTGGGAGGAGCTTGTTGTTTTGATGGATATGTATGAAGAACAAACTCTAATGTCTTTTGTATAATATAATAATAATTGTTTAAAGTAACACCGGATGATTTATAATAACCGTGTGATATTGTAAAACATAATTATGGTTATGTAATTATTATATGTATAATGTTTCCGCTGTGTATTTAAAAAAAATGGACTGGTGTTACATATTTACTATAATTGTTTCTGTTCGTCTTCTGCTATGAACTAAACGTTCATAGTGGTTACGTGGACGAAAACTGAACTTCATCTGGGAATCAGATGAAGAGGCCGGCCTCACCAACCCAAGCCTCCGGCTTGGCTGGAATAAAGCCGCCGGCTTCGTGTGCTTCATCCGTACAGTTTCTGGCTCTTTTCCAGATCTGTATGGTCGAGTTTCTGTAATGATGTTTGAACTGTTGTGAATCTATTTTGCTTAAATACACTTGTTTGCCATGCTTAATGATTAAATAACATGATTTTAGGATTGATTTGTGCTTGATCCAATGATCTATCATTCGATTCATGCTACTTGTTTAGATCTAGTCCATCAAACTTGTTAAATTGGATTGCATGCAAGTAAGTTAAAAAGCTTAATAGTGATAAACTTGTTTAATTGGAATTACGCTTATATAATAGAGTTTGATATTGTTATGCTTAATCAAAGAACCTTCGTTTGGATTTGTTTAATCAATGATTGCATGAGAACTTAGTAGTAATTGACTTTCAGCTAATAACTTGAGTTGATCTACTTGGTGTTTAATAACTTATATGATTTGTCAGTCTATTTGCATGTTGATCCTCATCACAAGATTAATGTGTATCATGTAATTGAATTAAACAAGAAGAATTAAGATGTTAGTTATGCACATCACATATCTAGCATATGCTTTAAGTCCTACTTGTTGAATGATATGCGACACTTAGCTTAACCTATTAAGGGATGATAGTTGGTCTATGATTATTATTCTGCTTTGTGTTAATATAAGTTTTGAAACTTGCCTAATATGATTCCCGTATGAGTTAGTTGTTCATGTAACTGCTTTTACTTTTATCTGTTTATTTCGAATCTTCAATTCCTTGTTTTATTTTACTACTTTGTTTATTTATTAAAGCATCTCTTTCCTAAGAGATAAGAATCTATCCCATAAAAGACTTAAAAATCTATCTTTAATTCTATAAAAAGAATTAAATTATTTAAATAAAACAACTCTTATCCACATCTACGCTCTCTTGGGACGATAACCTAAAATACTACATCTGATCGAGTTTTGTTGCTCGTTAGGGTGTTAAAGTTTATTAAATAAAGGTTCTATAAACTTAAAAGTTGAAAGATAAGTTAAGCACTACTGCACACACTTTTGACACATCAACTTTTTGGCGCCGCTGCCGGGGAGCGCGGTAAATACGGAAATTAGATATACTTTGGTTATTGATATTTCTTGAAAATGGGTGATGACTGTCTTCCATTAGGGGAGGGTTGTTGGGGTTCCGATTTAAAGGCTCCTGCTCAAAACTAGACGCTGACGGGTCACTTAAGTATTGAAAGATTCGATAGGCCGTGTATGTTTGATTATTCGTTGTTATGTGATAAAAGTTATTATTTAATATTTATATTATTTATTATGTTATTAATATTTATTATTATATTTATCAATTTAAAATTTATTAATATATTAAAATACTTCCTGAATATTAGAAGAAGAATTAGAATAAATTTAAAATTTAATTATATATACCCTTTAAGGTCTAAAACATTTTCGTCTAAAACATTTCTTTTTATGATTTTAGATCACATGAATACTCGATCCAAGAAACCAGTCTTACAATACATGTTACCAAATCCCGATATATTATTTAAACCTTCTAAGGATTCGAATATTGTTAAGAAATTAAATTTCAATGAAGGAACTACTTCTAATGATGATTCATTATCTAGTCCACCGTCTAGTCCTGATTCTAATTTGGGATCTCTTTTTGGTTCAGAGATTGAAATGACTGCTGATTCAATGGAAGCGTTAATGAAAGCGGGTCGGAAAGGATTAGGTCACGCTATTACTCAGCCTGTTATAAAAGAAAATTTTGATATTAAAGGTCCTATATTTCATTTGCTTAAGGATAACCAATCTAGGGGTACTGAAATGAAAGATGCTAATGCTCACATTCAGAATTTTAAAGATATTTGCAATCTATTTAACATTAATAATGTGGAAAGTAATGTCATCTATCTTCGGCTCTTTCCATGGTCACTAAAAGATGAAGCTAATGAATGGTTAAACTCGTTACATGAAGGAGATATTACTAGTTGGGATACGATGGTTGAAAATTTCTCACTCAATTCTTTCCCGCATCAAAAACTGTTACCCTTCAAACTGAAATTGATAATTTTCCTCAGAAAACTAACGAGTCTCTTTATTCTGCTTGGGTGCAATTTGGTCAAATGCTTAGAGGTTGTTCACAACATGGTTTGGATAAGTTTAAAAAGGTAACTACTTTCTATAAAGGTTGTGATGTTGCCACAAGAAGAAAGATTGATACATCTACTAGAGAAAACATTATGAGTAAAACTGCCGAAGAAGCTGAAACATTGATTAATAAGTTGGCTGCTCATTCCCACGAATGGCATCAAGACTTAGACATTCCTCGTTCGGTAAAATCTGTTAGCTATGATTCTGAAGATATGGTTAAGGCTATGAATATGTATCTAGGTAATTTGGGAAGGCAAATTGAAAAGCTTACCAAAGAAATGCATATGATTAAGGTTGGTTGTGAAAAATACCAAGGTCCTTATGCTACTAAAGATTGTGTTGCTAGTCTTACTATGGAGCAAGTTGAGAATGTTTCTTACGTGAATCAATATCAAGGAAACCCAAACTACCGTAATAATTATAATACACCTTATCCTACTAATAATAAAAATCCGCCTGGTTTCTTTCCTATTAGAGCACACTTCATTCCAAATTCTTCTAGTGCATTTACTTTACTTTATCTTATAAACTAGAAAAGCCAATTAGGTAACAACCCACTACTCTTTCATTTTAGGATTATCTTAAGCTTTAATTATGTCATAACCCGTCCTTAACCATAAGAACGAGTTAGATAACGTATGATTTCATTGCGAGGTATTGACCTCTATATGCGACATTTTTAAAAGAACAACTGCATTTATTTTACATTACAAACCATAACTCTTATATTAATACAAGCTTTAGACAATATAAAGATGATTATCGTTTAGCGATAATCTTAGACTTACAAACTTTACATGTGATGATAACAATACGATTTCTAGCATATTTTACATTACAATTCCTCGGATATGCAGTTTTATTTTTGACACAAATATGCATACTCAAGATCTTGCTTAAATTCAACATGTTGCAGCGGAAGCTTTTAGTTATCACCTGAGAATAGACATGTTTAAAACGTCAACATAAAGTTGGTGAGATATAGGTTTAATGCCGGCAGCGGTATAAATATAGACCACAAGATTTCATATGTAAACATTTTAATAAAAATATTCTAAATGGTTGAGCACTTGGTAGCCATACTTAACATTTAATCACGTCGCATATTCCCTTTATTATGAAATCTTACTACACCGTACCAAGTGTAGTCACGAAACGAAGTACTGTGCAACCGTTGAATACTGGTCGTCCAGTCCGGTTGGGGTTGTCAGGCCCGATAGATCTATCAACAGGATTCGCGTTTACAATACCGCTGTAAATAGTAGTTACCAAGCTACAGGGAAGTATGCCAGTGGTACAACTCAACGTAGAATATATTTTCAGTTACTTGTGTCCATATCGTAAAACATAAAATACATGTATTCTCATCCAGAAATATTTAGAGTTTAAAAGTGGGACTATATACTCACTTTTGCCTTGAAGATATATATATTTTGACTTGGTCTCCGGTTGATATCACGAACCTATTCATATATAATATATCAATATATTTTCATTTTAAACAATCGTCACGTATATATATACTTATAATACTTTTAATGTCTTCTTAGTCCGTAGTTAGCAGTCCGATGTTAGTAATTCAATTTTAATGGTTCATATTTAGGTGTTTAATAAATAAAACCCCCATCGAAATAAATAAAACCCCCATCGTATTCGTATTGGTCGGGATTAATCTTGACCCATGGTACCAGTGTTGTCAAATGACGTGTTGCGTACATAAAGTACCGGTGTTGTCAAATGACGTGTTGCGTACAATCATGGGATCTTATGATTAATCTTCTCGTATTGTTTACGGGTGATCCTTTAAATTATGTGTACATATATATAAAATATCATGTTATTTTAAAAAGATGTGATTTATTTAATTTTTCTCCAATTATTTTCGTGGCTAAACTAGTCTTGGATATCCGATCTCGTTTTGGTCATAGTTTCTTCGTTACAACTCCGTTTTCGTTGGTTCAACTTGCCACTTCCTTGGATCGAGTTCTTCTTTAAGACTATGAACTTTAAATACCTTAGTTTGTATTCGAAATCACAGGTCATAGGTCAAACTTTGGTGAAACTTATGAAGTTAATCATTTTCCCTTATGTAAACAACATTAAATGATTATTTTTCTAAAAATACTTATACTTTGAGTTAAATCATGAAATTTTTATGTGTTATCATATTCATAGTAAATATCATTTTTCCAGAAAATAAACCTCCAATTCAAGGTTCAAAATAGTTTTTAGTTATCCAACCCAAAACCGCCCCCGATTGCACTCCGACGTCGTAAAAACAGTTTTTAAGGTGTTCTTTGAAAAACCAAGTTATACCTTGTTAAATTAGTATATATTTATGATATATTACATGTCTTGAAGTATTTTAAAAGTTAAGTTAGAAGGATCTATTTAGTTTGCAAACAAGTTTGAAAACATTCAAACTATGTTCTTGTTGTAAAAATTTTATACCATAAAATAAGATAACTATATATATATGAATCGAATAAGGTTATGAACAAAGTTACTACCTCAAGTTACTTGGACAAGATTGCTGTAAAAGAGGAGTAAAAACCTAGAATCAAAAGAGTGGTGGAGTTGGATGAAAGATTGGAAGTAAACTTGTGTTTTTGGAAGGATTCTTGAGGTGTTTTTGTAAGGGTTTTATTATGGTGATTAAGTGATGTTTTTGAAGCTAGATCTTCATGGTTGTGAGCTGAGATGGTTAAGGTGTTTAGGGTTCATAAGTGTGTGTGTATTTAGCTAGAGATTTGAGGTAAAAATGAATCAAAAATGGAGTACTCTTAACCCCTTTAAAAACGTGAATGGGGGGAGACAAAGACAATTTTCAAGTTTGTAATCTTGTTAATTAGTCATACAATAATACAAAAGTAATTACCTTATACATAAGGCATGAACAAGGGCTGGTTAGGTGGTGATTTGATGTGTATATACCAATAGTAAATACGTATAGAAGCTAGGTATGATACGAGTACATATACTCTAGATATACGTATAGAAATCCTGTGAAAACGGAACGAGGATTCAAATATAGTTATCTTTTGTGAATATACTTATATTGTTTTATGTATTTAAGTCCTTAAAAAGTGATTAAATACATTACATATACGATGTATGTATAAACATTATAGGTTATAAGTATTTATATCAAAAAACGTTACTTAAAGTTATCGTTTTGAAAACTTAAGTTAGTAGTTTCAAAATATACTTATAACTTATTGTTATTAATACAAAATGAGATATTAAAACATCCTTAGATCATGTTAAATATGTATATATACATATATATACACAAACGTATAATTATCATATGTTATATAGTTCGTGATATCATCGGTCAAACTAGACGGTCAAACGTTGTGTAAATCTCTTTTCAAAAACATAAGTCTCAACAATTTGGGTTGCTTATCATGTTGGTAAGGTTTAATTTATGTAAATATTAATCTTATAAGTATAGATCGATCGAAAAAGTCCGGGTCATTACAGTACCTACCCGTTAAATAAATTTCGTCCCGAAATTTTAAAATCGTACCTATTTTGCGTCATCGGGAAACAAATGCGGGTATTTTTGTTTCATTTGATCCTATCGCTCCCAAGTAAACTCGGGACCTCTTCGTGCATTCCAACGAACTTTAACGATCGGTATGTTGCTCTGCTTGAGCCGTTTAACTTCACGGTCCATGATCTCGATTGGTTCTTCTATGAATTGTAGTTTCTCGTCAACTTGAATTTCTTCAAGAGGAATGGTGAGGTCTTCCTTTGCAAGACACTTTTTAAGGTTCGAGACGTGAAATGTATTATGTACTCCGGCGAGTTGTTGCGGTAACTCGAGTCGATAAGCTACCGGTCCGATGCGTTCGATAATTTTGAACGGGCCTACATACCTTGGGTTTAGTTTACCCCTTTTTCCAAAACGTATTACACCTTTCCAAGGTGACACCTTTAACATAACCATGTCACCGATCTGAAACTCTAATTGTTTCCTTCGGACATCGGCGTAGCTCTTTTGGCGACTACGGGCTATTTTCAATTTCTCCTTGATTTGCACTATCTTCTCTGTAGTTTCATGGATGATCTCGGGTCCAGTTAATTGTCGATCTCCTACTTCGTTCCAACAGATAGGGGATCTACACTTCCTTCCATACAGTGCTTCGAATGGTGCAGCTTTAATGCTCGCATGATAACTATTATTATACGAGAATTCTGCTAATGGTAAATATTTATCCCATCCGTTTCCAAAATCGATCACACATGCCCTAAGCATGTCTTCAAGAGTCTGAATTGTTCTTTCACTCTGCCCGTCAGTTTGCGGATGATATGCAGTACTCATATCCAAACGAGTTCCTAGTGCCTCCTGCAGTGATTGCCAGAACTTTGAGGTAAATCTACTATCACGATCAGATATAATGGAAATAGGTATTCCATGCCTTGAAACTATTTCCTTTATATATAATTGTAATAATTTCTCCATTCTATCCGTTTCCTTTATAGGCAAGAAATGTGCAGATTTGGTAAGACGATCAACAATTACCCAAATGGTGTCGTATCCCCAGGCAGTCTTTGGTAACTTCGTGATGAAATCCATGGTAATACCATCCCATTTCCATTCTGGGATTTCTGGTTGTTGAAGTAACCCTGACTGCTTTTGGTGTTCTGCTTTGACTTTGGAACTAGTTAAACATTCCCCAACATATGTTGCAACGTCTGTCTTCAAATTAGGCAACCAATAATGCATCTTAAGATCTTGATACATCTTTCCAACTCCAGGATGTATCAAGTATCTTGTCTTATGTGCCTCATTCAATATTAACTTCCTTAATCCACCCAACTTTGGTACCCAAATACGGTTTGCAAAATATCGAATTCCATCTTCCCGCATAATGAGTTGTTTCCCATACTTCTTCATTATTTCATTTCCTATGTTTTCTTTAGTAAGAGCTTCTCGTTGAGCCTCTTTGATTTGTGAGTTGAGATTCATGCGAATTTTTATGTTCATTGCTCGTACTCGAATTGGTTCTCGTTCCTTTCTGCTTAGAGCGTCGGCCACCACGTTCGCTTTCCCGGGATGATAACGAATTTCACAATCATAGTCATTTATTAACTCAACCCACCTACGTTGCCTCATGTTCAGCTGTTTTTGATCGAAAATATGTTGAAGGCTTTTATGATCAGTAAACACGGTGCATTTAACCCCATACAAGTAGTGTCTCCATATCTTCAATGCAAACACGACTGCTCCCAGTTCTAGATCATGCGTCGTATAATTCCGCTCGTGAATCTTTAATTGTCGGGATGCGTATGCAATAACTTTCTTCCGTTGCATAAGAACGCAACCAAAACCTTGTCGCGAAGCGTCACAATATATTTCAAAATCATCGTTCCCTTCTGGTAACGATAAAATAGGCGCCGTAGTCAACTTCTTTTTCAGTAATTGAAATGCACTCTCCTGCTCAGAAGTCCATTCATATTTCTTCCCTTTTTGCGTTAACGCTGTCAACAGCTTAGCTATTCGGGAAAAATCTTGAATAAACCTTCTGTAATAACCGGCTAAACCCAAAAATTGGCGTATCTGCATTGGTGTCTTAGGAGTCTCCCATTTTTCAATGGCTTCAATTTTTGCTGGATCAACCTGAATTCCTTTGCTACTAACAACGTGGCCAAGAAATTGCACTTCTTTCAACCAAAAAGCACACTTAGAAAATTTAGCATATAGCTGTTCTTTTCTTAACAACTCTAATATCAACCTTAAATGCTGCTCATGCTCTTGCTCACTCTTGGAATAGATAAGAATGTCATCAATGAAAACAATAACAAACTTATCTAAATATGGACTACAAACTCGATTCATGAGGTCCATGAATACAGCTGGCGCATTCGTCAATCCAAATGGCATGACCAAAAATTCGTAATGACCGTAACGTGTCCGAAAAGCAGTTTTCGGTATATCTTCTTCTTTGACGCGTAATTGATGATAGCCCGATCTTAGGTCAATTTTTGAGTACACACATGATCCTTGGAGTTGATCAAATAAGTCGTCAATTCTCGGTAGTGGATACCGATTCTTGATAGTTAACTTATTTAATTCACGATAATCTATACACATCCTAAAAGATCCATCTTTCTTTTTAACAAATAGAATCGGAGCTCCCCACGGTGAAGTACTTGGTCGTATGAATCCACGATCCAGTAATTCTTTTAACTGACTCTGAAGTTCTTTTAACTCGGACGGTGCAAGTCTATATGGAGCACGGGCAACTGGTGCAGCTCCTGGTACTAAATTTATTTGAAATTCTACAGATCTAAATGGAGGTAATCCCGGCAACTCTTCCGGAAAAACTTCAGGAAAATCTCTTGCCACAGGCACGTCGTTGATGCACTTCTCTTTTTCTTTCTTTTCGACTTTATTAACATGTGCTAGAATAGCATAACATCCCTTTTCTAAACACTTCTTGGCTTTCAAACAGCTAATGAGTTTTAGCTTTGAGTTACCCTTCTCTCCATAAATCATCACCGGCATTTTATCCTTACAAGGAATGCGAATTGCCTTCTTGGCACACACAACTTCAGCTCCTACTTTGGACATCCAGTCCATGCCGACTATTACATCAAAACTTCCTAATTCTACGGGTATTAAGTCAATTTTAAATGTTTCTCCGGCTAAATTTATTTTACAATCACGGCAAATTTTATCGGCTTTAATTAGTTTACCATTAGCTAACTCAATCATGTACTTAGCATCTAGAGGTAATGATGAACAATTCAATTTAGCGTAAAAGCCTCTACTCACGTAACTTCTATCGGCACCAGTATCAAATATAATAGATGCGGATAAGTTATTAATGGTAAACGTACCCGTAACAAGCTCCGGGTCTTCACACGCCTCTATAGCATTAATAACAAATGCTCTTCCACGTGCAGATCCATTATTCTTCTCTGGATTCGAACACTGGCTCTTATAGTGACCTTGTTTTCCACACCCATAACAAGTAATGGTAGCCAAAGCAGTTCTATTTGCATTGGTGGCAGGAGTCTTGGTACCATTTGTATTTGTAACGAGAGCCCTACAATCTTCAGCAAGATGACCCTTTCGATTACATTTGTTGCATACCACATTACAGTAACCAGAGTGATGTTTGTGACATCGGTTGCATAAAGGATTTTGTCCTTTGTAACCAAAGCTTAAACCACTACCCGCACCTTGCGTGATTTCTTGTTTCTTAAAAGATTGTTGTTGGTTACCTCGATCATAATTTCCATTCCACTTTCTTTTGTTACCTGATACCTTCACATCAGTATTGGATACTTTCTTATCCATGATGACCTGATCCATTAGTTTGTTTGCCATGGTTATAGCTTCATGAATTGTCTTAGGTTTCGATGCTGTAACATTTGCCTTGACCTTTTTGGGCAAACCATCTTTGTACATTTCAATCTTCCGTTCTTTGGTTGGAACCAATTCAGGACATAGCAAAACTAATTCCATGAATCGCTGATTGTAGTTGGTGATTTCAGTACCAACAACCTTCAGGCTTCGTAATTCATCTTCCAACTTCCTAACCTCGTTCCTTGGACAATATTCGTTAATTAACATTGTTTTGAATTCTTCCCATGGAGTATCATAAGCTACATCTCCTCCTACAGCCTTCACATAATTTTTCCACCACGTGAGTGCACTATCTTGTAAAGTGCACGATGCATACTTGGTCATGTCCTTTTCAACACAACCACTGATTTTAAACACAGTCTCCATCTTTTCTATCCACCGGGTTAAACCGATCGGTCCTTCTGTTCCACTGAATGATGAGGGCTTGCAAGCTTGAAAAGTTTTGTAAGTGCACCCTACACGAGGATTTGGGTTAACTGCAGCACCTCTTGCAGCCTCGACCCATAACATTCTGTCGTTCACTCGCTGATTGATGAGTTCCTGGATTTCTTGTTCCGTCATTCGGTTCAATCGCGCCATATTCTTCTATAAGAATGAAAAGAAAATAATTATTCACATGGAATATTATAGATGTAGTGTATATTTACAGTACATTATAGCTTATTAATAATATGAACCAGGTATTATTATAAAAGCCTTTTCTTCTTATTAGCGTTTTATAATTATATCTAGGGTAGTACCTACCCGTTAATGTCCATACTTAATAGCTTAGTACAGAATCAATTACTACCATCTAAATAATACTTAACCATGGAAAATTATTGCATTTCACACTTCACTATTTTACATATGCTTATCTTACATCGAACATTAAGCAAACCACACTAATAATATTATACAAAACATTATATGATCCCATGGTTTAATACGGCAGCGCATCGTTTGGTCTATTTTCTAAGACGTTTAGGTTCAATGAATCGCCTAACGCTTATCCTAGCGGTCTACCTATATTTTGGCTGTGGGACTGAAGAACTGGATGCCGGGATAGAACGAATAGGAATAGCGGGAATAGGGGTGGTAGTGTCTAGTGGAGTTGGTGCCACATCATCCTTACTAAACTCGGGATTTGAATTTTCTAATTCATTAGCCTTTCGTTTCTTTCCTAGTTCGAACTTGTCTCTTGTAATTTCCTGTATTTCTTCCTCGGGTTCACTTTCCTCCTCGGGTTCACTTTCCTCCTCGGGTTCACTTTCCTCCTCGGGTTCACTTTCCGGGTTCTCTATAGTCGGTTCATCCGGAATTTGTGAGTCTTCCCCAAAGATATTATTTTCGTCATCGGATAGGTTAATGACTGGAACACCATCTGAAGATTCTGGTTCGGAGTCGCTGAATGTGATAACAAGTTTTGAGCCCGACATCTATCACACAACAACTAACCCATTAGTACTACATAATATTTACATATAAATTTTAACCAACAATGATAAGCAATGGTTTTTAAATCAGACCCGGTCAAAGTCCAGACTTACTAATGTATCCTAACGACTTATCAGTTAGACACACTAATGCAAACCTGGTTCGCTAAGACCACCGCTCTGATACCACATGTCATAACCAGTCCTTAACCATAAGAACGAGTTAGATAACGTATGATTTCATTGCTAGGTATTGACCTCTATATGCGACATTTTTAAAAGAACAACTGCATTTATTTTACATTACAAACCATAACTCTTATATTAATACAAGCTTTAGACAATATAAAGATGATTATCGTTTAGCGATAATCTTAGACTTACAAACTTTACATGTGATGATAACAATACGATTTCTAGCATATTTTACATTACAATTCCTCGGATATGCAGTTTTATTTTTGACATAAATATGCATACTCAAGATCTTGCTTAAATTCAACATATTGCAGCGGAAGCTTTTAGTTATCACCTGAGAATAGACATGTTTAAAACGTCAACATAAAGTTGGTGAGATATAGGTTTAATGCCGGCAGCGGTATAAATATAGACCACAAGATTTCATATGTAAACATTTTAATAAAAATATTCTAAATGGTTGAGCACTTGGTAGCCATACTTAACATTTAATCACGTCGCGTAACGTGATTAAATAGTGTTGTCACGAAACGAAGTACTGTGCAACCGTTGAATACTGGTCGTCCAGTCCGGTTTTGGTTGTCAGGCCCGATAGATCTATCAACAGGATTCGCGTTTACAATACCGCTGTAAATAGTAGTTACCAAGCTACAAGGAAGTATGCCAGTGGTACAACTCAACGTAGAATATATTTTCAGTTACTTGTGTCCATATCGTAAAACATAAAATACATGTATTCTCATCCCGAAATATTTAGAGTTTAAAAGTGGGACTATATACTCACTTTTGCCTTGAAGATATATATATATTTTGACTTGGTCTCCGGTTGATATCACGAACCTATCCATATATAATATATCAATATATTTTCATTTTAAACAATCGTCACGTATATATATACTTATAATACTTTTAATGTCTTCTTAGTCCGTAGTTAGCAGTCCGATGTTAGTAATTCAATTTTAATGGTTCATATTTAGGTGTTTAATAAATAAAACCCCCATCGAAATAAATAAAACCCCCATCGTATTCGTATTGGTCGGGATTAATCTTGACCCATGGTACCGGTGTTGTCAAATGACGTGTTGCGTACATAAAGTACCGGTGTTGTCAAATGACGTGTTGCGTACAATCATGGGATCTTATGATTAATCTTCTCGTATTGTTTACGGGTGATCCTTTAAATTATGTGTACATATATATAAAATATCATGTTATTTTAAAAAGATGTGATTTATTTAATTTTTCTCCAATTATTTTCGTGGCTAAACTAGTCTTGGATATCCGATCTCGTTTTGGTCATAGTTTCTTCGTTACAACTCCGTTTTCGTTGGTTCAACTTGCCACTTCCTTGGATCGAGTTCTTCTTTAAGACTATGAACTGTAAATACCTTAGTTTGTATTCGAAATCACAGGTCATAGGTCAAACTTTGGTGAAACTTATGAAGTTTATCATTTTCCCTTATGTAAACAACATTAAATGATTATTTTTCTAAAAATACTTATACTTTGAGTTAAATCATGAAATTTTTATGTGTTATCATATTCATAGTAAATATAATTTTTCCAGAAAATAAACCTCCAATTCAAGGTTTAAAATAGTTTTTAATTATCCAACCCAAAACCGCCCCCGATTGCACTCCGACGTCGTAAAAACAGTTTTTAAGGTGTTCTTTGAAAAACCAAGTTATACCTTGTTAAATTAGCATATATTTATGATATATTACATGTCTTGAAGTATTTTAAAAGTTAAGTTAGAAGGATCTATTTAGTTTGCAAACAAGTTTGAAAACATTCAAACTATGTTCTTGTTGTTAAAATTTTATACCATAAAATAAGATAACTATATATATATGAATCGAATAAGGTTATGAACAAAGTTACTACCTCAAGTTACTTGGACAAGATTGTTGTAAAAGAGGAGTAAAAACCTAGAACCAAAAGAGTGGTGGAGTTGGATGAAAGATTGGAAGTAAACTTGTGTTTTTGGAAGGATTCTTGAGGTGTTTTTGTAAGGGTTTTATTATGGTGATTAAGTGATGTTTTTGAAGCTAGATCTTCATGGTTGTGAGCTGAGATGGTTAAGGTGTTTAGGGTTCATAAGTGTGTGTGTATTTAGCTAGAGATTTGAGGTAAAAATGAATCAAAAATGGAGTACTCTTAACCCCTTTAAAAACGTGAATGGGGGGAGACAAAGACAATTTTCAAGTTTGTAATCTTGTTAATTAGTCATACAATAATACAAAAGTAATTACCTTATACATAAGGCATGAACAAGGGCTGGTTAGGTGGTGATTTGATGTGTATATACCAATAGTAAATACGTATAGAAGCTAGGTATGATACGAGTACATATACTCTAGATATACGTATAGAAATCCTGTGAAAACGGAACGTGGATTCAAATATAGTTATCTTTTGTGAATATACTTATATTTTTTTATGTATTTAAGTCCTTAAAAAGTGATTAAATACATTACATATACGATATATGTATAAACATTATAGGTTATAAGTATTTATATCAAAAAACGTTACTTAAAGTTATCGTTTTGAAAACTTAAGTTAGTAGTTTCAAAATATACTTATAAGTTATTGTTATTAATACAAAATGAGATATTAAAACATCCTTAGATCATGTTAAATATGTATATATACATATATATACACAAACGTATAATTATCATATGTTATATAGTTCGTGATATCATCGGTCAAACTAGACGGTCAAACGTTGTGTAAATCTCTTTTCAAAAACATAAGTCTCAACAATTTGGGTTGCTTATCATGTTGGTAAGGTTTAATTTATGTAAATATTAATCTTATAAGTATAGATCGATCGAAAAAGTCCGGGTCATTACAAATTATAGGTTCGATTCTACTGATATCTTGAAAATACGACCCTAGGTTATACTTCCCTTACTCATAATAAGGAGTAGTACGATTTAGGCCCCGCTAAATATAAATTTAAAACTATTGCTCTCTCTCTTGATAAGTCGTTTCTGATGTCTTGCGACCTGACGACACCGCATAAATAAAACCGTCCGTTTTGGCCATATCAGGATAGGACAAGTTTTTGGCACTGCTGCCGGGGAACTGGTATCAGACAATACTGCTTTTATCAAACTCATTCACAAGCATTTAGTGGTGTCTAAGAAAGACAATTATACACGGACTTGGTTGTTGGATTTTCCGAACAGTCTCTAATTATATTGGAACCAAAAGGATCATGCCTCTCCATAGTCGGCCTAGCCACTTGGTTTGTTGAATAGTTCATGCGAAGCTCTGTTATCGAAATACCAGGGAATCAGTAGCAAGAACCAAAAACATATTTAAACTTAGGATAATTATATTAGATTACCTTTGATTAAAACTATCCTAGATTACGTAAGATTAAGATTACCTTAGATTACCTTAGATTACCTTAGATTACGTAAGATTAAGATTACCTTAGATTACCTTAGACTACGTTAGATTAAATTTGCCTTAGATTTCCTTAGATTAAATTACGAACTTAGCTTATCTACTTTAAATTTAAAATAAAAAGGCATACCTAGTGTATGACCTAAACCCGATCTAGACCAGGGCCGTTGTTATTCGTACCTGATCCAGACGCGATAATCTCTAAAGCACGCAAAGAAGAATGAATCAGAAATCAAATGACGTTACGCATTACTTTAGCAGAAAACACCAAACCTTCGATTGAAGGTCAAGGAGGACCGATCAGATTCCCAGTGATTCAAGGACACTCGTTCGAGTTAAAACATCATATTATACAGCTCATCCAAAACAGCTGTCAATTTCATGGATTACCAAATGACGATCCTAACTCTCACCTTGATAAATTCATATCCCTTTCAAACTCCTATAAACAGCCAGGGATAGGATAAGATATAGTTCGGCTATACTTTTTCCCCTATTCTCTCACTCGTCATGCACAGATATGGTTTAATGGACTAGAAAAATATTCCATCACGTCATGGACGGAGATGGCTACTAAATTCCTAACCAACTATTTCCCTCCTTCAAAACAAACCAAACTTAAGAATGACATCATTAACTTTAAACAAAGTTATGATGAATCTCTTTACACTGCATGGGAGCGATTCAAAACCCTGCTGAAAAAATGCCCTAATCACTAGTTAGAACGGTCAGCTCAGATCTGTAGCTTCTACAATGGTCTTACGGTAAATCATAGGATGACGATCGATGCAGCAGCTCAAGGAAATCTGATGAACCAAACCGCAGACGAAGCATGGGAGTTGCTTAAGAACATGACAATGCATCATCATGACTGGAATAATGGTGAAACAACTTCATCATCTTCCCCACTCTCCGCACTTAACAATCAAACAGAGGAAATCAAATCCCTCACGAAAAAGAAGGAATCTCTCGCCAAACAACTCAGAGAATTGAGACGCAGCCGCAGCAGGTTAACCAAGTTCAAGCCTGTGTTAATTGTACCAACCCGCAACCCACTGAAGAATATCAATTTGAGAACGAGAATCCTGACGGTTCAGTCTATTATGTTCAATACCCAGCTCGTCAATCAAATCCTGGATTCAATCAACAACCTAGGGTTAACCAATATTAACAAAACAACCAGCCCTTTCGCTATTGTTACCCACCTTATCCACCCCACCAATCACAATTGACCTAAGATCAACCACTTCCACTCACTGGTCCACCAGCTGAGAAAATTCCCCAACCACCCAAATTACAAAAGTAACCAACCCTACTCTCGGGACTGATGTGTGACGACCCAAAAATTTTTGATCAAATTTAAACCTAATCTTATTATGATTTCGCCACGATAAACAAAGTCTGTAATGTTGAGTCTCCAAATTTTTAGAACTATGTTCACATAATCATTTACCCTTTGATTACTCCCGATGATTCACGAACGAATAATTATGTATATACAAATATAAATATAAATATAAATATAAATGTATATATAATATTTTGAATTAATAATGTATACTTTAATCAATTAGAATTAAAAATGTAAAATAATAAACAAATGAATAAGTTATTATTAAAATGAAGATATATAAATAGATATATAATATTATTACAAATCTATATATATATATATATATATATATATATATATATATATATATATATATATATATATATAAAAGATCTTTAGTAATAACTATTATATTGAAACATTTGTGAAACTTATAAATATTCAATATATATATATATATATATATATATATATATATATATATATATATATATATATATATATATATATATATATAATAACATATATTACAAATAGGATATAATTAATAATTGTAATAAAGTAAATTATAAGTTAAAATATAGTTGTTATAGTAATAATATTATTACTTACATTAAAAATCAGTATTAGTTATATTATTACAGATAACATATAGATATGTAATTTAATGCATTTAATTTGTTATCTTTACTAATACTATTATTACCCTCATTACTATTATTAGAATGGATATTTAATATAAATATTAGTGTTATTATTATTAAGTAAAATACATAAATATGAAGATTGATACAATGATTTTGTTATAGTGATAATATCAACTTATTATTGTTATCATTTTTATTACTCTTATTAATATTGTTAATAATATTATTATTAATAATATTAGTGATATTATCATTTTTATTATAGTTATATAGTTATTGGAAAATAATACCATATATTATTATAATCATTAATAAATATAAGTAATTATCATTTTCATGTCATTATTATTTATTCATTTATTTTTACTAGTAATATATTATTAATATAATTATTAATTATTAATATTAATTATATTAATTATATAAATTATCAATATCCTACGAATTCTTCAAGAGTATCTACCAAAACTATTTTAATTTTTGTTTCTTCCTTTTGTTTGTCACAAATCATTATCGTTCATACCAATTGATGGGGAATTTCAATTTAATTTTATTTATTTAATTACTAAACGAATATTTCAAGTCTGCTAATTTGGACTATAATTCAATCACATTAGTTCGTAATTTTAGAAAACTCACTCAGTTATTTTATCACCATTATCAACTAACAATTAAAACAGCTTCTAAATGTCAAATAAAAAAAAGGGGACGAACAACACAGGTATGCTCTGCTCTTGTCTTATTTTCTTAAAAAAAATTTATTTTCAAATCAAATACAAAATGTAATAATGTAGTTGTGATTGGAATCCCTATTTCAAACTATCTGGAAACTTGCAAATCTCAATTTTTCAAAATGAAACCGAATTTGATAGTCAAAGTTACAAATCAAAAATTCAAACCAATCGTTCTTGATGAAAATTCGAGCTCGTTTATAAGTTTTAGGTTGAATTGATTATACAGAAAGTTTCTATGATAAATTTAGAACCGTTTTCGTATAGAAATCGTGGTCTGAAACATCTTAGAAATTGAATTTGATGTTTAGGTTCAAAAACGTGTTCTTCGTGTCTGATTTTGATTTTTTTATTTAGTTCGTTCTCTGTTAATTGAAGAATATCACACAAGTCGTCTTTTGTTTATATTATATATCATATTACAAGTCTAAATCGAAAATATAAATTATAGTTATAGGAGAGGATTCAGTCGATTGGATATTCGTAGAAGAAGGGAAAAAAGAACAGAAAATAAAGTTGGGATAAATAAATAAAGGTGGGGTTTAATCTCAGAAAAATGAAATTGGATCAATGGTTTAAGGGAGGGTCGGGTGTGCGAGAGGTTGCAGGTTCGAGTCCCGTCCCAGGCAGTTTATCTCTTTTTGTTTCTAAGGTACAATTTGATATTTATTATTATTATTATTATTATTATTATTATTATTATTATTATTATTATTATTATTATTATTATTATTAATAATACTAATTATTATTATTATTATTATTGTTATTACCAGAATAAGTATTGTTATTAGTAACATAAATACTATTATGATAATATTGTTAATATTATTAATTATAATGATTTTGTTGTGTTAGTATCACTAATATTAATGTTATAAGTATTATTAACATTAACATAACCAATATTGTTATTATTATTATCGTTATTATTATTATGATGATGATAATAATTATTATTACTCCTAATATTTAGCAATATCTTTATTTTAATCAAATAAAGAGTATTATCAAATTCGTATAAGTATCATGCAATTAGGATTATAGTTATTATTATTATTATTAACAAAATTATTAACTTTAATATTTTTATTAGTAACATTAGGTATTATCATTATTATCATTTTTTACCATTACAAATAATATTATGGTATTATTATAATTACTATAGTTTAACAAACAAACGGTTTATATATATATATACTTAATACATATAACATAATAAAAATTAATATTTTCATATACAAAATGAATAAATGAAACATATAAATATTATTAATATAAAAAGGATATAACTAATAAATTTATATATATATATATATATATATATATATATATATATATATATATATATATATATGTTCGATTACAACTATGTATATTAATAAATATACAAATGATATAGGTTCGTGAATCTGAGGCCAACCCTACACTTGTCCATTGTCGTCATATGTATTTTTACTACAAAATACATTAGGTGAGTTCATTTGATTCCCTTTTACTCTTTACATTTTTGGGACTGAGAATACATGCGCTATTTTTACAACTGCTTTATTAAATGCTTTTGAAATATATTTTGAACTGCGAATACATGAAATGCTTTTATAAATGATTGACTAGATAGACACAAACAAAACATTCCTCGAATGAATTATGTGGACGTGATAATTGTCACCATTGAATTATGTGGACGTGATAATTGCCACCAATTGATATGAATATTTTCCCTTGATTATTATTGCTTGGTAACCTAAGAATTAGGGAACATCACTAATTTTGAGAATTAGTGCACGCCTAATTGACGTGAATCCTAAAGGTAGCTACCGGGTTTAACACCCCCACCCAGAATGTTCACTAGACGGAAGGGCTAATGGGCGTGGTGTTTAGTACTTTGAAGTTTATATGATTTTTATACAGACGGGATGTTCTATTTTGGGGATATTATTATGCGCATTATATGTTAAGGTCGGTTACCAAGCCAAGCTATGAAAGAAATGAAAAGTGAATGTTATGTATCGAGAAAATGATTTTATACACATGTTATGTGTATGTTATTTTTGTGCACAAGATATGTGTACAGTTACTAAGATTTATGAAAGATGATTTCGTACACGAGAAATGTGTACTGTATTTAAAAGATATCGCATGTACATTATAGGTGGGTATTGGATTCGGGCCCATTTGTACCATGCAGGATTTAAATCTTGTGGTCTATCAAAATAATGAATTTTATTGTTTTATGATAAACCTATGAACTCATCAACCTTTTGGTTGACACTTGAAAGCATGTTTATTCTCAGGTATGAAAGAAATCTTCCGCTGTGCATTTGCTCATTGTAAATATATTATTTGGAGTCGATCATCGCAATGGAACCAGATGTTGGTGACTTCTTCTAGATGGATTAGGACGGGGTATGACATGTGGTATCAGAGCGATGGTCTTAGCGAACCAGGTCTTGCATTAGTGTGTCTAACTGATAGTTGTTTAGATGCATTAGTGAGTCTGGACTTCGACCGTGTCTGCATGTCAAAAGTTTTGCTTATCATTTAGTGTCGAAAATTATTTGCTTATCATCCTTAAAGTCTAGACACGTCTTACTGCCTCTATTGCATAGACTGTGTATAGATAAATTCATATCTTAGCGTATATGTTATTGTTACCTTTACCTGACAACTTCTGTAGATTTCTCCGTAACTTATGGGATTTTAGTATTATATATGTATATGTAAATTATGTATTGCAGGGTACTAATCTACATCCTATAATCTATTTCTTATCGAAAAATCCTTCATCTTATCGTACAAGATGAATCCCTCAACCAGTTCAAATTCCTCGGATTTCGACAGCTATTCCGATATGGAGTTTCACCTAAGCTCCGAAAGCAGTGTTACCAGAATGAATCAACCAATTCATCTGATGGGTTCGTAGCCAACTTAATCATTGGAGACAAAAAGAAGGTGATCCTTTCCACCAACCAACTTCACCTCTTGGCGTTGAACCTGAAGCACTTACCGGCGACTCCATTCGAAACACCATTTTCACACTCATTTTTCGAATATCTCGCCATGATTATATTCTATCTAAAATTCTAAACCTTATTCATTCACTCGTTCCAACCGACAATCATCCCGGGATAATAGAAGAAGTCAATGAACTTCGCGCTCGAGAAATAAATTTGGATAATATGGTGCAAAATTTACCAGCTTCAGCAACAACATCAACACCAGTACCACCAACAACCCAAGTTTCAACATCACATGCCTCAACATCACAATCTATACCTCGAGCATAATTTTCGTTCTACATCTTGTCCTACATCAATTATCTTCGTTCGTTCTACATTATTTATCTTCGTTCGACTTGATGATTATGTAATCTCTAATGTTTTAGAGATATATACTCTAATTCTAACGGAAAAGCAAATGAGTTTAATGTTATATTAACTCATTAAATCCATAATTACATCTTGTAACACCCTGTTTCTATTTCTGAAATTTCAGTAGTACGGGACGCCATCCAAGGGATGGGACGCCATCCAGATGTGAAGCGTGGGACGCCATCCAACTTTTCTGTCGAGCCAGCTGTGTTTTTATTTTAAAATGGGGTAAAGTGGTCATTTCACTTGGTTGCCAGTTTGGAGCCTTCAAGGCTGGTTCCTTGGTCATTTTGGATCATATTTCACACACACAAACACACTCCTCAAACCCTAGTGAGAGAAACTCACTTTTAGTGAGAGAGAGCTTGATTTGGAAGGGAAGGAGTCAATTTCTCGCAAAAAGCTCGAGTTCTAAAGTTGTTCATCTCGTTCCTAGCTACGTGTGGTGGTATTGGTAAGCTCAAACTCCGAATTTCATTTGTTAGATTTGATATTCAAGTTAGGGCTTTGAGCTAGATTGTTGTAAAACCTTTTTAGGTGATGAAATGGGTTTAAGGTGACTTGTTATTCTTGTCACTTGGTGGGTTATGGGTCAGTTGACGTTTTGGCCTTGATTAGGGTTTGATAATGAGTTTAATCACTAGGCTTAGTGATTTTGGAAGTATTGGAACACTTTTGGGTGTGTTTAGTTAACTAATTTTGAAATGGGTCAAAACTAGGGTTGTGGTGTCAAAATGGATATGACACGTGTTTAACACTTGTGTTCGGGTTTAATTGGTGTGTTAGGACCATTTTCACTCGTGTTAGTGATTATTGGTTAGTTTTGGGCGCGGTTTGTACTTGGAAGTGCATTTGGGTCGAAATTGCACTAAGTGTCTTATGGGTTGGTTTGTAAGTCAACCCTAATCGTGTTATTGTATTTGTGATAATGGAATAGGTACTTTCCATTGGCGCGTTGCAGATTATTCGGAAGCATTCATCAAGACGACGAGGTGAGTGTTAATATCCTATGTGCATATGTATGTGTAGGATGGGTGCGGGTCGGGGTGAAGTGTTTCTTGGTTATAGAGCTCACTTCACATATAGGTGGATTTGATGGACTTGTGTATAGGTCCAATTGGCACGGTTGTGCGTTTTGGTTGGCCACATTTGGCGGGGTACACAATTTATGTGTACATTATCACACGCGGTATGATGTGGATTATATAACCCCAATGACGAAGGGTTAGTATTGTGATGCGGACTTAGATATAACCCCAATGGCGAAGGGTAGTATTGTGAGTGGAATAATTATACATATGTGTAGCTTATTGGCATTGTTCGCAACGTTGTTTGCGAACTTACTATATTATTGGTGTTGTTAGCATGTGCTTAGTGAACGTACGGTATGCTAGGTTTAGCTTGCCTTATACTTGGATGCTTCGGTATGCGCTATTTGATTATTATTGTGGCGTGTCCATTTTATACATATATATGTATGTAGTATATTTTCACTCACTAAGCGTTAGCTTACCCTCTCGTTGTTTACATTTTTATAGATTGCATGGATGCAGTGGCTCGGGTAAGCGCGGGGACTAGTGGACTTGCGTAGTTGCTTTAGAAGACTTGCTTTTGGATTTGTTTAGGATTGGGTAGAGTGTCCCCAATCCCATGCTCGGTCTATGTTTTGTATAATCTAATGGGTTGAAATAGTCACTTGTGGTATTTTGGGTCGATGTGGGCCCGGTGTCGTAAAACTCGGTTTTTATTATGAAAAACTCTTAGTTTAACCTATCGTAATATATTGTGAAAGTGTTTTGGTTTAAAAGTGTCGGGAAGCGGGTTTTCGCCCGTGTGTGTTTGAAAAACTGATCAGAATGTTTTAGTACATCTGGACGCCGTCCCAGTCTTAAGTGCTGGACGCCGTCCAAGCTTTTGGAGGCCGTCCAGATCAACTGTTCCGGAAAAAAAAATTGTGGCACATTTTCGGAAGGTTAACGGGTTGAGTTGTTACAAGTGGTATCAGAGCATGGTCTAAGGGATTTAGGTGACTTGAGATAGGTGCCTAGACTTAGACTTTTGTGTGTGCTTATTTGTTGCGGGACTTGTAGGATTACGGGTCGGAATGGGTTTAGTTAGTGCCTTGATTGTAGGTTGACTAACGTTTATATTAGTAATGCAGATATTATTAATATGCTATTGTGTTGCGATATTGATTCTTGCGTTGTGTTTTGTTTGTGGTTGTGTTTGTTTATATCATCGAGCGAGGCGGACGTTGTACTAACGAGTCGATGCGGCGTGTGTGCGTAATAAGGACTTGCAAACCTTATTACGGGTGCAAATCGTGTCTAACGAGTGATGTACGACGAGTGTTTAGCAAGATGAGACGGTGTTGTGCGTGCGGTTTTATACGTTCGTGGACTAATCGTTTTGCATTCTTTAGAATGACGACGCAAAACGAGATCGAGGCGAATGACGCGGAGTTTAACGCTAGAGTTGCGGCCGCCGTTGCGGAGCAAATGAGTGCGTTTCGAGAAGAAATGGATAGGAAGTATTCCGAACTTCAAAGTAGTGGTGAAATGGAGCGTTGTCTTAAGAGCTTCATGAGGACTAAACCCCCGATGTATGACGGAAAACCGGATCCTTTGGTAAGCACAACTTGGATCTCGGATGTTGAAGGGTGTTTTCGTACTATTGATTGCACTCCCGAGAAAAAGACGAGACTCGCTACGAGTTTGTTGCGGGGTAGGGCGAGGGATTGGTTGGATGGTAAGATTGATCTTGTCGGTGGCGAAATGTTTATGGCCTTATCGTGGGACGAGTTTAAGGAGGAATTCTTCGAGGAGTTCCGGACTTCGACCGATTTGTGGGAATTGCGTAATGAGTTGCGAAAGTTGCGACAAGGGTCTATGGATTTGAATACTCTCAAGACGACCTTTATGGCGAAGGCTCGTTTTTGCCCGGAGTATTTGGGGAATGATCATTTGTTGATGCAAGATTTCTATCGAACCTTGAATGATGACTTGAAGAGTAATATTAGCAGATTTCAGGCGAAATCGTTTGCGGAGTTATTCGCCGCGGCT
Source organism: Rutidosis leptorrhynchoides (assembly GCF_046630445.1). NCBI lineage: Eukaryota > Viridiplantae > Streptophyta > Magnoliopsida > Asterales > Asteraceae > Rutidosis > Rutidosis leptorrhynchoides. The sequence goes on from NC_092336.1 coordinate 197,026,551, forward strand.
AGAGGTTTCGAGTCGTATTCACGATCGAAGAAGGGTGAACCTTCAAGGGAGAGAAAGGTTGTTTCTTATGGTGCTCCGAGTAAGAGGACTAAGGGTTCGAGTGTGAGCACGGGGTGGTACGCGAATGGGTATACTGGATTCTAGTGCGGCTAGATGTTACAATTGCGGTGTGAGGGGTCACAAGTCTTGGGAATGTTCGGTACCAAAGGGTGATGGAATGGTGTGCTTTAATTGCCAAGAAGAAGGACATAGTAAGTCGGATTGTCCCAAGTTAGCAGGGACGGGTGTGGCAAGGAGACGTTAAGGTACGTTTCGTTTTAATAAATATGTCCTTTGATTATTTATTATGAGCCGTTGCATTTGAGTTGATTAAATGCCTTGTGTTGTGCATATTGATGTTATGGGTGACGTTCCTAATGGAAGTACCCTATGGTGACGTTGGATTGTCGGGCAAAGGGCTTAAGACTTGGTGCAACCAAGCATTCCTTAGTATTTGGGAAATGTTCTACCAAGCCATGGAAATGGGTGTTGGTGTTCGGTTGTTAAGCACGTGTTCGCTTTTGTGTTGAGATTGATGAACCGTGAGGTTCGTCGGGGGGTTGGAACCCTTGAGATAGAGTGTTTTGGATATCGATGTATGTTGGTAATGGAACCTGCATGACGCGACATTAGGTGCCTCTTTTATACCTACTAGCGTGGTGTTCGACTCTGATGGTGTTGCGGTTACATTGTGCTTATGGTACCGGAGAGAAACCCTTAGGTACATGAGTAAGTAAGTGGAAGTTGACAAACTAAAGCAATTGGACGATTGCGAGGGTATTGGTTTGTGTAATTTGTGGTGCACTTTTCGTTCTAAAGGTTTTAAGGATTGGTTAAAATCCTTCGTATGCTCAAGGTTGGAGCAAGATGTAGTGATGGGTCGTGTGAACCCAATTGTTGGTAAAGTCTACCTTTGGTAGCATTGTACGAGTTGTGGATATTGGAACGTAGTTCCAAGTGGGGGAGTTACACTCCCGCACGAGGAAGTTTTAGTGTGAGATTTCGGATGATGCTTTTGGTAGATCCAGAAATTTGGTCGAGACACAGTTTGGGTCGATTTGTGGTAGAGTACAATTTTGATTAACTTGTACTTATGATATTGGATTTGTAAATTATCACTGAGGTGGTATGTTGGTGAATCTCGTTGAGAGATAATGGACGTGTTTGGCGAGCAAGGTAAAATCCCTCGGTTAAGGGATGTGTGTGAGTCGGGTTCTCTTTTGGAGAATTATTGTTTGGTACCTATGTTCGATATAGGTGGTTCTTGCTCGATTGTGGATGGTTAGTGGTATCCGCTAGGATTCACTATAGTGTAACAGAGCGCGATGTTGCACTACTCGTTGTTTGAGGCCGAAAGTGCGTATGTGATTGATGAAGCATGACCTTCGGGGTTCGCTGACTTCATCGTGGTATTGATGAATGATGAAGCATGACTTTCGGAGTCCGCTGACTTCATCATGGGATTGTTGATTAATGAAGCATGACCTTCGGGGTCCGCTGACTTCATTATGGTGTGGTTGATTGGTGAAACATGATCTTCGGGTCCGCTGACTTCATCATGGTTGTTGATTGGTGGAGCATGACCTTTAGGGTCCGCTGACTTCATAATGGGAGTATGCGATTGGTGAAGCATGATCTTCGGGTCCGCTGACTTCATCATGAGCGAGGTGATATATCGGTGAAGCATGACTTTCGGGTCCGCTGACTTCATCCGGTGTTGAGATTAAAAAAGCATGGCCTTCGGGGTCCGCTGACTTCATCAGGAGAGTAGTGTTACGTCGGCATGGCATAACATTATCGGGAAATGCGAGTACCGGTGGGAAATGAGAGTACCATTCTTGAGTTGTGTTGTGGGAACTATCGGTTGTTTTATACGCCGATGGTGGGGTCGTGAGGACCGTGTGGTGTGATTTGTGATGCGATAACCGTGTTTCGCTCACATGTTGTCACGGATGTGACAATAGCCAATTTTGTACACCTTAGGACTAGCGTTGCCATAGTCGTTCTAGGCGCTTTTGGTTTAAACCGTTTGTTATGATGTTACGGTAGTTGTGTATTGGTCGTATTGCGCACTACAAGGGATGTTAGTGATTGGTGTTATCCGTAAGGATTCGTTTGGATCGGTCTTCATCGTTTCGGGTTGTTGACCTTAGGATTGCGACTTGGTTACCTTAGCATTGTACTTGGTAATGGTACGCTAGGGGTTTGATATCTCGGTCAGAGATTGGTTGAGTTTTATCGATGTTAGGGAATGAGCATGGTCTTAGTGCTCGGAATTGTGGATTGATAAATTGCGGGTGACGATTTTAGTTGTTAGAAGCGATTCATTGGGAAGAATTGCTTAGGAAAGTCGGATTGGGACTTATGTTTGAGGACCGTGGAGTGTGGTCCGTGTGGGTTAGTGACGAGGATCACGAGGACGTGATCGATTCTAAGTGAGGGAGAGTTGTAACACCCTGTTTCTATTTCTGAAATTTCAGTAGTACGGGACGCCGTCCAAGGGATGGGACGCCGTCCAGATGTGAAGCGTGGGACGCCGTCCAAGGGTCGGGACGCCGTCCAACTTGTCTGTCGAGCCAACTGTGTTTTTATTTTAAAATGGGGGTAAAATGGTCATTTTTCTTGGGTGCCGGTTTGGAGCCTTCAAGGCTGGTTCCTTGGTCATTTTGGATCATATTTCACACACAGAAACACACTCCTCAAAACCTAGTGAGAGAAACTCACTTTTAGTGAGAGAGAGCTTGATTTGGAAGGGAAGGAGTCGATTTCTCGCAAAAAGCTCGGGTTCTAAATTTGTTCATCTCGCTCCTAGCTACGTGTGGTGGTATTGGTAAGCTCAAACTCCGAATTTCATTTGTTAGATTTGATATTCAAGTTAGGGCTTTGAGCTAGATTGTTGTAAAACCTTTTTAGGTGATGAAATGGGTTTAAGGTGACTTGTTATTCTTGTCACTTGGCGGGTTTTGGGTCGGTTGACGTTTTGGCCTTGATTAGGGTTTGATAATGAGTTTAATCACTAGGCTTAGTGATTTTGGAAGTATTGGAACACTTTTGGGTGTGTTTGGTTAACTAATTTTGAAATGGGTCAAAACTAGGGTTGTGGTGTCAAAATGGGTATGACACGTGTTTAACACTTGTGTTCGGGTTTAATTGGTGTGTTAGGACCATTTTCACTCGTGTTAGTGATTATTGGTTAGTTTTGGGCGCGGTTTGTACTTGGAAGTGCATTTGGGTCGAAATTGCACTAAGTGTCATATGGGTTGGTTTGTAAGTCAACCCTAATCGTGTTATTGTATTTGTGATAATGGAATAGGTACTTTCCATTGGCGCGTTGCGGATTATTCGGAAGCATTCATCAAGACGACGAGGTGAGTGTTAATATCCTATGTGCATATGTATGTGTAGGATGGGTGCGGGTCGGGGTGAAGTATTTCTTGGTTATAGAGCTCACTTCACATATAGGTGGATTTGATGGACTTGTGTATAGGTCCAATTGGCACGGTTGTGCGTTTTGGTTGGCCACCTTTGGCGGGGTACACAATTTGTGTGTACATTATCACATGCGGTATGATGTGGATTATATAACCCCAATGGCGAAGGGTTAATATTGTGATGCGGACTTAGATATAACCCCAATGGCGAAGGGTAATATTGTGAGTGGAATAATTATACGTATGTGTATATGGCGTATTTATTTGTGAATGTTATGGTATGAACCATCGAGCCGGTAGTGCCATAATGTGTGTGTGTGATAGGATGTGAACCACGAGCTGGTAGCATCGAGTGTGAACCACGAGCTGGTAGCACTATAAAATAATTGATGTGAACCACGAGCCGGTAGCATCGAGTGTGAACCACGAGCCGGTAGCACTATAAAATAATTGATGTGAACCACGAGCTGGTAGCATCGAGTGTGAACAACGAGCCGGTAGTACTATAAAATAATTGATGTGAACCACGAGCCGGTAGCATCGAGTGTGAACCACGAGCCGGTAGCACTATAAAAGAGTATGACTCAATTGCGTATGGTGTGAACCACGAGCCGGTAGCACCATAGCGTTATGGTTAACCTTGGGAGTTTTACGCGTTGTTATATATATATATATATTGTATACGTATAATGTTGTATTGACGTGATGCAGCTAACCTTCTGGTTGTACCTTATTGGCATTGTTCGCAACGTTGTTTGCGAACTTACTATATTATTGGTGTTGTTAGCTTGTGCTTAGTGAACGTACGGTATGCTAGGTTTAGCTTGCCTTATACTTGGATGCTTCGGTATGCGCTATTTGATTATTATTGTGGCGTGTCCATTTTATACATATATATGTATGTAGTATATTTTCACTCACTAAGCGTTAGCTTACCCTCTCGTTGTTTACATTTTTATAGATTGCATGGATGCGGTGGCTCGGGTAAGCGCGGGGACTAGTGGACTTGCGTAGTTGCTTTAGAAGACTTGCTTTTGGATTTGTTTAGGATTGGGTAGCGTGTCCCCAATCCCATGCTCGGTCTATGTTTTGTATAAACTAATGGGTAGAAATAGTCACTTGTGGTATTTTGGGTCGATGTGGGCCCGGTGTCGTAAAACTCGGTTTTTATTATGAAAAACTCTTAGTTTAACCTATCGTAATATATTGTGAAAGTGTTTTGGTTTAAAAGTGTCGAGAAGCGGGTTTTCGCCCGCGTGTGTTCGAAAAACTGATCAGAATGTTTTAGTACATCTGGACGCCGTCCCAGATGGCTGGACGCCGTCCCAGTCTTAAGTGCTGGACGCCGTCCAAGCTTTTGGACGTCGTCCAGATCAACTGTTCCGGAAAAAAAATTTGTGGCACATTTTCGGAAGGTTAACGGGTTGGGTTGTTACACATCTGAAGAAAATATATATGTATATATGTTTTCATAAAGATTGTAATTAAAAATTCTTTTGTACAAACTGTTAATGGTGAAAGTATTTTAACGGGTAGGTAATACCCGAGGAATATTTAGATTTCACACTAATAAGTCACACTGTACATTCTGCAAATATGATTCAACATTCATTTACTATCCTACTTACATCTACAGAGATACGAATCCGTTCACCGCAGAATAACTATTTTCATTCAATTTCATATTTGGATTTTGACCTATCAGAATCCAACAAGTGGCATAACGAATAAAACATTGGACAAAATAAAATTTGGTAGAAACAAACAAATTAACTATGAGAAATTCTGTTAAGAAACCACGCTAACAAAATCCTAGCTAACTGTTAATTCCTTATTGTACATTTATTTATCGCAATTTATTTATCGCAATTTTAATTCTCGCAATTTTATTTATCGTCATTTAATTTCTGTTATTTATTTTACTCACTTTAAATATCGGGACACGTATACAAGGTTTTGACATATCATATCGACGCATATATATATATTATTTGGAATAACCATAGACACTCTATATGCAGTAATGCTGGAGTTAGCTATACAGGGTTGAGATTGATTCTACAATAATATATATAGTTTGAGTTGTGATCGAGTCTGAGACATGTACACGGGTCACGATACATATTAATTAATTCGAATATTATATATTAAACTATATATGAATTATTGGACTGTTAACCGTGGACTATCGACTGTGGACTAATAACGTTGGACAATTAAAATGAATTAAAAATATTGATTATAACATATGAAACTAAACATTTCTACAAGTTTGCCACTTGATTTCATCTTAAACCTCATTTGAATCTTGACGATTACAATCTGCGTTCAAAACCTTTCATGATTCTTGAAAACACCTCAATCGAAAGGATGAACCAACCGCACTTTACCTACGAAAGAAAAGATTGATGAATATAGTTATGCACATGAAAACTCTCAAAAACTGAGTAAACATTTAATGCGTAGCTGTGCTAATTCCTTTAGCGTTATTATTACCGAAAATAACTTTGTAATCTCTTTCCAAATTAGCCAATTTTGTCACAGCTCTAGAAAATCAACTTCGATTTTCATTCGGATTAGCTTAATTATAACCTTGATATATAAGTTTGCTTTTCGTCATCGTTATCAGGGAACCGTTTATATTCCGCCACATTAGCAGTAAACTTACCAACAATTTTATTGATCTTTAGCTTTCTGAAAAATCGTTATCTTTATTGAAACTCTATCATATACTCATCAGCACCTTGTAACGAGAATCGCCATACCAATTATCGGGAATTAGCAATCAGTATTTTGAAATCTCGCAGCATGTCTACATCAACAGTTATATGTACAATTATTACATTTATCTCTTAGAAATTTTGATCTTCAATTCTGAAATTCTGAAAAGCACTCTAGTCTACGTATCAGTTCTTTGAATTTTGAGAAAGCTGATAAAGCAGCAAAAACTGTTAATGACTTTTACAGTCAAAAGTATGATGATAAAGAATGGAGTGTTGGAAACGCTCAATAGAAAATTTAGAACCAAAAAGCGGATTGTGCGAAACTATGAAGGAGGCTGTGGACAAAATCACAAAGACTAAATCTGCCTTCAAAGAATCCAAATGATTCAGTATCTACTGAAGTTATTAACGAATACCTTGTTCCTGACTCTACACTGTTACGGACAAATCTTCATCATTATCCATCGATATTAGAAATTCTAAGATATCATCGTATCTTTCGTTATAAATATCCTCGATATTTTTGAAGATAATTTCATAACTATTCTTATCTAAAATCATTTATCTCTTCTCGCTATCAGTGTTACATCATATAAGAAACTGTTAGTTTCTATATTCTGTAAACTTTCGAGTTTAAAATATGAATGTTTTTGAAGTAGTGTTGGGAACTGAAGCATGAGTTAGTATAATATAATGACACTTGATCAACGTGATTATATTACAGTAAGTCACACTGAGTTTCTAAATGAAACGTGATGATTCACAGACCATAACGTCATCATGTGCCATGTTACATGACTCTTACATTCTACCTCATCTCCAAACATATCAAGAACGTATTTTCTTGATTGTCCTATCTGTCTCTTTAATTCTGGTAATTTGACAAGTCAGATTGTGCTATTACCGCTTGCTTCTTAGAATATAACTATGTTCATTCCGAAATTCATATCTACGAATTCTGGACCATTATTCGCTTGACTTAAAGTCGGAAAGAGAAAACAGAAGGATGGAACTCCATAATATAAAGGAAATGAAGATGGTGGATTTATAGTGAAATATCTGACAGAACATTCAAAACAGATTATCGCATTTAACCAAAGAGGATTCTAATTTTCTTAATTATCGAAAAATCAAATCTTTTAGATTTCGAAGATTTTCTTTAAATCCCTTGAATTTCGGAATTCAACCAAGACAACGTCAAAGGTTAAGACGAAACTTTATTTATTCATTTCACTCTTTTATAATAGCTTCATTCGTACTCTTGGAATAATCGAATTATTTTATTCATAGTACTCAATGATGATGAAACTTTATTTATCAACTCATATTTGTCATGAAAACATTTTTATTGTTAGCCATGACCACCACACTCAAATTTTGGGACGAAATTTCTTTAACATGTAGGTACTGTGACGACCCGGAAATTTCCGATCAAATTTAAACCTAATCTTATTATGATTTCGGCACGATAAACAAAGTCTGTAATGTTGAGTCTCCAAATTTTTAGAACTATGTTCACATAATCATTTACCCTTTGATTACTCCCAACGATTCACGAATGAATAATTATGTACATACAAATATAAATATAAATATAAATGTATATATAATATTTTGAATTAATAATGTATACTTTAATCAATTAGAATTAAAAATGTAAAATAATAAACAAATGAATAAGTTATTATTAAAATGAAGATATATAAATAGATATATAATATTATTACAAATCTATATATATATATATATATATATATATATATATATATATATATATATATATATATATATATATATATATATATATATATAAAAGATCTTTAGTAATAACTATTATATTGAAACATTTGTGGAACTTATAAATATTCAATATATATATATATATATATATATATATATATATATATATATATATATATATATATATATAACATATATTACAAATTGGATATAATTAATAATTGTAATAAAGTAAATTATAAGTTAAAATATAGTTGTTATAGTAATAATATTATTATTTTCATTAAAAATTAGTATTAGTTATATTATTACAGATAACATATAGATATGTAATTTAATGCATTTAATTTGTTATCTTTACTAATAATATTATTACCCTCATTACTATTATTAGAATGGATATTTAATATAAATATTATTGTTATTATTATTAAGTAAAATACATAAATATGAAGATTGATACAATAATTTTGTTATAGTGATAATATCAACTTATTATTGTTATCATTTTTATTACTCTTATTAATATTGTTAATAATATTATTATTAATAATATTAGTGATATTATCATTTTTATTATAGTTATTGGAAAATAATACCATATATTATTATAATGATTAATAAATATAAGTATTATCATTTTCATGTCATTATTATTTATTCATTTATTTTTACTAGTAATATATTATTAATATAATTATTAATTATTAATATTAATTATATTAATTATATAAATTATCTATATCCTACGAATCCGTCAAGAGTATCTACCAAAACTGTTTCAATTTTTTTTTCTTCCTTTTGTTTGTCACAAATCATTATCGTTCGTACCAATTGATGGGGAATTTCAATTTAATTTTATTTATATAATTACTAAACGAATATTTCATGTCTGCTAATTTGGACTATAATTCAATCACATTAGTCCGTGATTTTAGAAAACTCACACAGTTATTTTATCACCATTATCAACTAACAATTAAAACAGCTTCCAAATGTCAAATAAAAAAAAGGGGGGACGAAGAACACAGGTATGCTCTGCTCGTGTCATATTTTCTTAAAAAAATTGATTTTTAAATCAAATACAAAATGTAATGATGTAGTTGTGATTGGAATCCCTATTTCAAACTATCTGGAAACTTGCAAATCTCAATTTTTCAAAACGAAACCGAATTTGAGAGTCAAAGTTACAAATCAAAAAGTCAAACCAATTGTTCTTGATGAAAATTCGAGCTCGTTTATAAGTTTTAGGTTGAATTGATTATACAGAAAGTTCTATGATAAATTTAGAACCTTTTTCGTATAGAAATCGTGGTCTGAAACATCTTAGAAATTGAATTTGATGTTTAGGTTCAAAAACGTGTTCTTCGTGTCTAATTTTGATTTTTTTTATGTAGTTCGTTCTCTGTTAATTGAAGAATATCACACAAGTCGTCTTTTGTTTAGATTATATATCATATTACAAGTCTAAATCGAAAATATAAATTATAGTTATAGGAGAGGATTCAGTCGATTGGATATTCGTAGAAGAAGGGAAAAAAGAACAGAAAATAAAGTCGGGATAAATAAATAAAGGTGGGGTTTAATCTCAGAAAAATGAAATTGGATCAATGGTTTAAGGGAGGGTCGAGTGTGCGAGAGGTTGCGGGTTCGAGTCCCGTCCCAGGCAGTTTATCTCATTTTGTTTCTAAGGTACAATTTGATATTTATTATTATTATTATTATTATTATTATTATTATTATTATTATTATTATTATTATTATTATTATTATTATTATTATTATTATTATTATTATTATTATTATTATTATTATTATTATTATTATTATTATTATTATTATTATTATTATTATTATTATTATTATTAATACTAATTATTATTATTATTATTATTATTATTATTATTATTATTATTATTATTATTATTATTATTATTATTATTGCCATAATAAGTATTGTTATTGTTATTAGTAACATAAATACTATTATGATAATATTGTTAATATTATTAATTATAATGATATTGTTGTGTTAGTATCACTAATATTAATGTTATAAGTATTATTAAAATTAACATAACTAATATTGTTATTATTATTATCGTTATTATTATTATGATGATAATAATTATTATTACTCCTAATATTTAGCAATATCATTATTTTAATCAAATAAAGAGTATTATCAAATTCGTATAAGTATCATGCAATTAGGATTATAGTTATTATTATTATTAACAAAATTATTAACTTTAATATTTTTATTAGTAACATTAGGTATTATCATTATTATCATTTTTACCATTACAAATAATATTATGGTATTATTATAATTACTATAGTTTAACAAAAAAACGGTTTATATATATATATATATATATATATATATATATATATATATATATATATATATATATATATATATATATATATATATATATATATATATATATATATATATATATACTTAATACATATAACATAATAAAAATTAATATTTTCATATACAAAATGAATAAATGAAACATATAAATATTATTAATATAAAAAGGATATAACTAATAAATTTATATATATATATATATATATATATATATATATATATATATATGTTCGATTACAACTATGTATATTAATAAATATACAAATGATATAGGTTCGTGAATCCGAGGCCAACCCTACACTTGTCCATTGTCGTCATATGTATTTTTACTACAAAATACATTAGGTGAGTTCATTTGATTCCCTTTTACTCTTTACATTTTTGGGACTGAGAATACATGCGCTGTTTTTACAACTGCTTTATTAAATGCTTTTGAAATATATTTTGAACTGCGAATACATGAAATGCTTTTATAAATGTTTGACGAGATAGAAACGAGCAAAACATTCCTCGAATGAATTATGTGGACGTGATAATTGCCACCATTGAATTATGTGGACGTGATAATTGCCACCAATTGATATGAATATTTTCCTCTGATTATTATTGCTTGGTAACCTAAGAATTAGGAACATCACTAATTTTGAGAATTAGTGCACGCCTAATTGACGCGAATCCTAAAGGTAGCTACCAGGTTTAACACCCCCACCCAGAATGTTCACTAGACGGAAGGGCTAGTGGGCATGGTGTTTAGTACTTCGAAATTTATATGATTATTATACAGACGGGATGTTCTGTTTTGGGGATATTATTATGCGCATTATATGTTAAGATCGGTTACCAAGCCAAGCTATGAAAGAAATGAAAAGTGAATGTTATGTATCGAGAGAATGATTTTATACACAGGTTATGTGTATGTTATTTTTGTGCACAAGATATGTGTACGGTTACTAAGATTTATGAAAGATGATTTCGTACACGAGAAAGGTGTACTGTATTTAAAAGATATCGCATGTACATTACAGGTGGGTATAGGATTCAGGCCCATTTGTACCATGCAGGATTTAAATCTTTTGGTCTATCAAAATGATGAATTTTATTGTTTTATGATAAACCTATGAACTCACCAACCTTTTGGTTGACACTTGAAAGTATGTTTATTCTCAGGTATGAAAGAAATCTTCCGCTGTGCATTTACTCATTGTAAAGATATTATTTGGAGCCGATCATCGCAATGGAACCAGATGTTAGTGACTTCGTCTAGATGGATTAGGACGGGGTATGAAATGATGATCAGTTAACTCAGTTCATTCAAGGGCAACAACAGTTAAATCAGAGGACTGCATCTAGACAAGACCAGATGGAGATACTAATGAGAAATCAATTGGCTCTGCTCAAAAGTCTAGAAATGCAGCTCGGACAGTTATCACAACGCCTTGAAACCCCACCACAAGGAAGATTACCTAGTAATACTATCCAAAATCCCCACATAGAAGAAGCTAAGAAAATGGACTCCATAATTCCAGAGGAAGAACCACGGAGAAGGTCAGCTAGGCTCAAGAACAAATCAACATATACTCAGAAGCTGCCCACTACAACTCTAGTTCATGTACCCTATCCTGGGAGGCTACAGGAAGAACCATCCAAGTTTGATTCCTACAAACTTGATGGAAGATTCCATGACACCATGTCTAAAGTTCCCAACCAAAAGAGATACATCCGAAGGCTTCTCTCTACAACGGAAAGGATACTAGATTCTAACAAAATTCCGCTGAGTGAAGAATGCTCAGCATTGCTCGGAAACTCTCTACCGCAAAAACTAGGAGATACGGGCCGATTCATTTTCCCGTGTTCTATCTACCAGTCTGGAACCATTCATGCACTAGCAGATTTAGGAGCAAGTATCAACCTAATCCCCTACTCTATGTACCAGAGATTAGAGTTAGGAGACTTATCACCAACTAAAATGACAATCCGGCTTGCCGATCACACAATTCGCTATCCTAAGGGCATAGTTGAGAACGTCTTGGTGAAAGTTGACAAATTCTTATATCCTACGGACTTTGTAGTAATGGACATTAAGGAAGACCTACACACACCAATAGTGTTAGGAAGACCTTTCATGAATACGGCTAGGACTGTCATTGATGTGTACAATCAAACCTTTATCTTGCGATCACATGGGGAGAGCGTTACCTTCAAAATTGACCGGCCTACCGATCTTTCTAAACATGTAGAGATGTTTGCTATTTCCACCAGACGGATCACTTCTGATGATGAGTCTCCACCACCAGCCAATGATATCGAAATGGGTGTCGAATCACAGTCTGCTGACGACTCAAAAATGGAAGAAGGGGATCCCAACGAAGAAATAGAGGAAGAGGAAGAACCTGAGGAGGAAGAAGAAATGGGAGACGTAAAATAAACTGCGATAATACCCTCTCTAAGCTTGGAACATCACGAAGAATTAATGAGGCTCGAGACAGAAGATCACAGTTTAATCATTCTATTTAAGAAGAAGAAAGATAAGGCTGAGATTAAAGATATAGAAATTGACCCTGCAAGTGTCGAAGTGAAGCACCAGAATACTGAAGAAGCCAGTTCATCAGATGAATCCACAGAAGAAAGTTACACCGATGATGACGAGGAAGAGCAACATAAAGACATTCTGGATGATTTATATTCTTCACCCGAACCAGATCAGGAGGATCAGGACACTTCTTCAGATAGGATTCCGGTCATATCTAATCATGTCGACATGATAACCTTCATTAATGAGACCGATGAATTTGAAGATATTCTCGAAGCCATCCGTAAATCAACAATTAATTTCACACTATGCTTAACAGAACGGATCATGGCTATTAAAGACGAATACAACCTCTACCTACAGAGAGAAGACAATAATGTTGAAATCTTAAAAGAGCGTACAAGACTTTATCAATACTCTTCATGATCATATCTACCGTGAAGAAAGGCAATGAGAGCATAATTCAGTGGTTCGCACTATTCTCGAGACAAGATTTTGTTGAGATCAGAAGATCATTTACTCTAATGTTTACAACGCCTTAGCCGGATCTGCACTTCCGTTCTCAGCCAATCAACGAGCACTACTGACTCTCAACCAAAAGCATATGGATTTTTCCACCGGACGCCCAACTTATCACTCTAATTTACAAATGATCAAAGATATTCATAGCCGCTTCGCTCTCTCGGAAAGAGATGATTTCGAAAGCACACACCAGACAGGCTAGTGATTTACATAACAATTGATCACCACGCTGATCTCATTATCAAGGAGTTAAGAGACATAGTAGTAGAAGAAGGAAGACGAAACAATCCATTTTCACATCTTGAACCAGACCGAGACAAAATTGCCACATATGTTACGAAGCCGATAGCACGTATCTTCCACGAATCCACAGATCCTAGTTTCCTATTTAAAGCTGGATGTCGGGAGATATACTTAAAGACGGTGACATTAACGCTTGGGTCAGGACTGCTTTTTACTTCTTTTCAGCTTCGCCACTTGACCAATCTGTGCAAGGCTACAGACTCCTACTGTGGAGATCACCGTTCAGAAGATTTTGAGATACTGAAGATACAATTTCTGACACTGTTTGAAGACCTCCGGAATGAGCATCCTATCAGAGAGATAATCACCACCAGCACTGCCTCAATGATTGACATTCATGGATCAATGAGCAGAGCCATGAATCATATTCTCATCGGACTTCAAGATTTGTCACGAGCTGAAACCGCACATTATCTCTCCTTCAGTAGATCTTCAAGAGAAGTACCGGATCTGCTACCACTTTTGGTCCGACACTTTCTCCGGATATATCCACCAAGACTCACATTCCCCCGAGAAGACCACGATTACAACTACCAGAGGGGAATGTATGCTTTTTAGGAATCATTACGGTCGGGCCAACGACCTTAAACAAAAGCGCTTCTCGGGAGGCAACCCGTGCAATAAAGTATAGTAGAAGAATAAAGGATGACAAATGAGTCGATGAATAAAGGACGTAACTTCCAAGATTACTGAGACAACCTATCTTCACAAGACCATCTCCTGGGGGTACTCCTTTCTTCCCGTTACTAGCTCAATTTTTAATTATGCCACATCCTAGCTTATCACTAAGTGTGGAATTCCAACCCAAATAAACACTAGACTAATATTCCCAAATCTTTAATTAAACTCCTAAGTGTGGGATACACTAGGAACATTGAGGACAATGTTCGTCTAAGTGTGGGATGTTGGTACAATCTTTTTATGCTATACTAAAATAAACCATTACAAAGATTCCAAGTTCTTAATCCAAATTTCAAAAATTTTAACAAGAGAAAGCCTTTTCGAAAAAGTACTTTTGAAAACCTGAAACATTTGTAAATAAAATTAAGGCTTAAGTAAGGAAGAAATCTTGTTGGGACGAACCGAATCTCTAATAGAGCATTGCATGACTAGGCATTATCGACCTAAATTGATTATGATAAGGCACCCAAATAAGACCAGCATTCATCTTTAATGCTTCGCTATTTTCTGTTGAGAGTGTCGATGTTTGTACTCAGAATCAGAACTTGCTCTAGATCTGCATTTTCAAGTAACGAAATGTGATTCGTGTATAATGAGAAGAGCTAGCCATTTGTCAAAATAAGCCTTTCACACCTTCACCACTTCTACCACATCAAACCCTCATCCACATCATCTTTACTATCACCCGAACAATCCAGAAA
The DNA here is from genome assembly GCF_046630445.1 of Rutidosis leptorrhynchoides. Taxonomy (NCBI): domain Eukaryota; kingdom Viridiplantae; phylum Streptophyta; class Magnoliopsida; order Asterales; family Asteraceae; genus Rutidosis; species Rutidosis leptorrhynchoides. The sequence continues at coordinate 197,041,604 of NC_092336.1, forward strand.
ATGAGATTCCTTTCAAAAACCCGATGTTATAAACCTCTCAAGTATCATGACAAAGGTCTTGAAAAATTTTACCTGCAAAAAGTTTCTCGAGATAAAATCTCCAAAAAAAAATGTGTGTTCAAAGTTCTGAGAAAAAAAGCAGAACTTATAAAGAGAAACTCCGAAGAAGAACTTGACCGAAAACTGCCTATCACTCCAAAGGAGGAAAGTTCGAAAAGTGCTTGTCAAAAATATCAGCACTCCTATCTATCTTATATTTTCTGAAATTTCGAATAAAAGTCTTTAAAAAGACTGTATTACCTTTCTCACCCCCTTAAAACAACTTCACCGCTACTCCAAAATTCTTTTCCATCATTCCAAATTGACAAATGACCTAGAAGCTATGGTTACTACCGTTTTCACATTAGTAACAAGGATTTGAGTCTTTATCAAGCCTATGACGATGAGTGCGACATGACTGGCTACGAGTGAATTCATTTCTTAGATCTATAGGGAACCCTAAACACTTGAGTAATTTGAGTGACCCTTGAAAGTCAGCCTAAGTCATGTAACCTCCTCGCATACTTGCAGAGATAGTTGCAACTCTAAGATAGATGACTCACCTTATTTTTCAACCTAATAATAAAAAGCAAACCACTTAGGCTATCAGAAAAGAAACTCTAAAAAGATTTTTTAAAGTAAAAATGAGAAGTTTGTTTAAGGACAAGCAAAGTCTAAGTGTGGGATATTTGATATCGGCTAAAAAGTCACGTTTTCACACTGGTATTAAAGCCCAAAAATATAAAGTTCCGAGCTTTATCGCCAAAATGCCCGCTTTGTCAGTTAAAATTGAAGATCAAGTGATTACGAAGACGGTGCAAAAAGAATCAAGAGAATCGGAGCTAAAACAAAGATTCTAAAGCGAAAACGGTGAAAGACAAGAAACCAAGCTACGATCAAGGAAATCAAGTTACGATCCAGTGAAAACGGCTTTCCAAACGTCTTGCCAAATGGCTTGCGATAAGGGAAAACGTCCTGCCAAACAGCTTAGGTAAACGTGCATCAAAATCGGGCTACCACAGTAAACGGCCCCTGCAAACGGCTTGCCAAACGGCCTGCCAGCCGTTTGCAGGAAAATCCCAAGTCTATTTAAAGGGTCTTTGTCATTCATTTTTACACACATTTCAATTCACTTCTTTCTCTCTCTTTCTACAATATTAGTCATACTTTCAAGGTCTTCAACTCCGTGCGGAAAACCTAGTACCCGGAGAAGAACGCCGAAGATTGTATTAGGAGCGGTCTGGAGTTTGAAGTTGTCACTTTTGTATTCGGAACTCATTTAATCTACTGGTACTTCTATCCTTTGTCTTTATATAATGTCTTCCATTATTATGCCTTGTGATATTGTTGCCATGATTAGCGAGTAGTTATCTTTAGTCTATGCTATGATGTAGTCAGTTATAATGCCGAAATAATATTATGGTTTGTGTATGTTGTCAAGATGTTTTTCGATTATGCTTTAAAATTAATCGCTTTTCCAACTAATAGAATGTAGTTATCGGCTGTGTTATTGGGAAGTCGAAAACCCCGATTCAGAGTACACTATCTGTGTCACCCCTTGGTAAGAGAAGTCTATCGGATACAATGTAAGTTTGACTGAGGCACACCGATTGTAGTAAGTCCACTGATGTGTCAAGATGTAACCTTTAAAATGTAGATAATATGCTTAATAATTAACACATAATACAGGCAACTAAAACCCTATCATGCAGTAACTAGCAAGTAAATTGACCAGTTCGATCCACAGGGAGAAGTTTGTTTTAAGGACTTTAAACGATTAGTTATTCTAAAGAGGGAGTTTTAATTGTAGAATTGTTAAGTAACAAACGGGAAATAAAATGAGATAAATAACAAGGATGAGAAGGCGGTGTTTACTTCAATGCTTGATAAATGATAGGGATTGTTCTTTTATAGTTAAACCAGTTACTATGTAGTTACAAGTAAATGTAAATGGCTTATATCAATCTCACAATATCTATAAACCGAGAACTATAAACTTAGTAAATTCACATAAACCTTGTCATTAGTTCTTCTTTACCTATGTTTAATCAATAAGACTCTTCCTTGGTTGAATTCACATAAAACCTAGTTTATTAAGATCACTCTAAATAAACTACACTATTGTGAAATTTAGTTACCATTCAATTACCATCCTACACTCACATGTAGATGTCTAAATCACTAAGTGTTGAAGTACAAGCCAAGAACATTGATAAACTCACATAAACCAATTCATAACTTGTATAATTGAACTAGAGTAAATGGATACTTACAATAATGGATCTATGGAAGAACATAATTGATTTAGATTGATTAGATTAATTAGACCCAACCCGGTTAAACTCACGTAAAACCTAAATTACAACAATCACTTGAGGTAAATTCATGACTATGTAGTTCTAGTACCTAATCAATTACCGATCTAAACATATAGCAAAGTTGTCAATTAAGTATATGTTTACCTGATGTGCGCAGAGGTGTATACGAAATAGTTATATTTTTATTGCGAAATACTATTAAATACGATACAATTTTACACAAGTTATTTATTTATTATTAGAGTGGATATACCTAAACCTTGCTACAACACTATAGGCAGTGTACCTAATCGTACAGTAGTGTAGTTTTTAGTAAGTCCGGTTCGTTCCGCAGGGAGCTAGCCAAGTTTAACGCTATATTTTTAAAACTATATATATATATATATATATATATATATATATATATATATATATATATATATATATATATATATAAAAGGGGGGTTTATATATATATATATATATATATATATATATATATATATATATATATATATATATATATATATATATATATATATATAAGTAGTATTATTATTATTATAAAAGGGGGGTTTTTACCGTTTAATGACCGGTTTGTCGATTTTATGTCTTTAGTCATAATTAAAATCTAATGTAAAATATTAAATATACAAATAACTTAATTTAAAGCGTAAAGTAAATGACGATAAATAAAATTGCGATAATTAAATGTGCGATAAATAAAATGACGATAAATAAAATTGCGATAATTAAAAAGTACGATATTAAAAGTGCGATACGATATAAAATAAAGGAATTATGCTTATTTAAACTTCCGTAATCATGATGTTCGACGTGTTGATTTTAGTTTATTACCATGGGTTAATTGTCCTTTGTCCTGGATTATTCGATATGTCCATACGATTTTGTCCATAATAGTACATCAGTCATAAATATAAAGTGCGAGAGTCTTCTTCAAATTATCCTTATACCCAAAGTCAAATATTCTAACTAATTGGGGATTCGAACTGTAACAAGGTCTTAATACTTTGTTTAATGAATACACCAGGTTATCGACTGCGTGTAATCCAAGGTTTTACTACTTTGTTAACAATTACACCAATTACCCTTGAATGTAATCCACCCCTATTTTAATAAGTCCATTAACTATTAATCCATCCCCGTGTCCGGTAAAATGAACGATAATTCGTATTTATAGATATCCCGCCCACCGTACCCGATTAAGCGTATGTGGTTATATATAGATACGTCAAATTGTAATCTTTATATTAAATTAATGAGGTATCGTTTAGTTAATATAAAGCCCATTAATAGCCCACAGTCTAATTTCCACAAGTGTCGTTCTTTTGTCCAAACCCCAATTATGGTCCAAAACCCAATTACCCTGTCTTTAATATTTAGCCCAACATCACGATTACTTCGGCTTAAATAAGCATAATAATAACTTAGCTACGAGACATTAATTTAAAAAGGTTGAACATAACTTACAATGAGTATTAATCGCGTAGTGTTACACGAACAGAATTTCAACTTACAAACTTAAAACATTCGCCACTATAACCTTATTATTATTTACTTTAAATTAAAATTAAAATTATAAATATATATATATATATATATATATATATATATATATATATATATATATATATATATATATATATATATATATATATATATATATATATATATATATATATTGAGAGTGAGAGAGATTGATATATTGTGTAATAAATTCGGCCAGAAACTGCGAAATTTATAGGACTTGGCCTGCTACAAGCTGCCATGCGATCACATGGTTTTAAGCCTTCCTGGCCATGCGATCGCATGGCCTACTTTTCCAGCTCACAATGATTCTAAAAACGTGGGCTGCTGCGTATTAATATATTATATAATATAATATATATAATTTTATATAATTATATATATATTATATTATATTCTTGTGTATCGTTGACTTGTAATTTTAGGTCCGTTGCGTCACGCGTTGATAGTTGGTTCATGTCCCGATTCCGGATTTTCGAACGTCCTTTCGTACTATTTAATATCTTGTACTTTGCGTTCCGCGGCTCGTACTCTTGTAATTTTTAGACGTTTTTCATCAATAATTTGAACCACTTTAATTGTACTTTGTACTTTTTAGCTTTTTGGTCTTTTGCGTCTTCAAATCATTGAATCTGTCTTTTGTCTTCATCTTTTTATTATTTAAACGAATATCACTTGTAAATAGAACAATTGCAACCAAAAGCTTGTCTTTCTTGAAGGATAATGCTATAAAATATATGTTCGTTTTTAGCATTATCAAATATTCCCACACTTGAGCGTTGCTTGTCCTCAAGCAATATAGAATTTGAATATAACTTTACTAGAATCACTTATTTATTCTTCACACTTTGTACATCAGTGATTTTAATACGGCGGTATGAACAATGATAGTAACATTGTGGTTTACAGTCCCACATGACTATAAAAATTTAGATCCTTTAGGAAATTGGATCTTTATGAAAACATTTGATCTTTTGAAAATTCAATCTAGCTTTTACCCTAGATAATTTTTTCGGAATAACCCTTCACCGGTGTTTGCAAATTATTTTTGTGGGTTTCGTGGGTTTCATATTTGAAAATTTTAGCTCAAAACTTATGGTTTTGTGTCACCCACTTGCTAACCTTGTATTAGGAAAGCAACACATCCAGTATACTTGCTCTGTATATTACCTTTCGGTAAACTACCGTCCGGTTGTAAAGGAAAGCATTGAACAAGCATCTGTTAAGGCAATGTCCCGTGACATGCTGATAATTCTGGTCTATATCGTGTCGGATGCAATTACTATCCTTTGTAGGAGCAATTGTAAAGACCACCCTATAGTTTTTCGGTCTGGCACAAGGTCCTGTCTTCGACCATGCTATGCAACCACCATTCTTACGGTTGACACCCGATTTGGTTCAGGTGACCTAATGAATTCCGGGTGAATTCCTAGGATTTTACGTTCAATGGTAATGAACGCATTGAAAATAGGGTTTTCAGAAAACAAATCGGTTTTAATTTGATCAAAATATTTTCTCGTTCAAGATTGAGTTTATATATCATTGAATTCCATGAGTTTGAATTCTCAATCTTTAAAGTCAATCTCAAGGATTGAGTAATATCAGTCTTAAAAGCGAATTTTTGATCTTTAATTAGATTATCCTTTCTGGGGATCTGATTCATTAGTCTTATAAGCTAATTTGCACGGTGCCCCCTCCCCCATTATACAAGACAGATCCTCTCATGGTTAGGATAAGTTTGACCACTTGGCGACCCTGTTTGATGCTGAGGTCCGTAGATTTCCAGCTGATTTTTGAGAAAACTTTTCAAGGTTTTTCGTAGACTCTACAACTGGTCTGGATGACAACTTCCTGACCTAAATCAAGAAGCGCGTGTTTTTTTTTCTCGGAAGACTTTACTTCCTTTTAAATCAAGTGGCACATTTCTTTTAAATATATTATAAGAAATTGGGAAAAACTGATAAAATTGTCCAAAACAAAAGTATCTTCAATTATTTGTACAAAAATATGTGATATATGTTTTAAATAACTTGGTAAATTTTTCCCACACTTGGCTTTTATTTTCCTTTCTTTGCCTTTTTATTTTTCTCTATTCCATTTTAAATGAATTCAAGCGTTTTGAGTTGTTTCTCAATTTATGTCCTTTCCGAGGTAACGATAATTTTGGTGTTAACACCTAGTTTTATCGTTCATAAATATGTATAAACATAATTTTGAGTTCATTTAGTTGAAAATTTTGAAAAATTTTACTAGAATTGGGTAGTCAGTATATAAGACTAGGGCTGTTCTTTATTATCAGAGAGCACTAGATTCTAATACAACTACTGCGTTACTAGTATTTTTAATGGTAACCAAGTGTTTAAATTTAAAATTTTAAAAATCCGAAAGAATTTAACCCCTTCCCACACTTAAGATCTTGCAATGCCCTCATTTGCAAGAAATCATTACAATTTAAATTATTGAGGGTGATTAGCGTAGAAAAATGATTAAATTTTACCAAAGTTTCCAAACATATTGGCGTTTGTTTGTTAAATGATAAATGGTGCAAATCATTTGTTCATTCCGTCTTGTTGTTACACCACATTTGTTTTTTGTTTTGTCGTCAAAATTAGTAGCTTTTGCTGAACTTAATGCCAGTCTTTGAAAGTTCGTTGTTTTACCCTGTTGTGTACAATTGACAATATACGTACATACAAATAATAACATGCATGGTAATTTGAAATGGGACTTAACATCCCACTTTCAAATTATAAATACGAAATATTAGTAACAAAATAAAAAAATGTTAAAATTACATAAAAGTATCACAATATTATATGTTTTAAACATAAGTAAATAAAAATAATAAAAGATAAAAATCACCAACGGGAACTGTATCAATCTGGATAGGGGTTCCAGTTCATGTCGTCGGTCGGGTTCCACGGTTGGTTATATGTGTGCTGATAGGCTTGGTTGAGGTCGTAGAGAGTAAATGGTGGTCGCATATCGGGCTAGTGTGGCGGATAGTAAGTAGGTCGGGTCGGTACGTAGTTATTTGGTACCTGAGATGATAGCTGGCTCATGATCTGATGCTGATGATAATGCCATCTATCATGCTGTCGTTGCCTGAAATGCTCGTACACATTCTCAGCGTGCCACTGCTCATACTGACTATGTCTAGCCTCGTTTGTCATTTTTACCTCATCTATATGCTGGTAAACGTCAGTAACAGCCTCCCTAATGACATCCCTAATGTCATCCACTTCCTTCATTTCCTCATCTGAACCTCTCTCTACCTGTGGATGAGGGCCCTGATATGGTACTGCCTAATTATGTCTGCTCTTTAATACCTTTGCACCTTGATAGACCCGCAATCCTAAAGTCTCATCATGTTCCCTACACACCATCAGTGGACCCCTTGATCCCTATCTACACCCAAATACTCTCCAATGAGAGTAACAAAAATACCTCTTCCTATTATTCCCCCATCCTGTATTCCTTCCACCATTTTGGACAGATAAAAACCAACACAGTAGGGGATATTAACAAAGCTTCTAGTGTTTCAAATACACTTAAGGTAAAATAAATCGTGTAAGGTCATTTTCTCCTTGTTGTTACCTCTTTGTGTAATTGAATTAGCTAAAAATCTATGTATAATACGAAGCTCTGCTTTGTTAATATCTAAATAGGAGTGTCTTCCTCCCCGCGTAAACACATTAAAATTTGGCATACGCCTCCAGACGGCGTCAGCGTCAAAATTTCTATCTACCCTCTTACCATGATAAATCAAATTTGTACAATCAAGTAGTAGTAATTCAGCGGGAGTGTAAATCTGTAGAGCCCTGGCCATGTCCAGCATGGACATCCTGTACATCCTACGGCCAAGTAAAAATCTAAGAAAACTCTTATCCTCTAACCAATCTACATCCTTATTAAAAGCTATAGAACTCATAAGCTCAACACACCACTCTTTATATATAGGCCTACGAGTGGTAAATAAAAGTTCCCAATCGGGAAAAGAAGACCTGCCATACCTTTGGATTAGATGCTGCCTAACTGGGTTAGCTAGGTTGACCCTTTTCAAAGGCTCCCAATCGATTACCCTCGGTACTTCTACATTTTTCGTTACCAGTTTATATTTGTTACTTTGGTACGTCGGGTAATCTCTCCAACTTCTATTAATCCTTAAATTGGGATGCAACCGTTCTTCATGAATTGTTGGGTGTTCTACTATATGGGGAGCGGGAAATACTACGTAGGTAATAAAAATTTGTGGATCCGGCTCATAGTATGGTACATGTTGATCATCATATTGTTGTCGTTGTTCCTGTTGTTGCTCCGGTTCGTGATATTGCATCTCTGGCTGTGGTTCCGGAGCAGGTTGCCTAGATGATGATGATGCACCATCAGTATCGGTATTTCTCTGCAAAACACATTAAACACAAAATTTGTGCATCCAAATATGCATTAGTGTTAGCAAAATAACAAATTAAAACAATTACAATAACATGTTTAATCCATATTAAACTTATACTCATTTTCATATTTTTATCAATTCTACACTTTTTCAAATAAGCTTATATGAAAATGTTTACAAAGTTCATAAGCATTCAACTCAAATAACATGTTAAAATAACCATTACTAGCAATTAAACAAGTTTCAAATGGCATTTACATCAATATAATCAAGTTCAAGAATTTTAGACTTTAAAAGTCTACTTTAATTCTCAAAAATCATGTTTAGGATCAAAGTTTGGATCATTTAGCTACCTAAACATGTTACATTACTTAATTTAGCAATAATTCATGAGAAAAATTGGCCATAACCTATTTAAATCAAAAAGCCTCAAATTGCTCAAGAACACAAACCCTAGATTCCTAAAAATTTTGAAGTTTAAGGCTTCAAATCATGTTAAATAGCATCAATCTAGGTTGTACATGCATAATATTCTAACAATTTAACTCTAACTACACTAGAAATCATCAAAATTAAATTAGGTAAAATTTAGCTCAAGAACACTAAAATTCGAATTTAAAGAGTTTTAGGGGTGAAATCTTTACCTTTTTGCTTCCCCATCTGAGAAAAGGCATGATTGTAGCGGATTATTGTGAGAAATTTGGTTGATTTTGGTTGAAAATTGGTGATTTTTGGTGATTATATGTGTGTATGCTAGTGTATGTGTGTGTGAGAAATGGAGACAGAGAGCAGCTCGCTGGAACTTAACAATCTGACCAGGTTTTTAGCTCCATACGATCGCATGGAATTCCTATGTAAACCCCATGCGATCGCATGGGGTCTGGTACTTTTTTTTTAACTTATGAAACAAATAATTAAATTATTTAAAATTTTGTTTCTTTTAGAATGAGGGCGTTTCGGATCTTAGTCCTAATTCGTCTCTCGACAAAATTTTAAAATTTGTCACTTTAAAGTGATTGTTTTAAAAGCAAAGATTTTTGGGTTTTTTTTGATATTTTTGCATACTTTAGATCAATGAGATTAAAAATAATGATAATAAAATTTCTCATCCCTCCCTTGGGTAAAGCAATTTCGGTTCAACGACCTAGTCTTCAACTCACGACAAATTTTAAATATCAAATTTTTAACTTAATGAAATAAAGTAAATTTTTGTTTTTAAATTCACACCAAACTTAAATTTAAAATGCATAAAATTAAAAATTCATATTAATATTATTAATATTTTTATACATTAATTTTACAAACTTATATTGAAAATATTAATTAAAAGCTTAAATATATTGATTTTTAAAAAGATTTACAATAATAATTTAATATTTACATATTAATTTTAAAAACAAGGTAAAAATAAAATTAAAAATCTTTTTGGTCTTTTATCCCACTTTAATCAATCAAATATTATCAAAAATATATGCCCCTCTTTTGGGTAAAGTAATTTCGGCTATATTACCTAGTTTTACTCCTGATGAATTTTTGAAATGTTTTGGATTGATTGATTAAAGATATTTATACCTTAAGAATAAACGGTAAATTTCGCAGTGATGTAATAAATTTTTGTATGATATCAATAATTTCGATTTCGCATACCTAATTTTATTGAATATCAATTTAATACTTTATAGTGAACGATTCAGCGTTTATTATCAAAAGGTTAAAAGCAATAAATAAAAATAAAAACTGTACATACTTACCTGTGAGATAGAATTCTCAGAGAGCTGCTTTAGCCGACTCATAGGAGAGTCATGTGATTTGGTTTTCCATAGCTACGTAAGCGTAACCTCGATTCTTCAATAACTTTTCTTCTAAACATATGAACGGTCCTTCTCTGCACAGAGTAACAAATTCGGTATTTGAATATGTTTGATTGTTTGAACATTTACCTTCGTGTGACCATTTTCCCGATTTATGACATCTTTCAAGGTGTCGTGCTCTTCTTTTTGTTGCGGATTTTGATTTTCCTTTACCAAAATGTGTCTTATGATGATCTTTCCTGAGTTCTTTCCTTACTTCGTCCATTTTTCCTCTTATGAATGATACCAGTTCACTCGGGAAGATGTTATTATTACGCTTAGTAATCATAGCGTGTAGTAGTAGACCATGGTTCAGATCAAAGGAATTCTTCATCTCGTAAAACCTAAAAAAATAAAAATTCAGAATGGAGGGAGAAGACTAGTTCTTTAGGGTCTGCTAGGGAAAGACCATTCGGATTCCATTCTCGAGAACTACACGAAAACAGAAAATCTAACTCTAACAGAAATATATATTATCCTTAAAAAGACTTGATTCTCCCCACACTTAGTTAGTTGTGGTGTCGAAATTGTGATTAACTTCATTTTCAATTGGACTATCAACAACTTGTATATTTCTGGCTTTTGCTTCAAGCCAATTGTTGATTTCCTCTGTAACTTTCACAAATTCAACTAACATTGCCTTTTCTTTAGGCGACAAATTGGATACTAATCGGTTACATAACTTAAACGTCCCCTTAATCCTAGCATCTTGAATCCGTTTATAAAGTTTCTCCGTTGAACTGTTAAAAACGGGTTCATCTAATTTCGTATCAACAACGGGGTTCTTTGTTATCAGGTCATCGTTGGTTGTTGCTTCATCTTCCCTACACTTAGGCATTTTTATTGGTTCAACAGTTTTGGTTGGTGGAGATCTAAACTTTCAGTTCACAAAGGTGACCGATTTGTCACCATCCCTTAGTGTCATTCTACCTTCTCTTACATCAATGAACGCCTTGATGGTTGCTAAAAATGGGCGACCTAAAATTAGAGGAATATCAAGGTCTTCCTCCATATTAATAACTATGAAGTTTGCAACAAAGGTCAAACTTCCCACTTTAACAAGTACATTGTTCGCTATTCCAACCGGGTGTTTAATGGTTTGATCAAATAATTGAACACCTATTCTGGTTGGTCTTAATTTTCCCACACCTAATCTTTTGTATAAAGAAAGAGGCATAACATTTTCACTTGCTCCTAAATCTTTTCCAAGTGATCTTTTCTTGGTTCTTTCACTTCTACTTGAACTTCTTGTTCACATTTTTCTTCGTTTCTTGAAATGGGAGGTTTGTATTGGAATTCTTCTTCATTTTGATTTGAAGCTTCCCCGTCTTCCAATTTGAAGCTTCCCCATCTTCCAATTTTGATTTTTCATATGTTGTTGATTACATATTTATGTTTTCATTCTGAGGGTTTTCTTGGGTGGTGAAATTATGATTGACTTCATTGTCAACTTCCATCGGACCATGTATGTAATATTTAACTCTGTGACCATTAACTTTAAATTCAATCCCATTTGAATTTATTAACTCTATTGTTCCATATGGGAAAACTCTTTTGACTATGAATGGTCCAGACCATCTTGATTTCAATTTTCCAGGAAATAACTTGAATCGTGAATTGAAAAGAAGAACTTTGTCTCCTTCTTTAAATTCTTTTGAACTTCTGATTCTTTTATCATGCCATTTCTTCATTCTTTCTTTATGGATTAACGAATTTTCGTATGCTTCATGTCTTAATTCTTCTAATTCGTTTAGTTGACTTAACCGTAGATGTCCGGCTTCATGTAAATCAAGATTACATGTCTTCAAAACCCAAAATGCTTTGTGCTCAATTTCTACTGGAAGGTGACATGCTTTTCCGTAAACGTGTTTAAAAGGTGTGGTACCAATTGGAGTTTTGTAGGCTGTTCTAAAAGCCCAGAGTTCATCCTCCAATTTCATGGACCATTCCTTCAGATTTGATCCTACGGTTTTCTCTAGAATACGTTTTAATGCTCGGTTGGTATTTTCAACTTGTCCACTTATTTGTGGATGATAAGAGGTTGAGATTTTATGAGTTACTCCATATCTTTTAAGAACTTTCTCAAGTTGATTATTACAAAAATGAGTACCCCGATCACTTATTAAAGCTTTCGGTGTTCCGAACCTAGCAAAAAGACGTTTTAAGAAGTTGATTACAACTCGTGCATCGTTAGTTGGGAGAGCTCGTGCTTCCGCCCATTTAGATACATAATCAATAGCAACGAGAATGTAGAGATTATTATGAGATTTTGGAAATAGACCCATAAAGTCAATACCCCAAACGTCAAATACTTCACATACTTGAATGACATTTTGTGGCATTTCATCACGTTGACTTATTTTTCCGGCCCTTTGACAAGCATCACAGGATTTACAAAGAAGGTGTGCATCTTTAAAAATTATAGGCCAATAGAATCCAGCGTCGTAAACCTTTCTTGCTGTGAGTTGAGGCCCATAATGCCCTCCTGTTGGTCCTGTGTGACAGTGGTTTAAGATTTGACTAGCTTCTTCTCCGAATACACATCGGCGTATTATTCCATCGGGACAACTTTTAAACAAATGTGGATCTTCCCAGAAATAGTGTTTTATATCACTAAAGAATTTCTTTCGTTTTTGGTACGACAACCCTTTTTCAAGGAATCCACATACTAAGTAGTTTGCATAGTCTGCAAACCATGGAATTTCATTATAATCGATTTTCAAAAGATATTCATCAGGAAAGTTATCTTGTATAACCGATTCATTTAGAACTTCTAATTTGGGATTTTCAAGACTAGAAAGATGATCAGTGGCGAGATTTTCTGCTCCCTTTTTGTCTCGGATTTCAATATCGAACTCTTGTAAAAGTAAGATCTAACGGATTAATCGTGGTTTAGCATCTTGTTTTGAAAATAGGTATCTAAGAGCAGAATGGTCGGTATAGACCACCGTTTTAGCTAGAACGAGATATGAACGAAATTTGTCAAAAGCAAAGACAATAGCAAGGAGTTCTTTTTCAGTAGTTGTGTAATTCGTTTATGCTCCTTGTAACGTCTTACTTGCGTAATAAATAGGTTGAAATCGTTTTTCAATCCTTTGTCATAAAACGGCTCCCATTGAAAAATCACTTGCATCGCACATGAGTTCAAACAGTAGATTCCAATTTGAAGTTATCATGATCGGCACATTAGTGAGTTTTTCTTTAAGAATATTAAAAGATTTGATGCATTCATCCGAAAAGATGAATGGAGCATCCTTTTCTAGGAGTTTATTCATAAGAGTGGCAATTTTAGAAAAATCTTTTATGAAACGTCGGTAAAAACCGACATGCCCTAGAAAACTCCTAACTCCTATAACATTGGTGAGATGTGGAACTTTAGCAATTACATCTACTTTAGCTCTGTCTACTTCAATTCCTTCCTTTGAAATTTTATGACCAAGAACGATGCCTTCTCTAACCATGAAATGGCATTTATCCCAATTAAGAACTAGATTTGATTGCTCGCATCTAATAAGCATTCGTTCAAAATTAACTAGACATGTTTCAAAAGTATCACCGAAGACTGAAAAGTCATCCATGAAAACTTCCATGCATTCTTCTATCATGTCGTGAAAAATCGCCATCATGCACCTTTGAAAGGTTGCAGGGGCGTTGCAAAGTCCAAATGGCATGCATTTGTAAGCAAAAGTACTATAAGGGCACGTGAACGTGGTTTTCTCTTGGTCCTCGAGTGCTATTGGAATTTGAAAATATCCCGAAAAACCATCAAGAAAACAATAGTAACTGTTCCCGGCCAACCTTTCCAACATTTGATCAATGAAAGGTAGGGGAAAGTGATCTTTTCTGGTGGCGTCATTTAATTTTCTATAATCAATACAAACAGGCCATCTTGTTACAGTCCTAGTAGGAATAAGGTCCTTTTTTCATTTGTGATGACAGTCATGCCACCCTTCTTAGGTACGCATTGAACTGGGCTTACCCATGGACTATCAGAGATTGGATAAATCAAACCTGCATCTAGCAGTTTAATAATTTCTTTCTTAACAACATCTTGCATATTAGGATTTAGTCTTCGTTGGCGTTGCACATACGTTTTATGACCTTCTTTCATAAGGATTTTATGTGTGCAATACGAAGGACTTATGCCTTTAATGTCATGAATTTTTCATGCAATAGCTGGTTTATGAGCTTTTAGCACAGAAATGAGTTGAGATTTTTCATTTTCTGTAAGAGAAGACGATATTATTACAGGTAATTCAGATTCACCATGTAAATAAGCATATTCCAAATGGTTTGGAAGTGGCTATAACTCTTATGTCGGTAGTTCTTCTATCGATAATTTGTATCGATATATGTCTTCCTCTTTTGACATTTGAAGTTCTTCTGTTGTTGGTTCACATTCATTAGCCATAAGTGTAGCTAACATTTCAGTTTCATCAATTGGTTCAGTTCCTTCTCCTAAAGAACATTCTCCTGTTCCTTGTAATTCTGAAAATTCTTCTAAAAATTCTGCATGTGAATCTATAGTTTGAATATAATAACATGTATCATCTGCAGATTGCAGTTGTTGCATGGCTCTATCAACAGAAAAGGTAACACTCTCGTCCTCTATACTTAGGGTCAGTTTCTTACCGAACACGTCTATAATTGCTTTAGCCGTGTTTAAGAATGGTCTTCCTAATATAAGAGGAACTCGAGAATCTTCTTCCATGTCCAGAATAACAAAGTCTACTGGAAATACTAAAGTACCAACTTTAACTAGCATGTTCTCCATTATCCCTCTAGGATATTTTACTGATCGATCGGCTAGTTGTATACTTATTCGTATTGGTTTCAATTCTTCAAGGTCTAGTTTAGTGTATAGTGAATACGGCATTAAAATTATACTAGCACATAAGTCTGCCAATGCTTCTATTGAACTTAGACTACCCATAAAACATGGAATTGTGAAACTTCTTGGATCAGAGAGTTTTTCTGGTATCTTATTCAACAAAACTGCAGAACAATTAGCATTCATAGTAACAACCGAGAGTTCTTCCATTTTCTTTCTATTTGTGATTATATCTTTCAGGAATTTAGCATATCTTGGCATTCCTGAAATTACATCAATGAAAGGAAGATTGAATTTATCTGTTTAAACATATCCAAGAATTTGGATTGCTCGGCTTCAAGTCTTTCTTTTCTCATTTTACTCGGATAAGGAAGTGGTGGTTGGTATGGTTTAACATAAGGTTTAGCCTTAACTGTGTTATCTTCATTAACTTTTTCAACTATCGGTTCTTTTTCTTTTTCTTGCTCAGATTGTGGTTCTTGTGTAGTAGGAGTAGAATCATCAGAAATTACAGGTATTTCAGGTGGTTTAAGTGTAATACCACTTCTTGTGGTAATGGCTTTAGCTGTTTCATTCCGGGGGTTAGCATTTGTATCGCTAGGTAGACTCCTGGGTTTTCTTTCACCAATCAATCTTGCTAGGTTACTTACTTCTTGTACCAAATTTTGGATAGAAGCTTGTTGATTTCTAAATGCTTGAGCATTTTGTTCATTCGTTTATTTCTGAGATGTGAAAAATTGTGTTTGAGATTCAACTAGCTTCGACATCATATCTTCTAAATTTGGTTTTTTATCATCGGTTTGTGGTGGTTTAATTGGAAAAATAGGTCTTTGCTGATTGTAAGTATTGTTGGATACTTGTTGATTGCTAGGACCTTGTTGGTTGTTGTATGGAACATTTTGGTTATAATTCTGGTTTTGATTGTAGTTTGGTCTTGGCGGTTGATAATTATTTTGATAATTATTTCCAGGCCTTTGGTTCATGTATGAAACATTCTCTCTTTGTTCCATTGTTTGTTCAATACTGAGACAATCTTTTGTCAAATGTGGTCCTCCACACTGCTCACAACTAATTTGTATTGCATGAATATCTTTAGTCGTCTTTTCCATTCGTCTCTCGAAAGCATCTATCTTTACGGACATGGAATCAAAGTCATGGCTAGAATCGGCTCTAGCCGCTTTAGATGATCTAACGATATCTTTTTTTTGGTGCCACTCATATAAGTGGGAAGCAGTGTTATCAATAATTTTGTAAGCTTCAGTTGCGGTTTTCTTCATAATGGAACCACCACCTGCTATATCGATGTCTTTTCGTGTAGTAATGTCGCATCCTTGGTAGAATATTTGTACTATTTGATAAGTGTCTAAACCATGTTGCGGACATCCTCTTAACAACTTTCCAAATCTTGTCCACGCCTCATATAGAGTTTCATTTGGCTTTTGTGTGAACGTAACAATTTCTCCTTGAAGTCTCACGGCTTTAGATGCCGGAAAGAATTGTTTAAGAAATTTTTCAACTAAAACGTCTCATGTATCAATCGCCCCTTCAGGTAACGATTCTAACCAATCTTTGGCTTCTTCCTTTAAAGTCCAGGGAAATAATATGAGATATATCTGTTCATCCTCTACTTCTCGGATTTTAAATAGAGTACAAATCCTATTAAAGGTACGAAGATGTTCGTTTGGATCTTCCTTCGGCGCACCACTAAATTGGCATTGATTAGTTACCATGTGTAGGATTTGTCCTTTTACCTCATAATCTGGCGCATTAATGTCTGGTTGAGTAATTGCGTGGCCTTGGCCAGTGCGTTTAGCCCTCATTCGGTCTTCCATACTTAGAGGTTCCAGATTTTCCATGATTGAATTTGTTGAATCTGAATCACTAGAGGATTCTGACTTAATGGTTTCTTCCTCGAAAATTTCTGGACGAGTGATTTGTGGTTCAGGAGGAATGATTAGTGGTTCAGGATCTCTGAATTGTCCCTGAATATCCTCCGGATTCTCAATTGTGAGGTCGGGTTCAAAAAATGGATTATTGGAAATTTGAATTGGAGTACTTGGTCGACTAGATGACAATTCTAAAGAAAAATCAACGGAGACAATATTGGCTAAATGTCTTGATCGAGTTACAGGTGGTGAACGTATGAAAGGTGGTGAACGTTTTGCTCGGTGCATTCACTGAATATCCTATTAGTTATAAAAATAAAAATTATATAAGTTATCAAATTAATAGACTTTTCTGATTTTGCCCACATTTCGAATAGCCAATAGATGCAGCAGGTAGCCAGGACCCTTTAAATCGGAAGCCCACAACTCGCCACTAACAAATCCAACTATTACTATGAACCAGAAAATTTTGGATGTCTATCAATTTAACCGTTTAAAATAATTTTTCCGGCGAAATTTTAAAGAAAATAAAGAAAATTTTATTTCCTAAAAACTAGAGTGTCGAGAAATAAGAAAGAAAAAGAGCGCGTCGAAAAAGGTCGAAAATAAAAGGTCGGAAAATAAGCGTCGAAAAATAATAAAATGCAGCGTCGAAACTTAAAAGCCTAAAAACTAAGAATTAAAAGTTGCGTCTAAAGGAATTAAAACTTAAAGGAATTCTATATCCAAAATGGCAATAACTTAATTAGGCACTAAAATCTATTAAATACTAAACCGATAAGCGACGTCGTAGAATTCTAAAGCACCTAAATCTTAATCTAAAGAAAAAGCACTTAAGGGATTTTACGGCAAAGCCTAAAAATCTAGAAATAAAAATAACTACGGCAAATACTAAATTTAAAACTAAGTACGAACGATAAATATACAAATTATAAATTAAACGATTAAAAAGATACGATATATAAAAATAAAACTAAAGTTATAAAAATACAATTTTTTATAAAAATATTATTTTAATATTATTATTTTATAAAAGTATTAAGTTTAAAACTAATTAAAACTTAAAATACAAATTAATTAATAAAACTAAAACTAAAAACTAACTAAAACCTAATTAGGGTTAATAATAATAATTAATTTAAACAAAAACCTAATCTGGTCGGACTAGGTACCAAACCTGTCAAGTCACTCCATGCGATCGCATGGAGTGTTAGTTAAAATGTCATGCGATCGCATGACTTCGGATACCAGGCCACTTTGTTGTGCTGATACAGTGTCGGCCCGATTACTTTTATATTCTCCACTCGAACCAGATCAGGAGGATCCGGACTCTTCTTCAGATAGGATTCCGGACATACCTAATCATGCCGACATGATAACCTTCATTAATGAGACCGATGAATTTGAAGATATTCTCGAAGCCATCCGTAAATCAACAATTAATTTCACACTACGCTTAACAGAACGGTTCATGGCTATCAAAGATGAATACAACCTCTACCTACAGAGAGAAGACAATAATATTGAAATCTTAAAAGAGCGTACAAGACTTTATCAATACTCTTCACGATCATATCTACCGTGAAGAAAGGCAATGAAAGCATAATTCAGTGGTTCGCACTATTCTCGTGACAAGATTTTGTCGAGATCAGAAGATCATTTACTCTAATGTTTACAACGCCTTAGCCGGATCTGCACTTCTGTTCTCAGCCAATCCACAAGCACTACTGACTCTCATCTGAAAGCATATGGATTTTTCCACCGGACGCCCAACTTATCACTCTAATTTACAAATGATCGAAGATATTCACATCCTCTTCGCTCTCTCGAAAAGAGATGATTTCGAAAGCACACACCAGACAGGCTAGTGATTTACATAACAATTGATCACCACGCTTATCTCATTATCAAGGAGTTACGAGACATAGTAGCAGAAGAAGGAAGACGAAACAATCCATTTTCACATCTTGAACCAGACCGAGGCAAAATTGCCACCTATGTTACGAAGCTGATAGCACGTATCTTCCACGAATCAACAGATCCTAGTTTCATATTTAAAGCTGGATGTCGGGAGATATACTTAAAGACGGTGACATTAACGCTTGGGTCAGGACTGCTTTTTACTTCTTTTCAGCTTCGCCTCTTGACCAATCTGTGCAAGGCTACAGACTCCTACTGTGGAGATCACCGTTCAGAAGATTTTGAGATACTGAAGATACAATTTCTGACACTATTTGAAGACCTCCGGAATGAGCATCCTATCAGAGAGATAATCACCACCAGCACTGCCTCAATGATTGACATTCATGGATCAATCAGCAGAGCCATGAATCATATTCTCATCGGACTTCAAGATTTGTCACGAGCTGAAACCGCACATTATCTCTCCTTCAGTAGATCTTCAAGAGAAGTACCGGATCTGCTACCACTTTTGGTCCGACACTTTCTCCGGATATATCCACCAAGACTCACATTCCCCCGAGAAGACCACGATTACAACTACCAGAGAGGAATGTATGCTTTTTATGCTATACTAAAATAAACCATTACAAAGATTCCAAGTTCTTAATCCAAATTTCAAAAATTTTAACAAGAGAAAGCCTTTTCGAAAAAGTACTTTAGAAAACCTGAAACATTTGTAAATAAAATTAAGGCTTAAGTAAGGAAGAAATCTTGTTGGGACGAACCGAATCTCTAATAGAGCATTGCATGACTAGGCATTATCGACCTAAATTGATTATGATAAGGCACCCAAATAAGACCAGCATTCATCTTTAATGCTTCGCTATTTTCTGTTGAGAGTGTCGATGTTTGTACTCAGAATCAGAACTTGCTCTAGATCTGCATTTTCAAGTAACGAAATGTGATTCGTGTATAATGAGAAGAGCTAGCCATTTGTCAAAATAAGCCTTTCACACCTTCACCACTTCTACCACATCAAACCCTCATCCACATCATCTTTACTATCACCCGAACAATCCAGAAAATGAGATTCCTTCCAAAAACCCGATGTTATAAACCTCTCAAGTATCATGACAAAGGTCTTGAAA